>NC_139956.1:24947513-25037513 GCF_963454915.1 Gymnoscopelus microlampas | reverse complement strand
AGGTATTATTACTTTACTGGAGTATTTCCGATTTTCAGTACTACTACTCCACCACATCTCGGAGTCAAATGTTGAACTTTTTACTCCATAACAATTATTAGAAAACTTTAGTTTGAAGTTACTTTGAAGATTTTGATTATTATTACAAAACATAATTACCCACTTAAGCCCTATATATACATTTCGGCCATTTGAAAATAGCCGATCTACAAGCTCACAATGCGTCGCGATGCGACACATTGTGAGCTTGTAGATCTGCCATTTTCAAAAGATATTTATACATTTTATACATTTGTAAACTTGTGAAGTGGGACATTCTGCAAAATGAGTACTTTCTACTTTTGGTACATTTTGATACCAATATTTTTGTACTTTAGGGTTAGGGAATTCAAAATTCCGGACTTGTACTTGTAACAGAGTATTTCTACATTGCAGTATTGATACTTACTTAAGTAAAACATGTGAGTACTACCCCTGCGGTTATGTTTCTTGACATCATGATGCCAAAGGGTAGTCACGTCAACTTGCCTGAAATGTGAAGTTATTCCACGACTGTCCCACTGTTCTCTCCATTGACACTCACTGTCAGCAGCTGTGTCTGCTTTGACAATAAGTGACGGCCGTGCGACTTCGGGTCCGTGTTTTATCATGGTCAATTTGCCCCCAGTCGGTTCAGATTCTATCACCACGAGTCCAGGGTCGGTTTATCATTAAGACCCGTACTCAGCTCTGAACAGGAGAGAAACGTGTAAAGTGCTCTGATGATTTATGCTGATCTGGGATCAGATTATTAGTCTACTGCAAAATTGCAGTAGACTAATAATCTGATAGGCTGCAATTAAACTGCACTGATTTGTTTCCAGTCAATTTATGCTCATAAGAAACCTTAAATGTGATTTTAATGGTTGTAAACTACATATTGTAATGCTGAGTTAATTTATTTAATAACCAAATAATAATTATAATTATAATAATAATAATAAAATAGCATTATCAATCCGGCCACGATGGCCAGCGATATTTCTATCTACCGGTCAATTAGGATTTCAATACATTTCAATACATTTCTTTCTTTCTTTTTTCTTATATCAATCTTTTTATTTTCAATTAAGGGGGAGGGAGGAGGGAGAGGCAAGTAAAAAATAAGAAAAAAATATTTAAATCGACCAATGGCCAGCACATACCGACAAACGGAAACCCAGACACAGTAAGAAAAATCACACCCTGTGTGAAGGAAGCGGTGCCTTTGGGGCGGGGCCTCCTGGTGGCGCTATAATAGGGCGGGGCGGGGCTTCAGCAATTAATGCTCGTCCCTATTGGTGGTGTAAGTCCACATACCAAATTTGGACTTGGTGGCATGCTGCAAACTGGAGTTATAGCTGTTTAAAGCCAGTGGCCTCCTGGTGGCGCTATAATAGGGCGGGGCGGGGCTTCAGCAGTCAATGCTCGTCCACTTGCTGGCATGCTGCGAACTGGAGTTATAGCTGTTTAAAGCCCGTGCTCAAACGGACAGACGGACATACGGACGGACAAAGTCAAGTGTAGAGCGGTTGGCACCGCTAAAAATAAGAAATAAATAAAGACGGGATACCCTGAAGACAGAGAGAGAGGAGAAGAATAAGAAGAAGTGAGGAGTGGCATCAAGGGAGGTAATGGTTTGTGTGCCAACAAGAGTGAAAAATAGAGCCTCTATAGAGAAAGAAAATGGAAGTGAAATCAAAAGGAGGGAAGGGAAATTGAAAGAGAAGGGGAGAGAGGCTGAGTGGTTATACTGAGGGATTCAGGATCTGACCCCGGTGGTCAACACCGTTTCAGATGAGCTTAGACAAGCACCGATCAAGCACAGCCAATTAGCATGTCCCGCAAGTCGACACAGATAGATATACTGTGTTGTAGGACCCCTCCATGTCAGTGGAAGTGCACAACAAACTCTTGTTTAGGTGGTGTGTGTGTTTGTGTGTGTGTGTGTGTGTGTGTGTGTGTGTGTGTGTGTGTGCGTGTGCGTGCGTAAGCTCTGACCAGAACTGGTCTCATATTAATTCTTCTCATTGTTACGGTTTCTAAGGAATTAAATGTTAGTTCCATTAAACTGTCATATTTACTGGCGATTCTAAGGCTGACTTTATGGACATTATAACTGATGGATGTTTGCCAGGGGGACTTTACAGAGATGAGGGGAGCTCCTCTGTTTTAGTCACACTATTACTGCTATATAAAATCTGGCAAATGTGGGTGCTAAATCCCTGCAAACGGTCTTTGTGGTGTGTGTGTGGAGGGGTGTGTGTGTGTGGGTGTGTTAGCACATACTTTTCAATTAAAGATGAATAATTAGGCCTGGTCTCTCACTCGTTCTCTCTCTCTCTCTCTCTCTCTCTCTCTGGACCTGTGACAAGTCACTGAACAGTGAAAGTATCCGTCAATGGCTTCTGTATTGGCCCCCTATTCGCCAGGGAGCTCTAAGCAGAGTGGGGGAAATCTGTGTGTGTGTGTGTGTGTGTGTGTGAGTGAGTGAAAAGAGGTCCCTGTATTGATCCACGACAACTATCTGTTGTCCAGTCGATGCTATCGGTGTTCAATATTCCAGCCCACCAATGCTCCCAATTGACACAGTGTCCATTTAGTTCGGATCGGATAATGTCAAGGCATTTCGGCTAAACCAATAGGAAGAGAGGAAGTACTGTATGAAAGGGAAGTGGTTCGTTGCTAGGGGTAAGAAGAAAAAAAAACAATTAAGCAGTGCACTTACTTTGAACCTTTTTAAAGTATGTTTTATTTTTGTTAATGAGAAGCGTCCTTGGGTTTTCGAAGTTAGGCGCTATAAAAAATCACTAAATCAATTAGTGTGTGTATTCTTCTGTTAGTTTTTATGTGTGTAGGTGATAGATAATTGGTGTTCATACATTTCACACATGAAGTATTGCACTGTAGGCTACTGTATGTAATGTACAATATATATATTGATTAGATTCCTCAAATACCTTTTATGCCTATAATGTTTTGGTTTGTTGGTTCCGTTGACAACACAGTCCAAGGTCCTCGATACTGTACTCAGTGGTGTAAAGTAACTAAGTACATTTATTCAAGTACTGTACTTACTGTAAGTACACCTTTGAGGAAGTTTTACTTTACCATTTTCAATACTTTTACTTCTACTCCACTACGTCTCAGAAGCAAATATTGTTTTTTTACTCCACTACAAGTATTTGAAAACTTTAGTTAGTTACTTTGCAATTATTACATTATAAAACACACATTAACCACTTTAGCCCTATTTTATACATAGGCTATTTGAAAATAGCCGATCTACAAGCACACAACGCGTCGCATCGCGACGCGTTGTGAGCTTGTAGATCTGCTATTTTCAAATATTTTAGTACTTTTACTTTTGGTACCTTAAATATTATTTTGATGCCAAGACTTTTGTACTTTTACTCAAGTAACATTTTGAACACAGGCCTTTTACTTGTAAAAGTGTACTTCTACATTGTGGTATTGATACTTTTACTTACGCAAATCTTTCCCTTTCCCATCAGTTTGTGTAAAAGCAGCTTTTTCAGAGGAGTGGAAAATGTGTGGGAGTGAGTTTTTGTCGCAGTGTGATTCTTTTCGAGGTTTTATCATTCTCTACAAGTCTGGTCCTTGTCACATTCAACACATTTGTTCACAGGGGAGCTTATATACTGAACCGCGTGTTTCTCAATGGCCATAGAATATTCAATAATATTCTGTAAAGAACAAACATCACTGCTACCATAGCAACCCACTCAGAATACCTCATTTCTCTCTCTCACACACACACATTCAAAATGCTCTCTCTCACCTCTCTCTTTCATTCACGCAGGGTGTTCCATTCACTAGTGTAGGGTTACACTATTCAGCTGAGTCATGAAAGTAGCCAGCTACGTGTGTGTGACGTTAGTTGCCCAGTAATGGTCTCTCACAGTGGGTTTCAACCCTTTTCATATCAAGGTCCATTATCTATTCTGCATTTGAGCCACTGACCACCATTTGATGAGGTTTAGACGCTCAGACCCAAAACGTATTTTGTTATCGTTGGATAAGATTTTGTCCACAATTCCATGCTGTATTGATGTTGGTACCATAGGACAGATGATAGGCAAACATAAAACGTTGATCAATTAGAACATTCTCTAATTGTGTAGACTTCTTGTAAATTATATAATAATCCAATAAATAATGTAGATGTTTGCAGATGTAGATGTTTAACAATAATTTAACTCTCAAGAGTAAAAGTACAATATTTTCCTCTGAGATGTAGTGGAGTAGAAGTAAAAGTATTGAAAATGGGAAATACTCCAGTAAAGTGAAAATACCTCAAAATTGTATTTTTTTCCCCCAATAGTTCCATGTCTCTCTCTCTCTCTCTCTCTCTCTCTCTCTCTCTCTCTCTCTCTCTCTCTCTCTCTCTCTCTCTCTCTCTCTCTCTCTCTCTCTCTCTCTCTCTCTCTCTCTTTCTCTCTCTCTCTGGACCCCTTGGTTCTCTGTCTGCCTCTTTCTCAGAGGTCCCTGGTTGTGTGGTTCTAAAGCTTTCATCCTCCTCATACTCTAACTAATCAAACATTTATGTCAGGGGATTAAGCAAGTCTGTCTGTCTGTCTACAAGTGGAAGCAGTCTCACAACAACATGTAATGTCTGCAATGCCAGTGTTTCAAAACTTATCTTAACCCATTGAGACTGGGAAAGCATTTTAGATTTGAACCACTTTAACACATTCACTGCTATTGACGGCGATGTCCGTCATTTCAAAGTGCATTTACACATACAAGCAGTAAGTGACAGCATGTCTTCTGTTTTGTGACAGATTCTTAATACAGTTGGATGCAAAGCTCCTCGTGGGGCGATCAGAAGAGAGAAGTATCTGAAATTGTAACCTCTCTCTCTCTCTCTCTCTCTCTCTCTCTCTCTCTCTCTCTCTCTCTCTCTCTCTCTCTCTCTCTCTCTCTCTCCAACAAATATGTTGTTCATAATAACTATTTATGCAGCAGGAAAAGAAACCACAATAAAACCTATAGAGATAAAGAACAGCAGATAAAAATGCAACGAATGAAAACGACACAGGATTCATAAACATTGGGGGATAACATAACGTTTAAAACGGCAGTAGTGAAATGATGAAACCCAGTGACCTATATTTAAGAATTCATAAACACTTTCATACAGTATAATAGAAGGCTTTAAGAAGGGATTTAAATGTCACTATAGGTTGTAGTCATCCTGAAGTCAGAATGTTCCACAGTATGCAGGCTCTACAGGGAAATCCAGACCGCTGTGATTTTTCTCTGCCTCATTATATGCTTACGTTTTTGTACTGCATCAGAAGTAGCCGACCTTCAATATGGCATGACATGTTGTGAGCTTGTAAATTAGCTGTTTTCGTTGAGTGACACACCGTCGTATGACGAAGTATAAATTACACTTAAAGTGGTTTTGTCTCATCATGAATCTTTGGCCTGAACTATGCTTAACAGCTAAGGTCCGGTCACCTTTGATCACAAGACATCCACCAATCTCAGAAAACACCCAGGCACAGAGAGTCAGTAAATCCATTTTGTGCAATCATTTGGAAGCAAAGCCATTTAAAGTTGATGATCAATACAAAGTAAATTCATAGCGCGTCACTTCGTGCCACGCTATGAGCTTGTAGATCTGCTATTTTTGAAAATCTTGAATATTTTACAAATCTTTGAAAATATATATTTTTAAAGAAAACATTTTTAACCCAAATCTTTGCTTCTGGGGGTCCTTGACATGAAAAAGTTTGATCACCAATGCACTGATATAGCAACATTACGATTTAGAATGGGTTAAATATTATCAATACAATTTTAAAGTCAATATGGAATGAAACTGGCGGGAGGGAGTGTACGTTGGCTATCACAGGAATAACAGAGAGACCATGCCCTCATCGCAGGCTTTGTTCAGACTGCAGACAAATCCAATATGTTCCTCAAATCTGATCTTTTGGACCGACTGACCACACAGTTATTTGCAAAAGTGATCTGATTGGATTTGTGTATTCAGACAATAGGTGAGTACGTGAGTAATACTCTAGTAGAACGACCGTGTCTCTTGCTGAATTCGCTGATCTACAAGCTCACAACCTGCCGCGATGCGTCACATGTGCTTTTCTGTGTGTTTGTAAAAAAAAAAGTTTTTTGCTGTTCACACTTGATATAAACAATATAATATATTCCAATCTGATTTGTGATGCTATTCTGAATTGGCCTCAGAACTAATTTCCCTTTCTGTATGTCTTTATTTTTCTTTTCGCTTGTTGGGTCCTTTCTGTCACACAGGTTGTTATTCCTGTATTGAATAAAATGGCTGGTAGACTCTAGACTGTAACTGCAGCGGGTAAATGGACACTTATTGATTATCATTGCTGCTGTGGATAGAATAATAGCTGAATAACTTCAGACGTTAAGAAGTTGGTGATTTTTTTGTTTTTTTTGTTTCATGTGCGCTCCATCATTTTGTAGTTTAAAAAAAAGTAGCAGCAGGAACCATGAGAGAGAGAGAGAGAGAGAGACACACACACACACACACACACACACACACACACACACACACACACACACACACACACACACACACACACACACACACACACACACACACACACACACACACACACACGCACACACACACACGCCTCTCTAAAGTACCGTGTTGATATTCATGTATAAATAGTGGTTAATTTGTTGAGCACAACAGCTTGGGATTGAAAATGGAGCTCAACTAGACTCTACTGTCCAATTAGATGAAGAAATATTGCCCACATAGTGGAGGGCCGTACAGCAGACGCTGCTGTTGTCATTATTTCTAAACATGGAGCAGTACAGCAAAAGCTGGTGTCATCATTATATTTCCAAACACCCAGCATTATTTTTTTGCTATATTAGGGTCTTCAACTTTTTTTCAGCCCAAGGACCCCTTATAGGGGATATTAGCAGAATATTTTCCAATCTTGGAATAAATTCCTTACCAAAAAAAATCTTCACCAATGTGTTTGCAAAGGTGTCTAGTAACACATCACAACTTTATTGAAATTCAGTATCCCTAGGAGAATTTTTGACAGCTCCTTAAAGTTGGAGTACCCACCATAACCTTGGTTAAAAAAAAATAAAAAAAAATCCAAATTTATTTCTGTTTTAAGTAGCATGTGAGGGGTCAAACTAGGGTGTTTTTATGATTCTGAATCCATTGCAATCATTTGTTTTGCACCAAAACCACTCCTTGGGCTAAAAACGGCCATAGCCATGTATACTTTTTGTGTAAAAAGCCCATTGAGATTGGGCCGTTTTTAGCCCAAGGAGTGGTTTTGGTGCAAAACAAATGATTGCAATGGATTCAGAATCATAAAAACACCCTAGTTTGACACCTCACATGCTACTTAAAACAGAAATAAATTTGGATTTGGAAATTTTTTTGGGGGATTTTTTTTTAACCAAGGTTATGGTGGGTACTCCAACTTTAAGGAGCTGTCAAAAATTCTCCTAGGGATACAGAATTTCAATAAAGTTGTGATGTGTTACTAGACACCTTTGCAAACACATTGGTGAAGATTTTTTTTGGTAAGGAATTTATTCCAAGACTTTTTTAATATCCCCTGACTATTAGCTGAGAGAGAGAGATGAAGCAGGGACCTCCCCACTACATTATTGTATAAAATTGTGTTGCAGATTAAACTTTTTCATAGATTGCATAGATAGCTAGATTCATGTTAATGTGGATTTTTCAGATAGTTAACCTTTAAACCCTCAACCGTTGGCTCTCTACCTGGTCTGATCTACAAGCTCACAACGCCTCGCAGCGGCGTTGTGAGCTTGTAGATCGGCTATTTTCGGCTAACGTTCCCCACCACACAAATATTTGGCGGACCCCCTATTGTAACGCTGAGGACTCCCTAGGGCACTAGGCCATTGAGAGTGAGAGGAATCTGCAAGAGAAAGGGAGAGAGGTGTGGCGATGACGTGTGCCATACACCATGGCATTGAACCTGCAATGTTTTGTGTGAACGGAACACAATGGATGGGGTACTTTTTCAAATTACTTTGTTCGAAATTCTATGCATTTATCGACTATTGTCAGGGCCTTTTACAGAGAAACATGTACCAAGTCTGAATCCCATATAACAAGCGTATAGAGGGTGATTTAGTCATTTTATTTCTATTTTTTTGCCACCAGACAATACAGCATGAGTGGGCGGCCTTTCATTTTCCAGCATTTATTTTCTCCGTTCGTCCACCGGCAGATAAAAATGGTCAATTACCAGCTAATGTGGTAGTCTTCTCTCTCCTTCGCTCTTGTCTGCTTGCCTCCCTTCCTTTCTCCCCTACAGCTTCCCTCTCTCTCTCTCTGTCTGTCTCATGACTTCTCTCTCTCACGCGGCGCCGCTTCAATTATTAACACTGCTCTTGTATCTCCTCTCTATTGCTATAACCGTCTGTTTCATATCGTCTGTCTGAGTCTTCCTCTATCTCTTGGTTCTCTCACTTCTCACCCCAAAGGCTCAGTCTGCACCTCTCTAATTGGCACTTGATCAGTTGGAGCTCAGATATAGCCGTCACTCTCACTGCTACATAATATATGTAGCTGTCAGAAATGATGTGCGAGTGTGCTCGAGAATGCCTGTGCACTCTTTCTCTGCAGATCCTTTTTTAATATATATATATATACATTAACGGTTTTATACATTAAGTGTGTGCGCACTTCTCATTCAGTACCATACAGTACAGTACATAAACAAAACCTGAAGTTACTGAAACTAGAGAGAGAGAGAGAGACGCCCCAAGCTAAGTGTTAAACCTAGTCATCTATGTCTTCTAAGGCAGTGGTTCTCAAACTTTGTCATGTCAAGGACCCCCAAATTGAAAAAAAAAACGTATTTGGCCGCGGACCCCCATCTGAAAATATGTTGTGTCAGGGACCCCCAGAAGCAAAGATTTGTGTGAACATTAATGTTCATTAATGTTCACGATTTTTGAAAAATAGCAGATCTACAAGCTTATATATCTGCTATTTTTGAATAGCCAAAGTATAAAAGTTTAAAGTGGTTAAAATGATTGTGATGCTACATTAACTACTTTTGCTGGGGACCCCCCAGAACCCCCCTAAGGACCCCTGGGGACCCCACTTTGAGAACCAATGTTCTAAGGAGCCTTGAGGATTTTGGCCAACATGAACAGTAGGGTACCTAAGTGGATTCAGTGTGACATGGATTAACTTCTTGATGAGGTGCAGCCACTGTTTAAAGTTGGTGCCATCGTTTCCAACACAGAAAGCCATTACAGAGTCATAAAGGCTTGGCAAGTATCCACAATCAGAATTGGATAGTATATGCGCCCATGTCTCATATATTCACCCTTAATAAGGTGGCGTGACAATAAACAATTTGAAAATCACCGGCGAGTATTTAGCATCAAAACTATTCGACTACTATATACAGTAGTAGTCGATGCCTCATTCATACAGGTTCATGCCTTGTTTCGAATAAAAATTACGTCGCTTCATCTCTGCTTAATGTTCACGTTCTGCTTGGATGTTCTCATGACAAACTACTTTTTGAAGGAAAAAATATATTTTTTTGAGGCAATTAATTACACGAAAAGTGCAGCCCTTTTTTGTAAGTACCTTTATGAGGTCTGTAGAAAAACTCTAAAACTTTTAAGGTTAGACTCCCCAAACGCATTAATTTATCATAATCAAGCAACATAATATATTAATTAAAAACTGTTCAAGTCCATGATGTTGTTGTTTTTAAGTTAGGCTTGTAACTTTGCCAACAAGGTCACGAAACGCACGCGCACACACACACACGCACACGCACAAACACACACACACACACACACACACACACACACACACACACACACACACACACACACACACACACACACACACACACACGTCTCTGTGAGTGGAATTGAGAGCTCTTGCTGTCTAAACATGTCAGAATAATAGCTGACGTGTCATGTCAAACTGCAGTGACCTTGAAGTAAATCATAAAAAGTAAGTAAAAATAAATAAAAAAACAAGATAAGGTGTCTTGCAGAGCTAGGTGAAGCCAGTTGGTTTCATTTCAGTTCTTGAAAACCTGTCTTGGAGACTTGGGAGACCTCGTCTCACTCTTGCTCCATAAAATATGCATGGGTTTTATTTGAGTCCTGCTGACTGAAATGTTCTGTGATGTCTGAGATGTTCCCATGCTCATTAACCCATCAAAACCGGGAAAGCATCTGTGTCATTTTAGTGAATGTAGCTTCACAATCATTTCAACCACTTTAACCATGATGTTATACTTTGGCTATTCAAAAATAGCAGATCTACAAGCGCACAGCGCGTCACTTCGTGCCGCGCTATGAGCTTGTAGATCTGCTATTTTTCAAAACGCATGAAAAGTTAATCTTTGAAGACAGTATATTTTTAGTGAATATTTTAAACTCAAATATTCTTCTGGGAGTCCCTGGAACAACATATTTTGAGATGGCGGTCCGTGGCCAAATACATATAGGCTAATTTTTGGGGTCCTTGACATGGAAAAAGTTTTGAGCGACGCACGTTTTTCAGAAAATGGTTAGGATTTAGAAGACATTTGTAGAATCGGGTCCTCAGGTCTTAATGTGTTAAGGTTACTGTCTCTGCCGTCAACGAGAGTGATCCAGGCGCTATTACTTTGAAAGAACGTGTGGATAACAATGCAGTAATCAGCCTTTTTATTTTCATTGAATTTCTGATAACGTGCAGTTAGTGCCTGGAGATGGCTGCATCCATCAGAGAGGAACAGCGGGCTGGGAAGAGACAAGTGGCTACTGTAATGAGCCCACTAAATACCTTATTTAACACACCTCTCCCACCGCCTAAGAGAGAAAGACAGTGTTCTGTACGAAGGATAGATTGGTGCGGGGGTTCTCAAACTTTTTTTCAGTTTGGGACCTGGTGTCTCTCCTGGGATCCAAACTTTATGAATGAAAAACACATTATGAATGAATTAACCGCTTATATCCTACCGGTATTTCAAAACGAGTGTAAATAGCCGATGTACTGCACAAGCGCTCAAGGCGTGGCATCCTCTTCTGGGCTTGTAGATATGCCATTTTCACTATTTTCGAACACTTTCGATTTAGCTTTTTTTCCACCCTGAAAATGTTTTGAAGGTAATTTTTTATTATCTTTTTAATCGTATTAGCAGGCGATGATCAAGTTGGTGCCTTGCATGGTTTCCTCCACCATCGATGTGTGAATGGGTGAATGTGAAGTACATTGTAAAGCTTTCTGGAGAAAAGCGCTATATTAAGAGAGACTGAGGTAAACAGAGAGAGAGAGAAAGGCGGAATCAATAGCGTACTGTATGAATCAGGTGACGGTTCATAAGGTTATTGGGCTGAGCAGAGAACCAACCGTTGGATGAGGAAGAGATTTGTCAGAGTATCAACAGAGCGTGGTGTTATTGTAACATAATTGTGTTCACTCCGGGTCTAGCGGTCTGGATGAAGAGCTCTGCCATACTTGGAGGGTGTCATAGGTTAGATTCCATTTCTGCTGGGAAGTTGTGCTCGTGGGCGTGCATTCCGTGCCTGCTTGTATTTACAGGCAAAGCATGTGTGCGAGCCCTTAGGAGGTGGTATTACTATTGAGATAAAGGGATTTCTATTGGCGAAAGGGCCTTTCTGTGTGGAGTTTGCATGTTCTCCCCATGTTAGGTACCCATCCTGGTCACAATACTGCCTCCCCCCGTCATCAGCCGGGGAGCCTGATGGAGGGGAAAGGAACTGGTTGGAATAACGTGTTCCTTCCACGCGCTACGTCCAACCAGGGAAACTCTCCCCTGTCAGGTGATAAGAAGGTCAGTTGGCTCTCATGCATTGAAGGAGGCATGAGCTCGGCCCTGGCCTCCCTAGGTTGGCAGAGGGAGTGTAGTGCCCAGGATTACATAGACAATTGGCACTGGGTGTAAAAAATGGGGCTACAAAATCGTGGGATAAAAATGTAAAGAAAAAAAAAAAGAGATAATGGGATTTCTGCTGATCAATGAGATTGCATTGCAGAGCGATAGTGGTGATTCTAGATTCTGAGAGACGGGGAAACTGAGAGTCTGGTTCTCAGCTCCTGTAATTAGCTATTAGCTTCAGTGCCGAGAGAGAGCGGGGCCGCTCTCTGGCACAGTCCGTCTACTTGTAATGTCTTAAAGGTACGCAGACAGATAAAGAGAGAAGAGCGATCTTCTTGTTAGATGTGAACCCTGAGGTAAGAGGATTTGACACCTCGGCCTTAAATTATTAACAAGGCACTTGTCTTTTCACCTTGACTCATCTCTCTTTACTCGCTCTCTTTCTCTCTCTCTCTGTCTCTGTGTATGAGTGTGTGTGTGTGTGTGTGTGTGGGGGGTGGCTTGGGGCGGGTGTGGGGGGCAAATGAAAGGCACTCCCTCAGCTTTCTAGAGTGATATATTGGCAGCATACTCTTTTCATTTGCACATGCCCACCAGCTAAAATGAATACGTCCACATATACACTCATACGCATCATGAAGTGCATCCGGCGGCCATTAGCACATAACAGACATGTAAATAGGAATATGGTAATAGTGACACACGGGGCAGAAGCGCACACAGCCAGAGCCACGGTTCTGCACACCTCCGAGTTACAAATTGACCGCTCAGCGGAGCGTGTGTGGGCTGATGAGCGGTTCATGTACATGACATTTTATCCCGTCAAGACCGGGGACGCATCTGTGTGTCATTTTTTTTATTTCTTTGGGCTATTCAAAAATAGCAGATATACAAGCTCATAGCACGGCACCGAGTGCCGCGCTATGAGCTTGTAGATCTGCTATTTTTTTTTTATTGTGAAAATGTGTGCAAATCTTTGAATGAATATATATATAGACATTTTTTAACTCAAATCTTTGCTTCTGGGGGGGTCCCTGGAACAAAATATTTTGATATTCCGCGGCCAAATACATATCATTTTGGGGGTTCTTGACATGAAAAAAGTTTGTGAACCACAAATATTATAGCAACATAAGTTTTTTCAAAAAAACTGTTTAGAAGAGATTTGTAGAATCCCCCAGAAGCAAAGATGTGAGTTACAAATGTTCGCTTTAGAAACATATATATATTAAAATATTGTCACAAATGTTCATGATTTTTCTAAAAATAGCAGATCTACAAGCTGAATAGCCAAAGACATCTTAAAATGACACACAGATGCGTTCCCGGTCTAAATGGGTTATTTGACAAGGGGCCACACCGGAGTGATTCCCCATGTGTACACAGAGGGGATCAAATAATGACACTGGACAAAGCATTTTATGTGGTTTTCATATTCTCAACAAGGATTTGGGTAAAGTTCAATGCATTTGTAAGTAGTCCCTTGACACAAGCAACAGCATGGTGTGCAATACATGCAATGTGTTTTAGATGACACCCTGGGAAGACGAATGGTTTGTATTTGTGTATCCATGTTTGCCTCCATGCTCTTCTCCCTTCGTTATTTTGGCCATTTTCGAAAATAGCTGATCTACAAGCTATATATATGTAGCGATTAGACATTATTTTCTCTATTTAACGTACAAGAAAGTATATAGGGCTTGAGTGGTTAATTGGACCATGTCAAATGGTAAAGAGATAGTTCACCAAAAAAAGTACTTTTTATCGATTAGTCACTCCATGGAGAGTTGAATTCATGGATATTTTTTTGTTTTTGTCGCATTCCTAAGCCAATATTTTGATGACCAGCGGACTGGTTGGCAGCGGTTCCGGTAGGAGACACAAAGAAGACTCTTTGTGTCTCCTACCGGAACCAAAATTATTGGCTTACTAGGAATGCGACAAAAACTGATAGATATCCATGAATTCAAGTCTCCAAGGGTGACTAATCGCTAGAAAAAAGGTAATTTTGGGGGTGAACTATCCCTTTAACACGTTGATCGATTGTGTCTGATGCTTTTAGTCTTTTTCTGCATTCCATCCGCACATTTCCAACGAGCTCCCAGCTGTGTGCATGTACAAAGTACATAACAGTATGATTATGTTGCTGAAAATAAATCGCACTCAAGTCAACCCGATATGGATTTAACAAAAATGAAACGCGGGGATGTTAAATGCCGTATTTTCTGCTTTGGCACGATTACCAAAATTCCCCAAGGACGTGAGAAGACGTAGGCAGGCTGAGACTGAACAAAAGCGTGCAAATCAAGACCAGACGCGTGTTTAGGCTGTTTGACACCTGCACAGATGTTTGTTGGTTTTCCAGCTGTGGAAACACTTGGATTTCTGTGTACCTGTACTAGTGTGTGGATGAACAGGACGTGGAGCAAAGATAAAGAGGTGCTGGAAGAGGAGAGGAGGATGGGGAGAGAGGAGGAGATGAGCAGTGTTAATTTTGACGACGAAAACTATGACGAAAAATGTTTGTTGACTACTACGAAAAATAGTTAAAAACTAAATAAAAGCTAAGCTATGATGACTAAAACTATGACTTAATATATTGACAATTTCGTCAACAAATACAAACTAATATATTACAGAGGGACTTGTGGAGAAGAGATCCAGTAGAAGTAAGACACGTTGGCCCGGATTGCTGCCGTAGCGGGCCAGGCACCTAAGCCTAGTGTAGCCTTACAGCACGTCGCGGGTTCGACTCCCGAACCCGCGACGGCCTTTGTTTGTTACTCCCCATCTCTCCCCATTTCCTGTCAGCCTACTATCCTGTCACATAAAGGCATAAAAGACCAAAAATAAATCTTAAAAAAAAATAAAGAAGTGAGTCATTTTCTACAGATGGGCTATTTTCAGCACGCAGATATAAATCAGGCATTACAACGCCATCGTGGCTCACTACCAAGGGCTTTGTGTGAAGGAGGAGATGAGAGCAGATGAGATGCTGATGAGCGAGGCATCAGCATAATACCTGCTACAGTACATCGGCTCTCTACAAATCACGATAATTAGCCGTTTGGAACACACAACTCGCAAATGGTGGCCCATTCACACCTACTGTAGAAGAAATTAACGGACCAGGACAACATTGTGGAGGAAGCAGTTTGCCACAAAAGGCAGTGACCAGCTGGGGGGGCGGCAGTGGCCCAGAAGGTAGAGTGGCCATCATCGAGGACAGTGGTTCTCAACCAGTGGCCCGGGGACCACCAGTGGTCCTTCATGAGGGGGTTCCAGGTGGTCCCCAGCTAAATGTATCTGCGTGCTGAAAATAGGCAATCTGTAGAAAATGACTTGTCTCACTTATTTGTTTTAAAGATTTGTTTTTGAGCTTTTATGCCTAAATGATTGGTAACCAAATGGACCCTTATTAGATCTTTAACTCTTGAGAGCGTAAAATGAAACCAAATGGACCCTTACGGGTCCATTTGGTTTCATTTTACGCTCTCAAGAGTTAAATTATTGTTAAACATCTGCATTACTTAATTAAATAATTAGTATTTTGATCAACGTTTGCCTGTCATCTCCCCTATGGTTCCACATCAATACAGCATGGAATTGTGGACACAATCTTATCCAACGATAACAAAAATATTTTAAGTCTTGGGTCTGAGACTCTAAACCTCATCAAATGGTGGTCCGTGGCTCAAATGCTGAATAAATAATGGACCTTGATATGAAAAGGGTTGAAAACCACTGGGGTCCTGGTTTGATTTCCTTCTGGTTTAGCGTCATAAAGTGTCATTGAGCAAGACACAAATCCCTTTTGCTCTTGATGAGCAGGTTGGTGCCTTGCATGGTTGCCTCTTAGCCTGGCATTTGCCAGACTGATAACGTGGATTCACTCGCACGTTCCTCCTCAATGTGTGAGTGAATCCACGTTATCAGTCTGGCCAATGCCAGGCGAATGTGTGTGTGAATGGAATGTAACGCACTTTGTAAAACACTTTGGTAAAGGCGATATAGAAATGCAGACCATTTAGAATTTACCTGCTGTACTCTCATAAAGTGCCATATTGCTCCGGTCTTAGGGGGAATAAAAGTGGCCACCGCGTTGCCGTAAACAGATAAAACCACCACAGTATAAACCAGTGCAGTTCATAAAGTAGTGCTGTTATTTTAGATTGAAATGGCGGCCCAGATGAAACAGCATCTCAGTGGGCGATGACTTGGTAAAACAACACAGAAAGGCTGTTCAGGAGTAAACTGTGTGACATAATGAGTAATGACTGGCTTCGTCTGTTGTTTTGTTGTCCCTGTAGAGAAAACCAAGCTGTACTGTAACACATTCTTCAATCAGAGACTTCTTGGGGGAAACGCATAGCTGTGTCATTTTAGATGTTTAGCCATAACCATTATTTTATACTTTGGGATATTCAAAAATAGCATATCTACAAGTTCATGTAGATCTGCTATTTTCACAATGGAACGGAGTCAAACTAAATGTAATGCCTCAACTCCGACAACTCCAAGTGCTTGTCCGGGTGGGGGGATCCCCAGTTCACGTTATGTTGATTTTGGGGGGTCACGGCCTGAAAAGGTTGAGAACCACTGGAATACAGCAGCAGGGTTCTCTATGAGCCAGTCCCGCTTGGAAGTGGCTGATCTTTGACCTCCAGGTCAGTTGGAATCAAAGGCTCATGACAGACGTCCTGTGTGTTACAACCTGAAATTCAACGGCTTTGAATCCTTAAAGTGTACATCTCACAGTACAGGTGAAGAGACAGTCGGCGTGGACTCTTCACGATGTCTTCTCGTTTCCTACGTGTCTCATTAATATCTGTCTCTTACTTTGTATTCTCTGTCATGTGGAAGTTTTTTATGTAGCGCTTGAGTAATGTGCCATCATCTGCTATTGTTTGCGGATTACAATTGGATTTTGAGAATTCTCTTTGTAAGCAACAAGGCATTGTTGAATGCTGATTGTGCAGCATTGAGGATTTAAATGGATTGAACTGGAACGTTGTAATGGCTAGAAGGTAGACAAACAACATTGGGTGGATGTTGAAGTTAATGGGGAGGGTGATGGAGGATGGCAGTATTCATATTTCCTCATTCACCACCTTGACAGAACAGCTTTAAAGGGAATTGAGCTTAATATGTTTACCTGACGCCGTTGTTGCCGTTTCATTGTGTACTAATGTCACTTAGCATAAAAGAAAAGCATTCCTCTCAAAAACAAACGGTACTTTGGCATTAAATGTACCGTAAAGTACCGTAACTAAATTGAAACAAATTTTGTTTCAATTTAGTTTGAAGGCGTTTGTCGTTAGTTATACTCTACGTATTGCAATGTAATTGAATTAATCTGCAGATGTAGTCCTGATTTATGTTCAATTCCATTTGTCCAAGTTTCTCACGCCAAGTCACCCTTCCGTAACACAATTGGTTCTCTGCACATAATGCAGTTTTCTGAGCAAATCTGCTGTACAAATGGATTTTCCTGATCTCTGCTAAGCCAACGTGTCAAACCTTTGTCAAAGACGGAGACAGTTTTACAAAAAATCTATGTAGATACAATAATGAGTTGAATTAGCACACAAATAGTGATGGGGTTTGACTAACTAGACTATAGCTGTAGCCAGAAATCACCCGATTTCATCATCTGGAAAATATTCTGGGTGAATAATGTCTGTAAAACAACCTTGTTGTAGTTGAGTATTTCTGTCAACTCTCTGCTGCACCCCCGATGGAGTTCCACACGCTGTAGGAAACTCTCCTCTCCATCCTTCTCTTCCTGCCAAGACTATTTGTTCATCGCTTGTGCTATCCCTACCAATTGGCACTTGGTTCTCTCCAGTCTGTGGAAACAAGACCAAAAAATGTATCTGCTGTAGATTAACCCATTGAATCTGGGAATGTGTCATTTTAAGATTTCTTTGGCTATTAAAAAATAGCAGATCTACAAGCTCGTAGCGCGGCACTAGGAGCTTGTAGATCTGCTATTTATGAAAAACCGTGAAAATGTGTGCAAATCTTTGAATATATATTTTTTAAAGTGAACTATTGTAAAATATTTTGTTCCAGGGACCCGCAGAAGCAAAGATTTGAGTTACAAATGTTCGCTTTTTAGATTTGCACACATTTTCACGATTTCTTTCAAAAATGGCAGATCTTCAAGCTCATAGCGCGGCACTTGTGTATCTGCTATTTTTGAAAAGCCAAAGAAATCTTAAGTGACGCAGATGTGTTCCCGGATTGAATGTGTTAATAAAAAAAATAGCCAGAATAACCCTCAAGATGGAGAAAACACACACACACACACACACACACACACACACACACACACACACACACACACACACACACACACACACACACACACACAGAGACACACAGACACAGACACACACACACACACACACACACACACACACACACACACACACACACACACACACACACACACACACAGCCCCAGGGATATCCAGATATAATAATTGGGGTTGTTTAGGGGAAGAGTTTCATGTAGAACCTGAGGCTGTATTTTGTGGGTTGGGGTTGATTATTAGAAACCCGTTTTTTATAATGAAATGCCTCATTTATACCAATCTTCTCTATTCCCTTCAAATACAGACACAGACACAAACACATGGATGTGATGTGACTACTGCATGCATCCATGGGCTCTGTAAACAGATCTCACCACACATGCCATGTAATCCTCATGGATTAAAGTTCTCAGTCGCCACGATTGATTTCAGTCATTTGGATTCCATTACAAGCCAGCATGTCGTCTCTGAAAGCATGTCGCACACCGACATGAGCGGATCTACAAGCTCACAACAATGCGACGTGTTGTGATCTTGTAGATCGGCTATATTTTAGGCCATTAGTTAATGTAACCCTTTAAGACCTGAGGCGATTCTTAAAACATTTCTAAATCCAGACAGTTTTTGGAAAAAACAAAAACAAAAAAATGTTTCAAGATTTTTCAAAAATAGCTGATCTACAAGCTCATAGCGCGGCACTCGGTGCCGCGCTATGAGCTTGTATATCTGCTATTTTTGAATAGCCAAAGAAATCTAAAGTGACACAGATGCGTTCCAGGTATTAATGGGTTAAGATTGATTTGAAGTGGTCCAACCAGCAATAGAATACTGTACATGTTTAGAAGCATCTTCCATGAACACGAATGGTCGCAGACATTTCAAAAAAGCAAAGGTCAAATCCTCAATCTGTGATTTCTTCAACTGGTTGGCTGTATGTGGAACAGCAGCAGCACAGGTTTAGAACCATAATACCTCAACATCATTACATTTTCAGTCATAAGATTTTGCCTTGTTCCATGCATCCTACACTCAATTAACCCATTTAGACTGTGAAATAATCTGTGTCATTTTAGATTTCTTCCTATCTACAAATTCTGTGGGGTCCCTGGAACAAAACATTTTCAGATGGGGGTCGGCGGCCAAACACATATCATTTTGGGGGTCCTTGACATGAAAAAGCGTAGAGTTTACTACTGAGAGAGTACTACTGATATTAACTCAGTGAGTGCCAGAATTGCCAGAATTATTTCAGAATGATGTTGTCCCAGTGCCAGAGTTTTTTTCTAAGTAAAAAAAAAGTGCTTAGGAAGCGAGATACAGCCTTTTGTGAGTTAAACAAGGAGTGGATGGAGCTGCAAATCTTCAGATGATGATATCTTGGGTTCTGAACATGTTTTTCAAAAAAACACTATTTTTACTATTTTTTCAAAAACACGTCAAACACGTCATTGGCACGCTGAGCCATAGCGGTAAAAACACGTGAAACACGTTAATGGCACTCAATGAGTTAAAGGAACATACGTTTTTCAGAAAACTACAAACTACAAGCTCGTAGCGCGGCAACAAGCTTGTAGATCTGCAATTTTTGAATAGCCAAAGAAATCTTAAAATGACACGGATGCGTTCCCGGGTTGAATGTGTTAAGTCCATCTTGATGAAGTCTGTAATCCCTCTCTCTCTCTCTCTCTGTCTGTGTTCTGTCGTCTCTCTCCAGGTGTTCCGTAGCGGCGAGGGCATGGGCATCCGCCTGGACAGCGCCTCGGCCTTCCAGGGCGCCGTCATCTCCCCGCACTACGACTCCCTGCTGGTCAAGGTCATCGCCAGCGGCAAGGACCTGCAGATGGCGGCCAGCAAGATGAGCCGCTGTCTGGCCGAGTTCCGGATCCGAGGCGTCAAGGTAGGATATTTCATCTTCATGTTCTGAGCGAGTGTGTGTATGTGTGTGTGTGTGTGTGTGTGTGTGTGTAGCCTGGCATGGCCAGACTAATATCACTGCGTAGATATTGGTCTGGATTGTCTTGAGTGGAACCTGCGTTCTCAAGTGGCGGATTAAAAATCAACCCTGCCCCATATTTGCATACTGGTTCCTGATTGGTGCCCCACAACTTCGGGGGCAGCGAAATACAATCACAACCAAGCAGGGCCAGACTAATCTGTAGAGGGCCATTTTTTTTTTTGCACTGGTACAGTACATTCTTCTGGTTTCCAGGCTTGTTCGCGTGCAGAAGCTTGCTGCAACTATTGAGGTGTGTGTGTGTGTGTGTGTGTGTGTGTGTGTGTGTGTGTGTGTGTGTGTGTGTGTGTGTGTGTGTGTGTGTGTGTGTGTGTGTGTGTGTGTGTGTGTGTGTGTGTGTGTGTGTGTGTGTGTGTGTGTGTGTGTGTGTGTGTGTGTGTGTGCGTGCGTGCGTGCGTGCGCGCGCGCGCGCGTGCGTGCGTGTAAGTGGCAGCTGTGCTGAGGATGAGAGGGATTGGAGAAGACATTTAAAGGGTGATTCCAGGCTATTCAAACTAATCTGGCGCGGTTACATCCGTTTTGCTGTGTGTGTGTATATGTGTGTTGTATGAATATGTGCACAATGTGAATCTGAAGAGCCTGTTCGTCAAGTGGCAATTCCAGGCTGTTCTAGCCAATATGGTACGGTTAAAGCTGTCATGCTGTCAAGACTCTGCCTGTGTGTGTGTGTGTGTGTGTGTGTACGTGTGTGTGTGTGTGTGTGTGTGTGTGTGTGTATGTGCGTGTGTGCGTGCATGCATCTGTACAAGGAGGTTCCAGTAATGATACACTAAAGGCATCTATAATCCATTCGATATAACAGGATGCTCAGTGTTTTAACTAATCAATGACAGACTCCAGACGTCAATATCTAATCTGCGTGTGTGTGCATATGTGTGCTGGGAGCCACTTAGGGGATATATGTGGTATGTATAAGGTATACAGTATATGGTCCAATAAGAAAGATAGATGAATCAGGGTTGCAAAACTGTGTACACCCTTGATTAAATCAATTAATATTGTATTACTTAGTATGCCCCCCATTTCTCTTAAGTATTGCACTGACCCTTTTTAATAATAATAATAATAATAATAATAATAATAATTTCTGGCGTGTATACTGTTCCGTTCCTTGAAGATAACCTCCCTGACTGCCTTGATGCATGATGGAGAGTAAGCTGCTCAACTTGTCTCCCCCCACAGTGTTCTCAACAGGGTTGAGTTCAGGTGAAATGCTTGGCCATTGCAGCCCTTTCACCTTGTTGTTCCCTAAGAACGCAGCTGTGCCCTTGGAACAGGATGTTCAGTGTCATTGTCATGCAGAAAAAGCGCCCGACGACCAGATAGCCGAATTAGTCTGCGATGCCACCCTGGGCTGGGCGCAAAATGCCTCCCAGCCAGCCAGACTGTCTGTGCGTGGTGTGTGTCATTCCCTTGCTCTCTGTCTGCCTTCCCTGTCTGTCTTATGCTGTCACTATTGAAATAAAGCAGAAGTGCCGAAAATATTATCTTTAAAAAAAAAGAAAGAAAAGTGTCTGGCGGCACAGGGTTTGGATAGAGGGTAGAATCTTCTGTGAATTCATGATACCATCTCTGTAGTACAACTCCCGACACATTCAGCACTCATACGCTTTGCCCATATAAAATCTGTCATACCTCGCTGTGGGGAGTGAGGACCATCCACTGGATTCCCCAAAAAGTCCTTCGCCTTTTCTCTGAATGGGCCTTGGCCAGGGTCTGAATGGGCTGTTACTGGTGTGTTGGCTTCAGCAGTGGCATCCTGGAGAGTTGCTTACAGGATGACATGGAGATGAGATGCTCCAAGTTAGCTTTTATATAAGGGTGCAACAGTTCATCCAACTTTTCAACAGTGGTGGAAAAAAGTAGTCGAATGTTTTTACGTAAGTAAAAGTATCAATACTGCAATGCAGCAATACTCTGATACAAGTACAAGTCCGGTATTAAACATTGACTTGAGTAAAAGTACAAAAGTATTGACATACAAATGTACTTAAAGTACTCGTTATGCAGAACTTGTGAAAGTGTTTCACTAGTGAAATACTGTAGCCAATCTACAAGCTTGTGAGCTTGTAGATGTACTCTTTTCAAATAGCTGAAGTACATGGGGATAACGTGGTTAATACATGTTCTGAAATAATAATACAAATCTACAAAGTAACGAAAGTACAATATTTGCCTCTGAGATGAAGTGGAGTACAAGTAAAAGTACAGGACATTGAAAATAATCCGGTAAAGTAAAAAAAAGTACTTACATTTTTACTTAAGTACAGTACTTGAGCAAATGTACATGCTGTAGTTACTTTACACCTCTGACTGTTGTACAACGATTATTTACACACTAGGGGCTGCTCCTTGATGTGCCCACTCTGCAGGGCACTGCCCCCCCCCACTGTGTGACTCCTATTGGACAATTATAGCAAGCTGGTTAGCATGCTGACTCAGACAATGTAACAAAGCAAACCTCTGGGTTTCCATCGAGCTCTGGCGTGTGTTGACAGTCCATTTTATGGATGGCTGCACACTGTGCGAGAGCTGGAACACTATTGGTGTCAATAGATGAAAAAAAACAAAAAACACCATTCATTTGCCGCACATAAATTATGGAATTATTTCTCTGGCAGTAAGTATTAATGTACTATTATACTTGTGTGTGTGCTCTATTCAGCTTAGATTGATATTTGAAACCCACTGCCGTATTAACCCGTTAAGACCTGGAACTGTGTCATTTATAGATTTGAGCTAAAAAAAAAGCATTATTTCACACTTTGGGCTATTCAAAAATAGCAGATCTACAAGCTCATAGCGCGGCACCGAGTGCCGCGCTATGAGCTTGTAGATCTGCTATTTTTGAAAAATCGTGAAAATGTGTGCAAATCTTTGAATATATATATTTTTAAAGCGAATATATTTAACTCAAATCTTTGCTTCTGGGGGGTCCCTGGAAGAACATATTTTAAATATAAAAATATACAATTTTGGGAGTCCTTGACATGAAAAAGTTTGAGAACCGCTGATTTAGAAACATTCGTTTTTCAGAAAACTGTTGGGATTTAGGAGACATGTAGAACCGGCTTCAGGTCTTAAAGGGTTAAAATGGTACGGTGTTAACCACTTAAAGCCTACACAGTTATAGATACTTCATTGACCGGAGTCCCCCAGGGGCTCTATGCTACTAGGTCTGCTCTTTTTTCCCTCTACATCAGATCTCTTTGCCAAAAAAAATTTGGCCAAATGTTTGCCCCAGATTAATCCTATGGATTATTAACCTGTTAGTTTCCAGCACAACATCTGGATATGTAATTAGGTTTTGCACACAGTATGAAGGGCATTATGATGATTAACCCTTTAAGACCGCGAACGCATTTTAGATTTATTTGGCTATTGAAAAATGGCAGATATACAAGCTCTGAACTTACTAATGCTGTGTATGTTTGTACAGTACTACTGTATGCAGTACTTCCATCCACCCATAGGCTAATGCAGAAGTTAACTCATTCAAAGTCCATTGTAAACCGTTACCTGCGGGTTCCTCTGAAATGGTCACATTGAAATGATGAATAATATTATTACTAGACTGGCGCCCTAAGGGCTACCGGCCTAATCTGATATATAGATTGTTTTTATTAAGAAGAAGAAGGAAATGAACAAATGATTTGCATAGCAGTTCATACATATCATTCAAAGTGATGAAAAAAGTGGTCGTTACAAAAGAGAACGTTAGATAAATACATCATTGACATGGTTCACATGGTTCAGTGCTCTAGGCTAGATCTTTTCAGCAGCTTTCAGCACATGCTCAACAGGGTCAGCAGGAGCGTGCTGAATGAGATGCTTCAGACACCTGTTGATGGACCAAATAGCTGTGGGATAAGTGCTTGCACTGTATGTCTGAGGGGACTAGCTCTGAGAGTGTCTCAAGGCAACCTGCCTCTTTGTTGAAATGTACTGTAAACCCCTTTAGCCTTCAATACACTGTGGATCTACAGATACAAAGGAATTGCATTCTCCAGCTTAATAATGTGCAGACATCTCTGTGGTTGTCAAAGAGTGTTCTTGAGGAAGACATGTAAAGCCCTTGAATGCAAAAAAATATAATTATACATAATAATAATAATAATAATAATAAATGCGTCATGTCACTGAGATTATCACGCACAGCAGCCATATTGGAAAGAAATTGGGCCTCTTCTTACTTCCCTCACAGGTGTTACCAATGATACTAATGAAGGCTCTGTTCCATTCTGGTGAGGGTGCTGATATCGTGCATGTTGGCTCACTAGAAACACTCCATTTTGGTTCCCAAATGGCCCCTTATGGTGGGTGTGTAACTCTCAGAGTTATGGGGGTACTTGGAAATAAGACAACCACTATGCCACACTCAATGGAACAGAGCCTTAATTAGTATCATTGGTGAAGGAAGTAAGGAAGGGGCCCAATTCATTCCCAATATGGCTGCTGTGCATAGAGCCTATTGCGCTGTTCATGTCCCCGATATACTGTAGCCCCATAACACTCAACAGATATACTGTAGCCCCATAACACTCAACAGACATACTGTAGCCCCATAACACTCAACAGATACTTCATACTGTAGCCCCATAACACTCAACAGATATACTGTAGCCCCATAACACTCAACAGATATACTGTAGCCCCATAACACTCAACAGATATACTGTAGCCCCATAACACTCAACAGATATACTGTAGCCCCATAACACTCAACAGATATACTGTAGCCCCATAACACTCAACAGATATACTGTAGCCCCATAACACTCAACAGACATACTGTAGCCCCATAACACTCAACAGATACTTCATACTGTAGCCCCATAACACTCAACAGATATACTGTAGCCCCATAACACTCAACAGATATGCTGTGGCCCCATAACACTCAACAGATACTTTATACTGTAGCCCCATAACACTCAACAGATATACTGTAGCCCCATAACACTCAACAGATATACTGTAGCCCCATAACACTCAACAGATATGCTGTGGCCCCATAACACTCAACAGATACTTTATACTGTAGCCCCATAACACTCAACAGATATACTGTAGCCCCATAACACTCAACAGATATGCTGTAGCCCCATAACACTCAACAGATATACCGTAGCCCCATAACACTCAACAGATACTTTATACTGTAGCCCCATAACACTCAACAGATATACTGTAGCCCCATAACACTCAACAGATATACTGTAGCCCCATAACACTCAACAGATATACTGTAGCCCCATAACACTCAACAGATATACTGTAGCCCCATAACACTCAACAGATATACCGTAGCCCCATAACACTCAACAGATATACTGTAGCCCCATAACACTCAACAGATATACTGTAGCCCCATAACACTCAACAGATATACTGTAGCCCCATAACACTCAACAGATATACCGTAGCCCCATAACACTCAACAGATATACCGTAGCCCCATAACACTCAACAGATATACTGTAGCCCCATAACACTCAACAGATATACTGTAGCCCCATAACACTCAACAGATATACTGTAGCCCCATAACACTCAACAGATATACCGTAGCCCCATAACACTCAACAGATATACTGTAGCCCCATAACACTCAACAGATATACCGTAGCCCCATAACACTCAACAGATATACTGTAGCCCCATAACACTCAACAGATATACTGTAGCCCCATAACACTCAACAGATATACCGTAGCCCCATAACACTCAACAGAAATACCGTAGCCCCATAACACTCAACAGATATACCGTAGCCCCATAACACTCAACAGATATGCCGTAGCCCCATAACACTCAACAGAAATACCGTAGCCCCATAACACTCAACAGATATGCTGTAGCCCCATAACACTCAACAGATATGCTGTAGCCCCATAACACTCAACAGATATACTGTAGCCCCATAACACTCAACAGATATACTGTAGCCCCATAACACTCAACAGATACTTTATACTGTAGCCCCATAACACTCAACAGATATACCGTAGCCCCATAACACTCAACAGATATACTGTAGCCCCATAACACTCAACAGATATGCTGTGGCCCCATAACACTCAACAGATATACTGTAGCCCCATAACACTCAACAGATATACTGTAGCCCCATAACACTCAACAGATATGCTGTGGCCCCATAACACTCAACAGAAATACCGTAGCCCCATAACACTCAACAGAAATACCGTAGCCCCATAACACTCAACAGATATACCGTAGCCCCATAACACTCAACAGATATGCCGTAGCCCCATAACACTCAACAGAAATACCGTAGCCCCATAACACTCAACAGATATACCGTAGCCCCATAACACTCAACAGATATGCTGTAGCCCCATAACACTCAACAGATATACCGTAGCCCCATAACACTCAACAGATATACCGTAGCCCCATAACACTCAACAGATATACTGTAGCCCCATAACACTCAACAGATATACTGTAGCCCCATAACACTCAACAGATATACCGTAGCCCCATAACACTCAACAGATATACCGTAGCCCCATAACACTCAACAGATATACCGTAGCCCCATAACACTCAACAGATATACCGTAGCCCCATAACACTCAACAGATATACCGTAGCCCCATAACACTCAACAGATATACCGTAGCCCCATAACACTCAACAGATATACCGTAGCCCCATAACACTCAACAGATATACTGTAGCCCCGTAACATTCAACAGCAACGTTCTGTTTTCACATAACTTTTCTTTTAGATGACATTAAGTAAAACACGGCCACCTTACAGATATTAAATGGAACTGGCAAGTCCCATTTGGGCTTAAATGGTAATCCTTGAAAGCCACAATATTATTCATGATGTTATGTATTATAAAAGTTTTCCGCTGTGCAGATGCGTTTTGTAAATTGCGATATGTATGAGCCGTTGTTCAAGGAGGAGGACAATAGGATGCTCAGATACAGTATTTATTTGTGCCAACAAAATGCCTGCGGGCTTCTATTGTGCAGCGGAAAGAACTGAACGACGGCGGCATTACATGAGCAACATTCATTTGGCAGGTGCTTAACGTTAGAGAGTAACAGCGGTGGTTTTTAATTTAACTGTTGCATTGTGTGTGTGTGCGTGTGTGCGCCGCTTATTTGTTTTGTTGAGTATGAAGTGTTTGTCCTTCCTTTGTTAACCTGTTAAAACCGGGAAAGCGTCCTTGTCATTTTACGATTTTAGCGTTGGCTATCAAAAACAAATTAGCCGATACACAAGCTCATAGCGTGTCACTGTGTGTCGTGCTATGAGCTTGTAGATCTGCTGTTTTTGAAAAATTGTGATTTTTTTTTAAGGGAACATTTGTAACTGAAATCTTTGCTTCTGGGGGTGCCTGGACCAAAATATTTTGAGATGGGGGTCTGTGGCTAAATATGTATAACGTTGGGAATCCTTGACATGAAAAGGTTTGAGAACCACTGATAAAGCAACATACGTTCTTCAGCATATTAGGATTTAGAAGGCATTTGTAGAATTTGCTTCAAGTCTTAATGGGTTAATGGCACTCTGATTTGACTAGCTTTAGCCGAACTCATACACTGCAAATAAGCAAGATACTGCTTTGAGAGAGTGGGTGTTTGGTCCGATTTACAGAAACTTGCCACAATGGTTGAGGTTAACACACAGTCCACCTGGAAGTACACTGATTGTGCATATTTTACTGGATACCGCACCAGAGCACTGTCTCTTAAGGGTACAAGGACAACCATTTGTTTTGTAAAACAGCAGTTTCCTTTTAGGAGACCAACAACCTATGATAGCTGGGCCTTCGGAACTAACAAGCTACTGTACAATGAGGAACTCAGTGTATCGATGTTGTACAGGCTTGAAGTTCATGTTCTGTCCTCTGTGCCACTGGTAGTTCTATAGAAATGTATTGAAGCATTGACACACTGTGTAAGTACTATTCACACAGGAAAACGGAGTGGGCCTTGAACATATAAGACACATGTATTTGCAATGTGACTACGCTATATATATTATATCACAATTATGTGTAATATGTCTTTTTAATTGTTCATCATGAATTTTTATTCAGAAGTGAAAGTGGTGAGAAAATCCAGTTCCCACTTGAGTGTGTGACAACAGCTAATTCCAAAATGTAATTTTTTCAGGAAATGACAAAAACAAAACAAAAAGTGGAGTTACGAGGTTTTGTTCATCATTGATAAGAACAACTAAATGGACCTCCAAGCTCTCAATGAGGTTGGAGGTCAAAAGGGGGTGGAGCCTGGAGTCAGCAAAAACTCCACCCCCCTTTGGTGGACTTAGCAGAACGTTTGAGGATCCAATGGAGTTAGCTGGTTTTGTCAGAAGCGCTTTTTAATACTTTTCATTGGTTCAATATTTTTTTAATCAACACACAGACGTAAAGGGTGTTCAATAGCACTGATTTATGGAAACAAATGCAAAAGCGGAAACATTGAGTTAGCTGGTTTCTGCCGGACAGTAACGATAATGCATATTGTAATTGTGTAATTCTAAACTTCAAAATATCTTGTCTTTGGCTGAAATAAGTCTCTTCCATTGCCATTAGCAGTTCGGTGATAACCCTCACAGTTAGCGTTCCTATCTCTGAACCCAGGAAACCGTATGGGGGACGGTATGTGTGTACTGTGTGCGCGTGAGTGCAATGCACACGCAACTCAACAGACGAGCGCAGCCAAATGACCGTTGAGGAATGCTGACGGGG
This sequence comes from Gymnoscopelus microlampas, assembly GCF_963454915.1. NCBI lineage: Eukaryota > Metazoa > Chordata > Actinopteri > Myctophiformes > Myctophidae > Gymnoscopelus > Gymnoscopelus microlampas. Next base: position 25,008,529 of record NC_139956.1, on the reverse strand, counting down.
GAAGTTGTTGGTCGGATTCTTGGTCCTGTGATCCAGGGCCGGTGGCCTTTGAGAAGGTGATTAGTGGCTGTGTAAGAATGCCTCCCATAAGATTCCGTAGCCCTTGCCACAGGAGCCAGGGCCTTATTAGAGGTCCCTCTGCTCACACTGAGATATGGTTGCAGCAGGCTGCATCATGTTGCATCTCCTGAAGAAAATGCACCTTTTTCTATTTAACCCATTCAATCCGGGAATGCATGTGTCACTTTAGTTTTTTTGTTGTTGCTATAACCATTATTTTATACGTTGGGCTATTCAAAAATAGCAAATCTACAAGTTCATAGCGCGGCACCGAGTGCCGCGCTATGAACTTGTAGATCTGCTATTTACGTATTTTTTAATGATGAAAGAATTGTGAATATATATATTATTATTTAAAGCGAACATTTTTAACTCAAATCTTTGCTTCTGGGGATTCCGTTTTTTGAAAATAATGTTGCTATAATAATATCAGTGTTTCTCAAACTTTTTTCATGTCAAGGACCCCCAAAATGATATGCATTTGTCCGCGGGGCAAAGATTTGAGTTAAAAAATGTATATATTCAAAGATTTGCACACATTTTCACGATTTTTCTAAAATGGCAGATCTACAAGCTCATAGCGTGGCACTCGGTGCCGCGCTTTGAGCTTGTATGTCTGCTATATTTGAATAGCCCAAAGACATCTAAAATGACACGGATGCATTTCCCGGATTGAATGGCTTAACCCATTAAGACCTGGAACTGTCTCATTTTTAGATTTGAGCTAAAAAAGCATTATTTTACACTTTGGGCTATTCAAAAATAGCAGATATACAAGCTCATAGCGCGGCACCGAGTGCCGCGCTATGAGCTTGTAGATCTGCTATTTTTGAAAAATCGTGAAAATGTGTGCAAATCTTTGAAATAAATATATTTTTTAAAGCGAACATTTTTAACTCAAATCTTTGTTTCTGGGGGGTCCCTGGAACAAAATATTTTTATGGGGGTCCACGGCCAAATACATAATATTCTGGGGGTCCTTGACATGAAAAAGTTTGAGCACCGCTGATATAGAAACATACGTTTTTCAGAAAACTGTTGGGATTTAGGAGACATGTAGAATCGGCTTCAGGTCTCAATGGCTTAAACAATGCCACGCTCACCTTGAGAGAGTGACACGCACATATTTACTCGAGGCTATCTGGGTGCTCCACTACATGCACTGTCCAGCTGGGTTGGAAAAGTAGCCGGCTGGGTGAACGTACCTGCATATGTGTGGGGGGGGGGGGGGGGGGTAGATGGTGCAGTAAAATGGTCTATCACACATTTTATCGCTCTATCCTTGACATTTACATCCTTGAGCAGCTTTCTCCAGATGAAAAGCCTCTTTTGCTTTACATAGGACTCCCCAGGGCAAATGCAGGCCTTTTAGGCTTATATAAAAGACATATTTTCAATAAGTCGATTGACAACATGAAGTTAAAATGTAGTTAAAGCTTGTTTGATATTTACATCGTGTCATTTTTTGACTTTGCACACACATTACCACTAAGCCAATTAAGGAAGGATCTCCATACCAAATTGTTCAAATCTCTTCATGGTGGCGCTACAACAGCCCACTTCACGTTTTGGCCTATAACTCTTGAACCATAGGTCGTAAAATCAACATCTTTTTTCCCCCTGGATCCCTTGGATCGTGACGCAACTTAAAGGCCCTGTTTGTGCCAGGTAACATTTTCGGCCATAGTGTGTTTTCTTCAAAACGCACTTTTTGCTGCTAGTCCTACAGATTTTGTCCAAAACTCACACAAATCGGGCGTGTGATCTCTCTGGGTGTGGTCATGTGATCAAGATGTATGAGTTAGATTTTTCAGATCGCATTCGAAGTGGCTTTGACCGAAGTTTGCCTGGGTAGGCAACCCGGCCTGACAGAGTCCTATGCTCCGAGGAGCACACTTTTCTGTTTTATAACATTTTTCATTTATGATCTTCCAGTGTGTTGGTAAAGCTTGCCCACAAAATAACAAGACACGATATCTTTAAATATTGTATTGTATTATAGACATGTAGCGTTTCAGACCATGCATGACAAATTTAAAAATAACATGTTTTGGTTAATTCAGTGATTGAACGTGAAAGCATTCTGACAGCAAGGTATAATGTCTGCACTGTGAGCGGGCTTCAGGGGGTTGTCAAGCTTATTTGACCTATGCAGTTAATTAAAGTTTTCACTGTGCCAGCTGTATTATCTAGGAAACTATTTATCCAATGAGGACAGATACTGGACTCTGAGAGTGTACAAATGGAACCAAATGGACCCTAACGGGTCCATTTGGTTCCATTTGTACACTCTCAGAGTTACATTGACATAGATTTTACAATGTAAATTGCGGTCCAAGTGATAGAAAGGCCATTAAATGGGGGTCTGTAGCCCTAATGTATGTCAAACTGGGGGTCCTTGAAATTAAAATGGTTGAGAATCACTGCTAGAGCCGTAAAAAAATCTTCTCTTATGGGGGTCCCTGGCATATCTTTGAAATGGGGGTCCGCGGTCTAATAAGTGTCAATTTGGGGGTCCTTGACATGAAAAAGTTTGAGAACCACTGTACTAATCAACTCAGGTGTGGAAACAAATTATAAAGCCATTTGGACTTGGTCAGTTGCGGTTGTCCAGATAGTGACAGTGTATCTTTTGTTTTCGGGACAAATGCTCCACACAGTTACATGCAAGGCTCCTTATAGCACCATTGGCATAAGGAAACGTGCAGCAATCAGAAAGGAGAAGCATCTTGCAAAAAAAGAAAAAGAAAAGGTCTGACTATCTATAGCCAGCAAGCCGGCGATTGTGGAACAAACTGGTTTATCGGAAGAGCTTTGAATCAAGGTTTTGCAGACTTGCACAGGCATGGGATGGAGAGCACGGTTGGCCATTTTTAAGATGCAGTCAGTGTGTATTTTTTTGTCACACGATGGCTGGCTGCTTTCTTATGATGCGTGTTATTATGTTTGGCTTTTCAGAAAGTTCTGCTTAGCTCTGCGTATCTGCGGCTTCTCTGTGTGTGTGGGGGTGTGTGGGGGTGTGTGTGTGTGTGTGTGTTTGTTTGTGTGTCTTGATGTGCCAGCATATGTGTAGCCTTGTTAAGAGTTTCTGAATAGGATTAGGGAATTCAATGAATATCAGACAATAGTGTGTATGTTAAAGGTGAGTGAGCGACCAAATAAATGCATGCCAATGGAGTTTCGATTTTGCACGCACGCACGTATGCACACGCACGCACGCACACACACACACACACACACACACACACACACACACACACACACACACACACACACACACACACACACACACACACACACACACGCACACGCAGATGCACTGAGCATGAGTGCCATGTATCATCACATTCACACACAATAGAGAGTTTTAATTGGACTCAAATGTAAAATAAATTGACCTGTAAGAGTAAACAGGGGAGGGAGACAGGTAATCAATAGATCATCTTAATGCCTGATGTGTACTGTTGTTGGGTTTGGTGTCCTCGAGTTTTTGTGTGTGTGTTTGTGTGTGTGTGTGTGTGTGTGATTGTGTGTGTGTCCATGCTGTGTATTTGTTGGAGCCAGAAATCATCTTTTGGAGGCCAGGGGTTTGGCTTCAGGCAGTTAAATTTAATTTCACAAAGTTACTTTTTTGCTTTCCATTTGTCGACAAGTTAAGTGGCTGTCAGACCATGGGGAATTGAGGTTTCCCCCTTGTGTGTGTGTGTGTGTGTGTGTGGTGTGTGTGTGTGTGTGTGTGTGTGTGTGTGTGTGTGTGTGTGTGTGTGTGTGTGTGTGTGTGTGTGTGTGTGTGTGTGTGTGTGTGTGTGTGTGTGTGTGAGAGAGAATGTGCCTGAGTATAATTGCCCCTTGATACTGTGCTTATACTGTATGTCTGTTTTTGCGATTGTCTCTGTTTGATTGTGTGCAAGTCTTTGAAGAACCTCTCTAATGTTTCATTTCATAGCTATCCGGAGCACCCCTCCCCATCTTCCCCCTCTCTCTCTCCAGCTCTTATCCCTCCTCTCTCTAGTGCTTCCTTCCTTCCTTCCTATCTCTATAAAAAACAAACAAACAAACAAAACTCACCTTTACTTTCCCTCACCAGAGGCTCTTTATCTAACCACTTTAATGGTTGTGCACACCCTGTATCCTATAGGCACCCGAGGAGTGCGGGGGTGTGTGTGTGTGTGTGTGTGTGTGTGTGTGTGGGCGAGATCCTTGCACTCCTGTGTCATATTTAGCTGTACATGTTTGCGGCTGAGGCTTTGCCTTTACCCTTTGAAGTGGTGGTTAAGTCTGTGAGTGAGAACGTCAGCTAAAATCTATATCTCATTATGTTGCCTTCCATCTTCTCTTTAAAGACCACACACACACACACACACACACACACACACACACACACACACACACACACACACTCACACACTCTATTAGGTTTTACTTCAGAGTCACACGACTAGTTTTTCTTTCAAACGTTTTTTTGTTTGTTTTCTTCACAGTTCCTGCTTACAGTTCTCTTCTCAGTCTGCACTTCCTGTTCCACTTGCTGCTGGACATCTGACGTTCCCCTCACATTACTTATTCATCCTGTCTCTCTCTGTCTTGCTCACTCTCATTGCATTTTTTGTCCTTTCGTCCTTGTCTGACCCCTTTCCCATCCCCCATCTGTATTCCTTCTCTCTCTCTCTCTCTCTCTCTCTCTCTCTCTCTCTCTCTCTCTCTCTCTCTCTCTCTCTCTCTCTCTCTCTCTCTCTCTCAGAACATGTTCAATTCTGTCATACTGTTTCTCTTTAAAGTCAGTATGCTTTATTGTCATGAATATTGCATGAACAATATTGCCAAGGTGGTTAAATACAATAGAGGATTGATTGCACAAAAAGGTGCATGCAGCAAGCGTACATGTGTTTGCAAGACACACACACACACACACACACACACACACACACACACACACACACACACACACACACACACACACACACACACACACACACACACACACACACACACACACACACACACACACACACACACACACACACTGCCCTCTGTGTGCACTCTGTATGCTTGCAGTATTGTGTATTCAGCTCCCATACCTTCCTGTCCATTGCAGAGTCGTGCAAAAACAAAAATGAATTAAAAAACCAAAGGGAAAGTAATTCAAATCAGAATTCAGTATTGCAGAGAGCTTCTTTCACTTCAGCTAGAGGCCAATGTCACTGAAGGCTGATATTCTGGTATTCACCACTTTGCATGCACCGTGTTCACAGGTGTCTGTGCTCATCAAAGTCTGCACAGCAGCACCGGTGTTGAGACAGTCCCTCGACGTGGCGTGACGTGACGTGACGTGACGTGACGTGACGTGACGTGACGTGACGTGACGTGACGTGACGTGGCGATCAGAAACTAGTATTTTCCAATGTCATGGTAGAAATGCAGATCATTTTAACGTTATCACATGGACCTTTACTGTTATGCTACCGTTATCTGTCAGGTTTTGACGCGCTGCACCGTGTGGTGTTTATTCAGATTCCCATGAGCTATACAGTGCTACTCTTGTAGCAGCTAAGCTTCATGGGGTCAACACAAAATTACATCAACTGACAACAATGTGCTAGAAACTCAAAAGTGTAAAAGTAAGAAATCCAACAAAAAAGGTTCATACATCTTGCCGATGTTGGCAACAAATCACTTGAATCCTAGCATTCCTATTCTGGGCATATTAGACAAAGATTTTGGGTGAAAATAGCAGATCTACAAGCAGTTGGTTGGACGTGGTCTCCCTATACTCTTCCATTGAAATATTTAGACCCGTCCAGAGCTGACACCTTTTTGGTTGACATGTAGTACTGGCTGAAGATCATGAGTGCAACATATCCCCCATGGCCAAGCGGGGAATGCATCTTGGTTGAGCCGTAGAAATGTGTTGCACCAGGTGCACCGTCCAGAGCCCATCTATAAAAGTATCTGTCTGGCCAAGAACTCCTATTTCCCAGCAGCCCCTCAATCACCATCGGTTGACATGGCAACAGGCACTTTCTGATATACTGCACACCTAGTACCCCCCCTCCTTCATTTGACCGACCATTTCACTCTCTCTCTCTCTCTCTCTCTCTCTCTCTCTCTCTCTCTCTCTCTCTCTCTCTCTCTCTCTCTCTCTCTCTCTCTGTGGTGTGTGTGTGAGTGTAGAAACAGACCCAAATGGTCTTGTAAGGACCTATAAAGGTCCATTTGGGTCACAATCTGAGATAAATTAACACTGAGCTCTCTCTCTCTCTCTTCTCTTTCATTTGAATTGCCTTCTTGACGTTCCATTCCTTTCGTTTAAGAGCATCTTGGCACCAACCTCTTCTTCTTAAAGTGAATTCTCAACGGGCTTTTTGGTTTTGTGCTTTTCATGTCGGGTTCTTTTTTTCCGCCTCGGCACAGTTTCGTTCATTCAAGGTATGCCCGTTAGGATGTTGCTCTAATTAAATCAAGTTCAGTCGCAGATAACGGGCGGGTAATAAATTGTGAAAATGAATGAAGATAACAGGCCCTGTGTGCAATATCCAACACAGCCCCCTGTGAGCTGTGCGCTATCAGCACATGTCAGCAGGTGCCTTCCTGGCTACTTCCAGTTCACAACCTTTCAGCTCATTAGGGAGCCGTTATCCCACTTCACTGTGACATTTCTTCATGAGTTTAATCTTTGAGGAACTTAAAAGTAATCCCACCAGGCGCTTGCTGTCGAGATGTTGTTGTCGAGTGCTGATAGCTTAGGTGGCAGTGTGCCAAATGCCTAGTGATAGTTAAACTGTTTGTGTGGAAGCAAGCACAGCCACATGCAAACAAAGACTAGCTTTTTGTCCAAGCAATCATTTGGCTAAAAATGACCAAAAACTTTCAGAAATGTTAAAAAACATTTGAATAAATGCACAAGCTCACACTATATTGTGATGTGACACATTTTGAACTAGTTTGTCTTCATTCATTCACTCCCTTTATCCCTATTATCTATCTATCTAGTATTCATATCTTTCAGCAATTAGTACTGATGACCGTCTGCTTGCTGTGCTGGTTTACCTTTCTTGTCTTTCCTGTCTTCTGTCCTCCTTCCCTAACAAACATCTCAGTCATCCCCTCGGCCCACAACGAGGCCAGTCCAACCCTCAGGCTGGAGGCAAACGAGAGTTCATCTTGTTAGACACAAGATGAACTCTCGTTTGCCTCCATCCTGCAGGTGGACACCCCGTGACCTTGATTCGCGGCCCCCCGGCGAGGACTGTGAGGGCAGTTAGTTCCAATTGATCTGTAGCTATTGACAGGGAGAGATTCGAGGAGGAAGATATAAGAAGAGAAGGAGAAGTGTGGTCATTAGGAAGACAAACATAATGTGAGCATTGGAATAGGTGGGTAGACAGGTTCTGCCATGGGTGAGGTGTGAGAGAGAAAGTCCCATGACCTTTTAATACACATAGATTAGAGGTACATACAGTACACACACACACACACACACACACACACAAAGGTTATCTTGTCTAGATATGTGTTATCCGTCTATCTCGCCTTCATTTCACACCCCAAAGCAAACGGTAGCATGCCACTTAAGCACATAAATAGCCTTATAATTATTATCCGTCTGAGGAGAGAGAGAGAGAGAGTAAGAGGGAGAAAGAGAGATAGAGAGAGAGAGAGCGCTCCTCTGTTTGCATTCGAACGTGTTTTCGTTTGCCTTTTTGCACACATGTGTGATTATACATGATTGTGTGTGTGTGTGTGTGTGTGTGTGTGTGTGTGTGTGTGTGTGTGTGTGTGTGTGTGTGTGTGTGTGTGTGTGTGTGTGTGTGTGTGTGTGTGTGTGTTTGCACACGCATGTGGGCGTATGGCATACACACACGCGCCTTTGTGTGTACATAAGCCTCAGAAAGCCTTGTTTCTGGAAATGGTATTGAGGGAGATTAAGAACATGGAAAACCAATTAGCAATACCCAGAGAATGCATGGGCTGGTGTTGGGAGAAAGAGAGGGAGTGAGAAAGGGAGAGCGAGTGGGATGGAGTGGAGAAGGTGAGGGCGGCTGCTGAGGGAGGGTGATAATGTGGGTCGAGAGAACATAGGCTTGTGATAATGAGATAGAAGGAATATAACACTGAGCCAGAGGTAGAACTAAGTACTACGATGTTTTTGGGTAAAAACAAAAAGTGTTTTGTTAAAAGGTTAAAGCACTATATTCTCATAGTAAACATTGCTATAGTGTGTTTGTTCAGTAACAGGAGTCTGTCAGTCTCTCTAGCTCTTTAATAAACCGAAAATAACATTTCAAGTGGGTGACAAAATTCAGGCCAATCAGGAGAGTACCCATTTATCAGCTTAAAATGTATAGCGTTCCAGTTGCAATTTTGTCTGCTCATTTCTTTGTGTCATCACTTCCAATTCCACGGGTTTAATCTGTATCCTGTGTGAAGTCTCTATCTTGATTGGATAAAATTGGTATCCCGACCTGAAAATGCATTTACTGTTTAATAAAGAGCAGGAGAGACTCCTGTTACTGAACAAACAATCTATGGCAATGAGTACTATGAGAATATAGAGCTATTTAACACTTATTTTAACGAAAGAAAATCACTTACCCTACCTTTAACCACTTGAGCCCCAGTGTCCCTATCCTGGGGTGAACATTTGGCCAAAATAACGGTTCAAGCTTGCGGTTGCGACACATTGTGGGCTTGTAGATAGCCTATTAAAGAAATTGAGGCAACAAAGGCATTGCAAACAAGTGTGAGAGAAAGGCAGAGAGCGAGATCTGGGTTATTATAGAAAGCAAGAAAAACGTGGCACTACTTGTTTACGTCGACCAGTGGTTCTAGAAGAGCAAGTGATTTTGAGACGGCACAGCAAGTGAAGAGCAGAGTTCAGGGCCTCTGCGCCCGAACATAAATTGTTGTCAGATTTGTTTGGCTGTAAAAGTCACCCAGAGAGAAAGAGAATAAGAAGAGACTAGACGTGAAAAACCGGGAGAACCCCCTCCAGAAACCCGGGGGGGTGTAGTGAGCGAGAGAGAGAGAGGGGGGAGTGGAACAGAGTCTGGGGCTGACATGTCTTGTTGTACAAGTGACAGATAGAGCTTTAAGCTCCACAGCACAAAACCACCAAGCACAGAGGTGTCCTTCACACACGCGTGCGTGCACACACACGCACACACACACACACACACACAGCGTGCAGACACAGACAGACCCCAGGTAAAGCTACGACGCGTCAACACGTACGCACACAAACACACATTGCTAGCACAATCTCACGTTTCACATCAAATTAACTGCCGAAATCTGCCAGGTTTGGCTCGCAAACACACAGTAGGCCCACTGGCGAACTTAAGACGCTCACAATGTGCACATGCAAAACCAGTGGTTCTAAAACTAGACAACTTTTTTAAGCCAGCAGAATTCCTGTCCCTGTTTTCACTCTCAAGAACATACAAAGTCGTGCACATCCACAAACCCTTTAACCACTTACACCCCATATGGTTGAGCGTAGTCTCTCAGGGCTCTGTACTAGAGTGTTTTCTGTTAGTGTGGGGAAAGCTTTCGCTGAAAGGAGCTTGTCGATGTGCTATTTTCTGCCAACGCTTTCCCCACAAAACGGATGCTGGGGTTTAAGCGGGTAAAGGCTGTACTGAACCCAAAACAAACACAGATCAGAGAGCAAACGAAGGTCTGCACACTCTAGCTCCCTTGAAGTGACTTTTATTTGACTTTTAAGCTCAACTTCAGTTTGAAGAAGTAATTTCTTCAAATAAAGTCCTTGATAAAATAAAGTCTTTGAAATTATTTAAAAATGTCCTAAATATGGACACCAGCTTGAAAGTGTTTAAGCAGCTGGGAATCGGAGAGAGAGATAAAGGGAGAGAGACATGGAACAAGGGGCCTGGATGAAGGGACAGCGCAGCGGGGAACAGAGAGGAAGGGGTGGATGGAGGAGGAGAAGCTGCTGTAGCAGCAATGAAAGCAATGGAAAGCATGAAAGAAAACAGCATTTAAGAGAGAGAGAGAGAGAGAGAGAGAGAGAGTGGAAGACGCTGAGGATGGAGAAATGTGGAGGAGAGAAAACGACGACGACGACAAAAATACGTTGGGGCGGGAAACGTGACGGAACGTAGGAGGAGGAGGAGAAGAAGAGAATAAGTCGTATGGGAAGGAACGGCAGGGAATAGAGGGAAGGAGTGGGCAGAGAGTTAGAATAAAGATGAAAAGGGACAGATTGAGAAGAGGAAAACCGATTTCCCTACTATGTGCATGCTGTGTGTGTGTGTGTGTCTCGATATCAAAGAAGGAAATCAGGGCAGACATTGTACTGTATGTATGTACGCGCGCGCGCACACACACACACACACACACACACACACACACACACACACACACACACACACACACACACACACACACACACACACACACACACACACACACACACACACACACACACACACACACACACACACACAGGGTAGGGTATGGAACATATAGCCAGCTCCACTTCAAAGGAAAACACAGCAGTTTTCCTCTATGAATGATTGGTTCCGCACCATGTCATGCTCTCTCTCTCTCTCTCTCTCTCTCTCTCTCTCTCTCTCTCTCTCTCTCTCTCTCTCTCTCTCTCTCTCTCTCTGCATTGATCTGTCATCCTCTGTCCTTGCTTTCTATTTCTTTGGCTCTAAACCAACACCTGTCTTTGTTCTCTCTCATGCCTATTCTTTTTTTATTTTTTTTGCCAAGATGAGATGCGAGCATGCGTGCCGTGAAATGCATATTCATGCACGTGTGAGACCCACTTCAGCCTCAACTCGTGACCGTGTGCACGCTACTGTGAATTTTAACACGTTCTTCACAGAGTTGAAGAACGTGGGAGGGGAGAGAGTGAGAGAGAGAGTGAGAGAGAGATGACCTTGTAGAAGGTGTGAAATCTGATCAGCCTTATGAGTAATGCTCTACTTGTCAAATCGGTGGTGACAGCATGGCTTCCAGGGGTTCTGGTCACCCGTAGTGCAGTGGCGCACGATTCGGTTCAATGCAGGGTTACTTTTTCTGTGTTAACCACTTAAACCCTATGGTTGAGGCACAACGTGTGTGCGTCGCTTGGCTATAAGCTTTCCCCACAATACATGATGCTGGGGTTTAAGTGGTTTAACTTCCAATGGATCCATTGTAGTAATTATTTAAACACATGCTCTTGTTAATACTTTTCATTGGTTCAATATTTATAAAAGCCACAGACACACTTAACCTCTTTCACTTTCAACTTGTTCCTAAAATAGCAAAAAATGTATCTCTGATTTAGAAACGCACAACGTCTTTGGCCAACATGCACAATATTAGCTGTAATAATGACTGTAATAATAATAATAATAATAGTATAATAGTACATCACACTTACATAGTGCTTTTCATTGTACCCAAAGTCGCTTTACCAAATGAAATAAAAAAATAAACAACTTTATTAAGAGAGAAGTATTTAACACACCGAGTGCCAGAATTATTTCTGGCTGTGTTGTCCCAGTGCCAGAGATTTTTTTCAAAGTAAAAAAAAAAGTGCTTAGGAAGTGAGATACAGCCTTTTTCAGTTATAAGTTAAACAAGGAGTGGGTGGTGCTGCAAATCTTCAGATAATGATATCTTGGGTTCTGAACATGTTTTTCAAAAACACGTCAAACACGTCATTGGCACGTTGCACCATAGCGGTAAAACATGTGAAACACGTTAATGGCACGTGTGAGTTAAAAGGCTAAAAATGTAGCGAGGGAGTTTTAAGATAGGCAAGGAAATTAACATGCCAATACGGCTGCCAATATTTTGAAAATATTGAAATCTAATGGCATGCCCAAAATAGGGAAGCCGTGCTGAAAGTGCTTATATTATTAACACAAGCTTGTAACTAAATAATAACTACATTAATTGGATACACTGGAACACAAGTTCTTCATTACATTTCCTGACATATAAGGTTTCTGCCCAGCAGCAACGTTATGCTTCATGTGTTATCCATCACATGAAGGTCACATGGAACTGCATGTCTTTAACTTTTTGACTACTGGAAGAGTGTAATGCCTCATTACAGTGGGGCACATGTGGTTCCAGAGAGACTCTTTTGGGTATCTGTGATGCTGATTGATTGTTGATTAAACCTCTGTTTGAAACAACTGTTTGTTTTGTTACGACTGCCAATATGGCTTGGAAATGCTAGCAGAGGTGTACCGCAAGATCCCATGCATAGTCATGAATGCTGGGATTTGGTGGTAAGAGTGGTGATATGCATACAAATTGGATTGCACACATGTGCGCACTCACGACTGACACAGACACACACACACACACACACGCACGCACGCACGCACGCACGCACGCACGCACGCACGCACGCACGCACGCACGCACGCACGCACGCACGCACGCACTACAGTGTGTAGAAGTTGGGGTTTTAATTAATGATCCGTACACAAACTGATTAATTGATGTGTTCCAATACTACAGTAGCTCACATACTAACTACATAAGGTTTTGGGGCTTAATCATCTATTAACGCACACATACAGTAGTACAGGCGTGAACATGCATACTCAAATGGCACAGTGTGCCTCTGAATCTCACACACACACACACACACCCACACACACACACACACACACACACACACACACACACACACACACACACACACCCTGGAATAATAGGTCATACAACATTATGCATACACACACGGTATTGGAATAATGAGCAATGTTCACGTTGTGTTATACCACGTGGGTTAGCCTATTCCCCTGTAGCTGTGTGATCTCACTCTAGTTCTGACTGAACTGCAGAGACCACAATAGCCCAGTGACATCAGCACCTTGTCCTAGCCTTGACGCTGGAGTTGAAATTCCTCCTGCCCCTCCGACTGGAAAAAATAATGTATACTGTCTTTTTGATTTAAAGTAATGTATTTTTTGTTGATGTTGTTGCTCAGTGAAAGGGTTGCGTAACAAAGAGCGTTAGCCCTGCGTATACGACACCTATCCTGTACAATGGGGAGGCTGTGGCTCAGGAGGTAGAGTGGCAGCTTGGGAAACGGAAGGTTCCCCGTTTGAACCCGGGCTCCCCCAGAGTTGGTGTCGAAGCGTCCTTGAGCAAGACACTGACTGAAAGCTACCGATGGGCTCGTTGGTGCCTTGCATGGTTTCCTCCGCCGTCTGTGTGTATAAAATCCCATAGAGATTCGCCAGACGCCAACAATGGTCCACACTGAAGAGACACTTGTTTACCTAGGCTTTTGACAAATATTTGTTTACATGTTTTGTATTGTACAGCGTCCTTGGGTTTTTGAAAGGCGCTATATAAATTCAAGTTATTATTATTATTATTATTATTATCATTATGTCAATGGGTAAATGTGAAGTACTGTACATTGTAAAGCACATTGGAGAAAAGTGCTGTATAAATGCAGTCCATTTATAATGCCTGATGTATACTTAGTTGCACGCCGCATTGCGCACCAAAAATACCCCAATCTGCCTAATCTGTCGATGGGCTATTTGTGCCAGACCCCCTGTGAGTGTTCAGTAGAAGGCACGGTGATAGCCTACTATTACAGTGGTCTCTCACCCTCCATATATGCTGCATTCATTCTACCTCAGTTAACTGCAGCTTGTTTATGTCCTGAACTGTATAATAAAGAGAAGTGCGGGGGACATTAACCACTTAAACCCCAGCATCCGTATCGTAGGGAAAGCTTTCGCAGAAAATAGCAGATCGACAAGCTCACGTGTTGTGAGCTTGTCGATCGGCTATTTTCAGCAATGTGTGCATGTCGCTATTTATTTATTTAAAAAGGAAATTGGAAACTTTTCCCCAAATAGGGACGCCAGGGTTAATGCGGTTAACATACATATTTATTTGTATTAAATGTTAAATTGTGATATCATCAAAGGTATCCCAAAAGGACATGCATGTGTTAAATTAATTCTGACCAGCAGCAGGGATAAAATATAATCCCCAACGGCGATACAAATGAAAGCCTAGGGATGTCGAAAGCAGAGGCATAGATTTCTCCCCTCATCTCACCCAGCAAATCGAACCCTGAAAATAGAGCCAGACAGGTATATGGGTATGTAAAACAAAAGAAAATTGTCTCTCAAATGACTGGGTTTCCGGGCCATTTGTCTTACCATCTGTAACGGAGAGCTGTGCATTTCTCTGAACCATTCATCACGGCGACAGAACTGAAAAATTGCAGTAATCATTTACTGTAACGTGCAGTAAAAAATGTCTTCTAATGGCTACATCGATACATCTGTGGCTTTGAACATTTTTTGGAAACCTTGGAGGCACATCTGCTGCGAAACAGAATAGGGCTCACCTTTGTGTTGTTTTTCACCAAGTCGCTTGGAGATATCGAAATGGCTTGTTTTGGTTTGTGTTGCAGGCTTGTTTTTCAAATGCCCTTGTTTGCTGTTGTGCTTGTTTGACTTTGGTCGCTCACTCGTGTGGTCTCTCACTGGGGGTAGCTTGTTATTCGGGAAACATCTGCCAACCCCGCAGCACTGATTTGCGTAATCAGAGTTATGGGTTTCAGACGGGGGGCCTAAGGTATACCTGCCCTTGCCATCGCTGTGTAACTAGTGTAAAACCCTGTCATGCTTTTGCCAAGCCTCCTACTCTTTTGTCGGTGTGAAGAAAAACTGAAATATAAACCGACCGAATATAAACGCTTTGGTAACACATTTTACTGCAGCAATCCCATCATGCAATCACGCTTTTATTCACTTTACCTTCCCCCCACCCACACACACTAAATTATACATTCTGAGAAGGAGACGAAAGCCATTCACACCGACCTGATTACCAGTATTGATACCAAGCAACATTGTTGAGAAACTTGAGTCTTTCTGGTAGCTTTCCGATTGAGCCTTTTAAAACCAGCCTTGTCCTGCAATGCCGAGCCAGCACCCCCGCCCCGCACCCCCCATCGAGTCGAGTGGAGACCATTTAGAAAGGCCTTGTTAGGGTCCTGGAGTGCCCAGGGACCAACACAGAGGTGACATGTTTACAGCTGTTCTGGACCGAACCCTTTCAGAGTGGCATTTCATCACAATGTCTAGACTGTGGGTAAATCAATATAGGAGAGAATAGAGCGGGGAAGGTACCGACAGAGAGACGGGCGGAAACATAGCGGGAATTGCCGGTAGGGGAGAGGGAGCGACCAAGTGGATAGAGGAAAGAGAAAGGAAACGGTTGAAACGGCTTGCATAGATAGGGGAAGAGAGGGAGAGAAAGAGAGAGAGAGCGGAGGGGAGGAGATGGAGAGCAGGCTCGGAGGGAAAGGGAGAGATAGATAACAAGAGAGAGCGACTGACATTGCCGGAGGAACAGAGTGAGAGAATTCATGTTTACTTTTGGGGTACTAACCAGCTGCTAGTTTTGGCGGTAAGCGTGTGTCGCATTTCCCTCCAAATGACCAGGGGGTGATTTGGAGGGGAAGGGAGGGTTAAGGTGTCCCACTTGTTAACATAAATTAGAGTCACGATATAGCCTGAAGAAGGCTGGTCAGAGTCTTCTGCCTTAGGTGCAAGGGGCATCGGAGCATTACAAAAACAGAAGGTGGGCGCACGGCCCCGTGGCAGCTCGCTACGTGGGTTACGGAACATCTCTAGAGCTTTGCCACAGGCGGGGCTTGAACCGCAAACCTTTTCTGCTTGCCTGCTCTACATGGCCTTGGAAGTTAAATGCTTAACTTCTTGTCGCAGACGTGGAAATGATTTCACGACTGAGTGCAGCCAATGTAAGATGGGATGCTGTGCTTTGTTATACAAACCAGTAGAGCCTGAATGGTATCGGTCTGGCCGATCTATCGGGCCATTATTTGACTTTTTTACGGTATCGGCATCTGCTATCCGGTATCGGGAACGAATTTCAAACTGGCATCCGTATTTTGAGCATGTCATTATAGGTTACTTGTTGACATATGTTTTGTTATTTAGATTAGACCGCAAATGCTACACATGTTATTTAGACAGATGCTTGGATTGGCGTTTACCTGGTAATCTGGTATCTATTCCTAGTTTCTTTGAAGCACTTAATAGATTTTCTTCGCACTGTACTTGCTTGTCCATTTAACCACTTAAACCATATATACTTCAGTTGACTGGGGTCCAGAGGGGTGTATACTTGGTGCCCTCATTTTGTTCCCTCTACACCAAAACTCCTCGACAAAAATAACCAAGCTCACAACATGTGGCAATGTGACGCGTTCATTAGTTCTGCTATTATCAGCAAAGGTTTGAATATTATGACATGCCCAGAATAGGCATAATAGGGATCATGTGGTTAAGAAAGAGTGTCTGCTAAATCCAGAGATTGTGTGCTATACTGCATATTAAGACTGTGATACACTTTGATTACTAATCAAAGTGACTGTTTTGTCTTTGCCACTGCTGGGCACTTTAAAATTTGAACTGATCACAGATAGTATTTCTGCTGCAAGGAGTTTGATTTGGTCTTCAAAAGCCCAGGCAGCGGGCAAAACATCTAAACCCTCCATTCATTCCCTCTGATGAGACTCTTCCTCTGACAAATAGTCTCAATTGTTGTATTGAAAAAAAAGATTTAGTTTTGAACCAGGGGACACGTGTTTACTTTTGGAGAGCAAGGCTGCCTGTTTGGGCTGGCTACATCTCTGAACAGCATTCGGGTCGATAGAGCGACAGACAGAGAAAGAGGATGAGAGGAAGGGATAGATTAACCAAGAACCATAAGGTTAAAGGACGGGAGAGGGGAGGAAAGGGAAAAGGTTTATGTACAAATAAATTAGAGAAACGATAAATACGAAGTCCAGCGTCTGATTGGAAAGGGGGAGCAGAAAAGGGAGAGGAGACCATGCGAGAGAGAGAGAGAGAGAGAGAGAGAGAGAGAGAGTAGAGGTGAAGGAGAAAAGAGGGATGTAATGATAGAGGGAGGGGTAGAAAGAGATATATGCAGTACGACGGAAATAAAGGGGAGATGGGGAAGGACATTTAATTTGGGGTAAAGCACCGAGTTTATGTCTGATTAAAAGTTGTAATTCTCTTTTATCGTAATCACGCCGGGTCCTTGGACAGACTTTTGGACTACTTAATGTCTGTGCTCATTAATTGTCTAATAAAGCCAAGGTTTCATTTGGGTTTAAATATGCACATAGGACCTCTTACGTTGTAAGAAAGACCATTTCGTGTCTTGGCAGTGCAGGTTGGGTCGGGGTGGTTTGGGGGGCTGGTTTTATTTTATTGTTTTACTTCTAAGTGTATGGGCTGTTTTAGAGAAACATTGACATTGCAGAAGTGCTCCAAAATGCTATTGGGATTCAATTAGTGTCTTACGTTACCCGTGGTTTTGCTAGCACACCTCTATGGTCTATCTCTAGAGTCTACTCTCTTCGCGTCAATTGTTTCTGTGCATTCCTGTTATCCTGACCTACGAAGACCTCAAGATGCCAATACATTACTTCAGCAAAGCTTTAGGAAGTATTCTATTCAGGTTTTTATTCTGTTCAGCATGCACACCATTTAACCCATTAAGACCGGGAAAGATTCTGTGTCATTTTAGATTTTAGCTATATATAGCAACATATGTTTTTTCAGAAAACTCTCAGGATTTAGAACAGTGGTTTAGAACAGTGATTCTCAAAAATAGCAGATATACAAGCTCACAGCGCATCACTTCGTGCCGCGCTGTGAGCTTGTAGATACAGTATACATTTTTTTTTACCTTTAAAAAAAAATCTTTTAACACAAATATCTTCTGGGAGGGACGAAAACGTTTGAGAACTAATCATTTAGAAGGCATTTGTAGAATCGGCCTCAGGTCTTAATGGGTTAACAAACCTGCCAACGAACTGCCAAATCACATCAAGTTCAAGTCCTTTATTGTGACATGCTCATCATACTGTAACACAACAGGCAGCGACGGGTCTCCTCACTCAACCTCTCATCAAATAGAATGCCTATTTTTATTTTCTAGTGCATGTGCTGTCAGTGCACTTGTCACAAAATCTGCATACGTATACAGTATTTCAAATAATTGTAGTGGAGTAAAAAAGTACAATGTTTGCCTCTGAGCTGTAGTGGAGTAGAAGTACTTTACACCACTGGATGCGGCCAGTATAATTTGGCCTTATCTTTAGGGCATGATGCAGCAGAGCTGTCCCAGTCAACCACCAGGTCGATATTCTTAAACGACGATGGCATCTGATGTTAAAAGGGCATAGCGAATGTGGCGAGCTATATTATGTTAACGGTCCTACTGTTTCAACTTAACCGAAGCTTGTGAGACGACTCAGCAGTTTTTTTTTGTTTTTTTTTTACAATTGATCACTGGTACTATAAGTACATAACCCTTGAATACTTATGCTGCACACAGATGCACGAAGTTCCGCAGCAGTCAGGGTGTCTCCAACTACAGATATGACAGGGCGGTAATGAGCAGACAGTCACAAATGAGATCAAGTGGAATTTAGCATTCAACGTTTTGCAAGCACAATAGCATTTTTCCCACTCGCTGTGGAGATAAGATGAGATTGACAGCTATGGTTTTCCTTCTGCGATGTGTGCCCTATTCATCAAAATAGGATGGATGGGGGGCTGCGAGAGAGAGAGAGCTAATGGAAGAGGGAGAGAGAAAAAGAAAATAAGTAAATAGTGTTCCAGGTCGATATGGAAGAAAGGAAGATTGCTTTGGGAACCCAGACCGGCTCAGGAACCTAAAGATTTATGAATAAAGTCTAAGTCTCTGTGTGTGTGTGTGTGTGTGTGTGTGTGTGTGTGTGTGTGTGTGTGTGTGTGTGTGTGTGTGTGTGTGTGTGTGTGTGTGTGTGTGTGTGTGTGTGTGTGTGTGTGTGTGTGTGTGTGTGTGTGTGTGTGTGTGTGTGTGTGTGTGTGTGTGTGTGTGTGTGCGTGCGTGCGTGCGTGCGTGCGTGCGTGTAAGTAAGGGGATTTGTTTCATTTTAAGTAGACGTTGAGTCTGAGCCTAATGTTTGCAGCCCTTGCAGAGAAAACACTCAAGTGAAAAATGCTTTAAACTCCAGAGAGCAATAAGAGAGATGAGAAACGGGATGAGAGGCGTGTTTTCTGTAAACTCTACACTTTCCCCCCTTGTATCTCCTCTCCTCCATGTTTTGCCTCCTATTCCTCTCCTCTCCTTTCCTTCTCTCCCCCCCCGCCCCTCCCTTCCCAGGAGGTAAAATGTCCAGGGTAAATGCACCTTTTCATCTTTAACCCATTAAGACCTGAGGCCGATTCTACAAATGTCTTCTAAATCCTGTTGCTACAGTATATCAGTGGTTCTCAAACTTTTTCATGTCAAGGACCCCCAAAATTATACATATTCAAAGATTTGCACACATTTTCACGATTTTTCCAAAATTTTGCCAAAGTATAAAACCCCACTCTACGAACCATCCCGGTTTTAATGGTTTAATAAAACAGAGGCACACACACAGGTACTTGTGTTTAATTGTGAGCGTGCCACGTGTGATCAAGTGCCGCCCTGTGGCTTCATAACCCCATGGCATGTCAGAGTTTGAAGATCGTTCTCATGAAATGTTATTTTTTTTTAAATTACTTTTTAAGAGTTTGTCAGAAAGCCGCAGACGGACATTTTGCACGTCATCGACCTGCCGTACAGACAGAGCAGCCATAGCTTAATGGGTACAGAGGCCGTCTGCCCAGTGTACAGTACATGTTGAAGTGTCCCTAAGCAAGACATCATGACCACCTGAGCGACCATCAGCTGGGTGAAGCTGACTCTGAACCCCCCCCCCCCCCACCAGATTTATAAAGGTCTTACCTCTTAACGATGATATTCTGTCCCTTCCAACCTACTTATCCCCATGAACTATAGCATCCCTATTCTGGGCGTGTCATTATAGGCAAGGGAAAGTAGCATTATCTACAAGCTCACAATGTTGTGACCTTGTAGATGGGTTATATCCGGAAAAGAGATTTGGTGTAGCGGGGAAAAAGAGGAAGGGTCATCAAATTATATAGGGGTTTAAGCGGTTATGGGAAGAACTAAACCCAGCCAGGATTTTACGATCACAACACTAGCATTAAAACAGTTCATATTGGCCTGAGGAAGTGGTCATGTGGCAGTGCCTTCCTCTACAATGAAAATACTCCTGGTGTATTAGAATGGAGGGTGTGTGTTTACTTGGATAAAGTACTGTGCAATTAAAATGACCCTTTTCCCCTTTTTTTGTGTGGTTGTGTGGGGAATGTGTTTGTGCAGTCTTCCCTCTGCATTGATGTGTCATCCTTTGTCCTCGCTTTCTCTTTTTGTGTTGTAATTTCTGTTGTAATAGGGCACTATACCTTCACCTCTCTCCTCCCACCCCTCTTTCTTTCTTTCTTTCTGTCTGTGCTGTCTGTCTCTCTCTCTCTCTCTCTCTCTCTCTCTCTCTCTCTGAATGTGTGTACACACATTTTTCACTGTATAGTAGTTGTTTGTTTGTGCGTGCCCTTTGATCCATTTCTTCAGTGTGCATTTGTGTGTGCCAGCATGATCTCGTATCTGTAATGTGTGTGTGTGTGTGTGTGTGTGTGTGTGTGTGTGTGTGTGTGTGTGTGTGTGTGTGTGTGTGTGTGTGTGTGTGTGTGTGTGTGTGTGTGTGTGTGTGTGTGTGTGTGTGTGTGTGTGTGTGTGTGTGTGTGTTTGTACAGTATTTGTTCTGTGTGCACACAGAGCTTCCAGCAGAAACATCTGCATAGTTGAAAGGTCCTATGATTAAAATACGCTTTTAAATGATGCCAATATGTGCCTTCACCAGGACTGGACCCCCTGCTGGCATTTCAATGGGATGGGTCAGCCTCCTTTCTTCTTGCCTCCAGCTCTTTGCACGTGGGTGTATGACAGCGCTAGTTAGGCTACCAGGGTCAGAGTGTGTGTGTGTGTGTGTGTGTGTGTGTGGGGACCTTTTTCCGTTTTGTTGCAGGCGCAGGAAACACAGCCTGCAGATGTTTAACAGCACAGCTGTCTGACTATTTATTTAATATCTTGTGAGCGTTATCGAGGGGGCCAGTAAGGAAATAGTGGGCTGAGGTTAAGTGTTGTTTTATCTCTTTTCAGTTTGGTTGTGGTATATTTTTTTGTGTGTTTGTTCTTTGTTTTGTTTTGCTCTGTGGAGTGGAGTGTGTGTGTAGGTGGTGAGTGATTTGAGCACAGTATGTGTTTTTTATCATGGTTAACGATGGCAGGTAACAATGGCAGGACTAAGGTTTCAGTGTTTATTTTACTGAGAAAAGACAAAAGTCACAGTAAAGCAACAGTAGCAAGTGGAGCATTTTTATTTGTATTGTTTTATTTATTTTACTTACCCTTCACAGTGGGAGTGTTTTTGTTTATTATTTTATGTTTTTGGAGCAGAAGCATCGGCAGTGAAGCATCTGTGCTGATGAACAGAGGAATGTTACCCAGGCTGAGGAATGGAGCAAGCATTGACATCTCTTTTTGCAGCCATTATTTACACCTGAATATTTCATAGGTGTTATGATGGTAGGCGGTGGAACCTTGTTAACTTGTTACTGGTCCCTCTGTTGGTAAAGTATATACGGGGAGTAAAGGTATACGTTCAGAAATAATGGCCTCGCTATAGTATGTATAGTTGGCTGATCTAATACAGGGTTTGCTGACAACTATCGCGCACACGCGCGTGTGTGTGTGTGTGTGTGTGTGTGTGTGTGTGTGTGTTAAACAAAAGTTTGCTATGTTTTTTTTTAATGAAATCTATACAGCACAAAAGGTGGAAGTGAAGGGGGGCTAAATACCTGACAAACTACATTTTTCTGAATTTATTAGAGTCTGCAGAGATAGCAATGGGTAACAATAATCTTGCTGTTTAACATTGTTGCCATTTAACCTCCATAATGTTTCAAACTGTAGGAAAGACGAGCTGTACTGTTGGAAGTTGAATTGTTTGCTCGGTCACGGACGCTTGCTGGGTCCTTCCGTCTAGCAAGTGGGGTTCTTCATGTGAAAAGATAGCATGTGAGGGGTATCTTGCAATGAGCCATGGTCTCTCTGTTTACAGCCGAACCTTGTGAATATTTTATAGTCATAACACATCTCACTCAATATTTTTGTGCTGGCAATGGCAGGTGATGTGACATCACTTCCACGTCTCGCCTTGTTGCGAGAACCCATGCTTCAGCTGCTTGACAGCACTCTCAAGTTAGCGAAGCACTGCCCTAAGTGACAGCTTTGAGCAACATGTATCGAATGCAGCAGCAAAACATGCATAATTCCGCACACTTTGCAGAGATTTTCCATTATCACTCATGCGATCGTGCGATGTTCAGATGTTGCCGACTGTCATATCGCTGAAATCTCAATCTCCCCCGCGTTACTATATGCTTTTGAAGGACACATGGAAACATTTCTATTGTTGTCATGGGGAAGAGCTAACCCAGGAACTTATTCCCCAAACGCTTGCAACGTTGCCAGCAGAATGTACAAAAAATATTTATATATTTTTATTTTGCTTTACTATACTTTTATGGGAACAAGACAAAACGATGAGTGACAGGAGCCTAGGAGTCAGTGAAGACGGTTTGTGACAGGCTGGCTGGATGGATGGATGGATGGATGGCAGTTTGAATCCCCTGGCCTAGAGAACACTGGGTAGGGAGATGAGTAGATGAGAGGAGGGACTCTCAACTGCTGCCAAAGTGCCCTTTGTGCCCAGCGGCTAAAGAATGGAAGAATGGAGAAGGGCAGCTCCCCGAAGTGCAAATTTATGTGTCAGCGTGAAGACGGTTATTGCTGCAAAAGAGATTTGGTTGACCCCCCCCCCCCACACACACACACACACACACACACACACACACACATCATGAATAAAAGGTATAACAAGATGAAAGGGGGACAGGTTGCTGAGTCAGTTACTGTGTAATGCGGTCCTTCCTCATTCCCCTGGGAAAGGGTGAGACAAAGTTGGTACCAAAACATTCAATATTAATGAAAGTTATTGTTACATAATAATATAACAATAGTAATGTTAACCACTTAAAACATATTTATACTTTATTGACTGTAGTCCCCCAAGGGTCTATATACTGGGCCCCCTCTTTTTTTCCGCTACAAATCTCTTCGGTGAGAATAGCCGATAGCCTATAGCCTACAGTTTCACAAGGCGCTGCAACGTGACGCGGTGTGAGCTTGTAGATCTTCTATTCCATTGTTCATGTGGTTAATAATAACATAATGGCTCACCGGTCTGCTGCTGGTTGGTCGCCATGTGACCACAGGGGGTCATATTTTTCCGGGATGAGAAAAAGAACAGGAACCTTGTCAAAAGTTGTC
Source organism: Gymnoscopelus microlampas (assembly GCF_963454915.1). Taxonomy (NCBI): domain Eukaryota; kingdom Metazoa; phylum Chordata; class Actinopteri; order Myctophiformes; family Myctophidae; genus Gymnoscopelus; species Gymnoscopelus microlampas. The sequence continues at coordinate 24,985,147 of NC_139956.1, read as the reverse complement.
AAAAGTGGTGTGTTTTTTACCGGTTCTTTTTTGTGCCTCTTTGTCTCTCCTTTTGTTTCTGTCGCTTTCTCTCTCTCCCGTCCTCTCTTCTGCCACTTGTAAGCTTGTAAGGATTTCCCAACAAAAAAGACACCGGGCTATACTTTCCGAGTGAAGAGCAAATTGTTAGCTAGTGCCAAACAACACACGAGAGGTCTGACATCTTGTCTGGCAGCAAAACGACCTGAATATTTCATAATAATAATCCACCACAGTATACAGGCTTTAGCCATGGAAAGCAATAGAGCAAGGTTAAATGGCTTACTGCCACACTGCTGTTAGAGCTGGAGGAGCTATATTCACTCCAAACTAGAGTATGCATGGCTTTCCCAAAGGCTCGGAGTCACCAGCAGTGTTTCTCAAGCTCCAGGTTGTGACCCAAAATGATGATATCTGCAGGGGAAGAGTAGCATTATGCTTTTTCACATGTCTGGGTCAGGGCACAGTTGACATTGGCTCAGTGTCACTCCCATGGCTCAACATCTTGGGTGTACACGCCAATGGTTAAGCAATAGGGCCAAAGCTATAACTGTCTGCAAAAACACTTGAGTGCAAACAATGGAAATGAGACCACGGTTTGATGCCGAAACGCATCGTTTCTTCCTTGCTGCAACAAAGAGAAAGGAGAAAAGAAGTAGGCTCGAATATGTTGCTGAAAGGATTGTGTGGGTGTTAGCATTGCTAATTGGGTGCTAGGAACGAGCCACATTTACATAGAACCGTGATTGTTAGTGATGGTAAGCATTAGCATAGTGATGGGAATGGATTTGTGGGGTTTTATTATCGCTAATTGAGCTGGCACAAAGGTACTTGTATTTGGTTGTTAGCAACGAGGAGCAGTGCCACAGACTGCTAATAGCCCCACACTTGCCCCACATGTTAATTTAGCAACAACAGTGTTGGAACTTGTAGACAGCGTTCAGAATGCTACAGTAGAGTATCTCTGCCAGGCGAAGGCAAGGGCACATTCACCCCTGTCTGTCTATGTGACTTTCTGCAGCTAATCTCCCAAACTACTACACCGACCAGCATCATATTTCGGCCTATGGGATCTGCCCTACAATATTCTCCTGTCGGCTGCAGTCGTCAATTTGTTTTAATTCACGTTTTTCCCCATCAAATCTATATATAATTACATAAATAAAAAGGTAGACAATTTATAACCAGCATTTTACACGCATGGAAAAGACTGAGGGCAGCATTTTCCCCTCTTCTCTCCCTGTTCTAAAGAAATGAGGAGGGCGGGTGTAAAAACGAAGCAGAATACAAGTTTCCACTTCCTCCATATCAAAATGGCGAAGAAGCCGAGGGGAAGGTTGGGGTGAAAGATGATGTTAACTCTTCCCTTGGGGATATGCAGAGGGAAAGAGAAGAAACTGTGGGCAATGTTAAAAAAAAGAAGATGCTGAGAACGTTTGCAGAAAGGGGGAAAGAAGAGAGAGATGGAGACCCCTGCAAAGAGCCATGTCAGAGAGATGAGAGGGAGAGAGAGACCGTGTGTGGCAAGAGGATCTCGCCTGACATTTTAGGGGAAACCTGTCAGTGAATGTGTCTCTGCCCTGGGTCTCAGGGGAACAGAGGAGAGAGAGGAGATGGAAATATAGTTCAAGGATGGAGGTTGGGGCCGCGGGAGAGACGATGAATACAGAGAGAGAGAGAGAGAGAGAGAGAGAGGAAGATGGCGCTGGGAACACGCAGAGCATTGGAATGAGAATGACCGATTTAGAGACGGAGAGGGAGAGAGACAGGCCTATGATCGGGAATAGGACATAGTTGTAGCACTTGCATATCACTGAGAGAAACTGAGGGAGATCTGGAAAGGGAGAGAAAGGCAGATTTACGGGTCAATGTGTACTCTCCGAATAAATTAAATGAACACTGGATGTTACTGTGCATTCCACCATGGAACTGAATGAGAGACAAATACTGACTAAAGAGTGGCATTGGGCTGAAAGCCTCTTCATCCCCTTAGGATCAATTGGCTTAATGAGAGGAGATGAAAGGAACAAAACAAACTAGTCAATACTTTTTGGTGGCCTTGTTTTTTGGGCTGTTTTCACAGATTTTTCGTGATTGGCCACTTCAGAGAGCTGATTGCTTCATGCTGTTCAGAATGAACTAATCAAAAAGTACAAAGGGGATTGTGAGTTGACATCAGGATAGAGAGGTGACAGGCCACCTCCAACCACGACAGACATATTAGTTATATTGTATTAACATGCTCTACCAAGAATGTATCCGTAAGCAAGGAAATGACTCCTGATAACAAAACAAAAAAGCATAGTTTTGCCTTAGAGTAAGGCAATTGGACTTTCTTTCTTTTAAAGCGAACATTTTTAACTTAAATCTTTGCTTCTGGGGGTCCCTGGAACAAAATATTTTGAGATGGGGGTCGTTTTGCCAAATACATATCATTTTGGGGGTCCTTGACATGAAAAGGTTTTGACCACCACTGATATAGCAACATACGTTTTGCCAGAAAACCGCCTCAGGTCTAAATGGGTTAATTGCTTAATTCTACACCAAATAAATGAAGGATTCGATAGAAAAGGACAAAAGCAGTGAGTGAGTGAGTGAGTGAAGGATTGAGCGAAGGGGAAAATGGTCAACACAAGAAATCCAGAGGGACGAGGACAGAGAGGGCCAGATATGAGATGTCAAAACACATTTGGGTGAAGGGATGAAGAGTGCAGGAAGGAGAATGTTAATATTAAAGTCCAGGAGGATTCAGTGGAAGAATATTGATATAATAGTCCGGAGAGAGAGAGAGAGAGAGAGAGACAGAGGAGGGGCGGAGGAAATAGAAAAAGGAATATTGATATTATGGTCAGCAAAAGGAGAGTGTAGAGAGAAAGAGATGGTGAGCGGGAAAGCAAGGGAGGAAGTACTTTGTACTGTAAGTTAATATTACGCACAGCAGAGGAGGACCGGGGGAGAGGAGAGGGAAGAAGCGTGACCTCAGTAAGAGGAAAGGAAAATGAGATCGAATGATAGAGAAGATGAGGCAAAACTTGAGGAGAAATGTAAAGAAGAGAGTTGCGGGGGAGGGCAGAGTGAGCCGGATCATGGCTGAATGAACTGAACAAAAGGAGGGAATGATAGAATTCATTAGAGGTGAAGGGCAGAGCAAATTAGATACAGGGATGAATTACTGATGAGAGAGAAAGAAGAAGAGGAGGAGGAGGAGATATTGCATTGGAAGGAGATATAGGAGACAATGAGATAGATTCTCTTTATACCATCCCATAGCTTGGACTCATCTTTTATATCTTTCTCATCTCTCAACTTTATCTAATTTTATTTATTATCTGTATTATTTATGACTCATCTCTCATATCGTTGACTCATCTCTATTTCTGCTCCTTGTCTCGTCTCTATTTTGTATATCTTCTCAGACTCTTCTCTTTTTTATCTGTGTCTCGTTCGTTTATTCTGTCCCGACTCTCATCTCTATATCATTCATTGATTTGATTGAATATTTTACTAGGCAGAAATGTAAAAAAAACAGCACAAGTACAGTCAAACACTTTGTGTAAAAGGTACGTAAAAAAAAGTCCATGCGGTCTTGTTTCCATTGGGGTCCTTGGTATTCAATTCATGAACATAATATAAAGTAGCACCCATCGCAAAAATACAGAAAAACACTATACAGTATGTACAGAGTCGGAAAAAAAGTGGGGGGCGGGAAATGAGAGTCAAAGGAAGGGGGTGGTCGTCTGTCTAAGGGAGAAGTGGTACTACTTTGGCCTCCTGAAAGGTGAATTTTCAGGGCTGTTTTAAAGGATGCCAGCGATCTACATTTTTGGAGGGATGGGGTCAGGCTATTCCACACCTGGGTGGCAGTGCTGTAGAAGGAGAATTTACCCATGTTTGTTTTCCCTCATATATTTGACTCGTCATCTCTATTTGATTCCTTTGTCACTCTATCTCATATCTCCCTCCTCTGCCTAATCTCTCTATCTCATCCCTTTCTCTCTCCCTCCCTCCTCATGTCATTTATGTCCCCACTATAAGTATTTAACCTTCCCTCTGTTTCTTCCTCTTTCCTTTACACATATGTATGCACTCTACGTCCCCCTCACTTTGACTCTCTCCCTCTCTAGTTTCTCCCTCGAAGCCACCCACGCACCTGTTAGTTTTCCATTCTCTCTCTCTCTCTCTCTCTCTCTCTCTCTCTCTCTCTCTCTAGCCTCTTCTCTTGCTCTGTTTCGCTCAAGGTAGTCTCTCCATTTGCTGTCCTCTGTTTCCCTCTGGCAACACTCCTCCCTTCCATGTACCCCCCCCCCACCCCCATATGTCTTCTCACTTTCTCAGAATGCTATTTTGAGTTGGAGCTGTTCTGTGAAGTGGTTTGGACACCATGATGCTGTAAAGAGGACTCTATTTCCTTGAAATATTGAGGACTTGCGTACAGCTGAGACACAAGAAAAATGTGCTGCTCTGTTTCTTTAGAGATTTGACTTACTCCATGTGTGCCAGAATTCGCCTACATACAGACACGTGCATATTACACACGAGACCTACAGTGTATAGATGAAACCTTCTTTTTAGGCCATTTCAAATGTGTTCCTTTTGTTATGCATGGAATATAGGGATGTGCAAACAAAATGGACTAGTTATATTGATTATCCAGCCCATCATATCAATATTTTAGCTGCTGGCAGATTTCTGTATTTGTCTGTCGCTCGCGCATTATCGTTGGCATTTCCAAAGTGAAAATGCACAAGTCCCAAATGACAATCAGAAACTCGGAAAGCAAAATGGAAGAACAAAATGGTCGCCATGTGAATATTGTTAATGGCGGAATTGTGGACGCTTGGGCTGCTTTGACATGGAACAGTAGAATGGTCACCTAACCATTCCTTTTCAATGAAAGCAAAGGTGGGTGTTAGGAGGGCAAATTCACCAGACAAGGAAGGCAGCGTAGCCAGAGGCTTCATGCAGCCATGGTGCAGAAAAAAAGTAAAGGTTTAAATAGATTAGAGTTCTGTAGGAAAGCACCACACAAAGTCTCACTGTGTAAGGTTGAATCGAATTCAAACCACACTATGAAACGCACCCCCGCTGTTTCCGCATAAGAAGCCTTAACTGCTTTCAATTGCTGGGGTGTATATCTCTCATGGGGGGGATTGATGGAGCATAGAACTGTGTTAGCATAAGTATAGATTCAGGCAGTGCCAGCCCTGATGAATTTGGTGCCCTAGGCAGGATTTTACCTGGCTAAATGTGTTCTATAAACAATACACAAATTATTATGTATATATTGGCTTTGTGGGTGCCCCAGTAGGCAATTGCCTACTCTGCATATTGGCTGGGCCGGCTATGGATTTAGGTTTTGAATTTGTCTACGGTCTGTTTGCTATCAGCATTTACTTTTCTAATAAAATAAAATAAAACAATACATACATTTGGTAGTTTGATCTCTAAACTTAATTTTCCAAGCAGTTTCTGCTGAGTATATCATTCGGATGTCTTGTCTTAAATTTCATTTTCCAGTAACCTTTTCCCCACTTCAAGAGCGACGGGTGAACCCGCTACCATGAAATATTAAAGCCTTCTGGTCCTCCTGCGCAGTGAAGTTTGAGTCAAGTACACAGAAAGTAGATGAAAAGAAGTTCGTGGTCTGACAAGAGACCTGCCTGTAGAACTTGAGTTGCGTTTGCCTTTGTTGTTGCTTCCTTTTTGCTCTGCTGCTTTTGATGTCAGATGGAAATCAGCTTCCCAGTCCCAGAAAACAGAATCCTGTTCCCCGTCCCACGGCCCCAGATCATCCTCACTCTCCTGTCAGGACTTGGGAGGAGTTGTTTAGATCAGTGGTTTTCAAACACTTTCATGCCAAGGAACCCCTTGATGCCTCGAGGAAGGTCTTCTGACCGAAACGTTGCTTCGATAGTAAAACTTTGCTCTTGTACCGTACCGTGCAAGCTGGCAGGTGTGCAGGTTCCTTCCTTTATTGTTGATGCCAAGTTATGCCTAAATTCAAATGTATTTGGGCACAGATCCCCCAACTGAAAGGATTCTGTGCCAGTGACATTTTGAATCTGGAATCTGAAATCTAAAAGATTTTTTCAAAATGTTTTGAAAATAGCAGATCTACACGCTCACAAGTCACGTTGTGGGCTACAACATATTTTCTACTTGAGATTAAGGTTGCCAAACCTGCCAGTTCACCCACCAAACATACTTTTTCCCTATCTCTCCCTCTCTTCCTTTCTGGCTACTGTCAGTGGTGCTGAAATCATTTCAGCACCACGGACAGCGACCATAGAGCAGTTCAGCTCCTGTTTACAGTATGTTGCTATATCACTAGTCTGGGAGGGTTAGCGTCGGAGCTTGGACAGCAGGGGCGCGGCCACTGCGTTGTGATTCAAATCAACAGCCAATGAAGAAAAGGGGGCGGGATCCACATGCAGTGGGTGTTGCATCTAAATAGGATCGACAGGAAGCAATTTCCCCTTGAGAAATTTCGGCCGCCATTGTTGTGCACTGCTGTTTGCCTCTCGTCGGACTTTTTAGACGAGTTGCACAGCTCTCAGACCGGTAAGAGGCGTGTCCGCTCAGATTCAGAGCGTAAGGTACATCCCGCCCACGAATACCAGGGCTCTGGCCCAGAAGTTCCTCGCCAGAGCTGGCGAAAACTTCTGGGAACTCAGATTACTATATCACTGGTGCTCCAACTTTTCCATGTCAAGGACCCCCAAAATTAGATGTATTTGGCCGCGGACCCCCATCTCAAAATGTGTTGTTCCAGGGACCCCCCAGAAGCACAGATCAGATTTTAAAATGTTGGCTTTAAAACATATATATATATATATATACAATACAAAATTTACAAGCTCATAAATAATTTGAGTTTTTGGCAATGAATGTTGTGTTCATAGGCTCATGTATGTATGTATGTATATGACTGTGATTGCGTGCGCACAGTTGTGTGTATGTTGTGACGATAACATCAATGTTCTTTTAAAGTTTCTTCATATCTTGTGACAAATCATGTACTTTGCTTGTCCATTGCTCCATTTGGAAAGCAATCAAAAAGGAGCAAGGATATAATGAGCGCAGTTGCTTACTGTATAACATAAGACATGATTCCCCCGAGCACAGTGAGAGGAGAACGACAAATTACATTTCTGGAACTGATCAAAGTGCTGGACTCCAGGTACGAGCTCCCAGGAAGGAAATACTTTACCAAAAGTGCATTGCCTCAGTCACTTTCATCAAGATAGGCTACTGTGGAAAGCTAGAAATTCACAAATGATGTCTCCCTCGCTCGTCCACCTCTAGCCTTGTGAAAAATATATGATTATATATTTTGATGAATATCAATCAACATGAAAGAAATTGTCGTGGTATTTTTGGCCGTATCGCCCAGCCCTGGTAGAACGTCTTGTCTCTGCTCTGCTCTGCTAGTGTCATGTTGTGTCTACAGTGCATTCTATGGTGGTGTAATGTATTCAGCCATACTTCTGAATAGAGCTCGTTAGTGTAGTTGGCATAATTGTCTCATTATTAGTAGCAATTGTGAAGTGTTTTGACGTTTGTTGTTGTTATACCCAATTCCCTAAGTCAGTAAAATGTAATTGCAGTGTTCCTGTTATATAGTAATAATTTGTGTTTTACTTAAATTCGTAAATAATAATTTGGCCTCGACTCTGTTTTCACACACATCGTTATCGTTCTTGGTATGGCATATGGCATTAGGTGGTCTTGAATGCATCATTCTATGTGGAACACAATGTAGACGCATCCACAGTAGAGCGTATTCAGTACTGCTCCTGTGGGTCGTATATAAGATATGACGATGGATCATCACCAGTGAGCTTTACTGCAAATGTCACAGACATTTTGACTGCGGGCACGGCCTTTTTAAAATCACACATGCGCACACACACACACACACACACACACACACACACACACACACACACACACACACACACACACACACACACACACACACACACACACGCTCTCTCCTGAGTCAGACTCTCTTTCCTGAGGTCACTGCCTTAAGGTGCCTATAAGGTGAGCTTGTAAATTGTGTGCGTGTGTGTTACAATGTGTAAAATAGTGAGTTTGTGCGTGTATATGCTTGCACATTAATCAGCACTTTTTAATTAGTCAAATTGGGCCAAAGCTCTGCAGAGAGAGGAGGGGTGGGCGCTCTGTACCTGTGAGCTTTTGCCCTCCACACACACACACACACACACACACACACACACACACACACACACACACACACACACACACACACACACACACACACACACACACACACACACACACACACACACACACACTACATATAGTGCACATATAGTCACAAATGCACGTGACATTCTCATACAAACTACCACTTCACTTCACTGATCCTGCTCACAGTTTCTGACTACGCTGATTCATTGGAGGACTAGAGGGCAGTGACAAACCCTCTCTTTCTCTTTCTGTCTCACACAGACACACATGGACACACAGTGGTGTGTGGTGTAGTCTGAAGGTGACCCCTCCTTAACGTCATTGTGGTATGGATATTATTGAGACCATATTAACCTTTCTAAACACACACAGCACTGTGCACGTACCGATAGTCTGTACACGTTCATGTGAACACACACACTCTGCACACACGGTATACATTTACATACTTGCATAGACAGGCCGAGATACATACATACACACACACACACCCACGCACACACAATTATACATGCAGGAACAGACTTATGTGCGCTCACACAAACATAATTGTGGATACTATGAGCTACTGATTACCTCTCTCCTTCTCCCCTCTTCTCTTTCCACGTGTCAGCGTTCTCTCACACAGAGCCATCCTTCTTCACCCCCCCCCCCCCCCACCCCCCCCGCTCTCTCATTCTCTCCCCCCTTCACACACTCCTTCCATCTTGTGCGACTAGCAGGGTCTGCAGATGGTGCACAAAAACATGAGAGAGAGAGAGAGAGTGAGAGAGAGAGAGAATGAGAGGGGGGAATGCAGAGAGACTAGCACAAAACAGGCTTTCTTTCTGCTGCATGCGTCCATACTTCTCTGTCTGTCTGTCTGTCTGTCTGTCTGTCTGTCTGTCTGTCTGTCTGTCTGTCTGACTGAGTCAGTTTAGTTTTCTGTCTGTCTCTCTGTCTGACTCTCAAGCATTATGTTTATGTGTCTCTTAGTCTGTCTGTCTGTCTGTCTGTCTGTCTGTCTGTCTGTCTGTCTGTCTGTCTGTCTGTCTGTCTGTCTGTCTGTCTCTCTCTCTGTCTCAGTCTCTCTATGAGTCAGTCGGCCTGCCTGTCTGTCAGGCTGTCTGCCTGTTTCTACAGTATGTCTGCCTGCCTGCCTGCCTGCTTGTCTGTCTGTCTGTCTGTCTGTCCAACATTCTACCTGGCTGCCTCAGTCAGTCAGTCAGTCAGTCTGCCTGCCTGTATGTCTGTCTGGCAAGTATTCTTTATTTTTCTCATGTCTCAGGTGTGTTGGCTCGTACATCTGTGTGCATGTCTAACCATGTGTCCATGGATGTGTTTCACTTCTGACTTGCCTGTGCAGTCACTTGGCAGACAATCTGTTTTCATCCGGTCTTTCTGTTTCTGCCTGTCTGCATCTCTGACTGTTTTCTCTCTGTGCTCTCTCTCACTTTGTGTCCCATGTTTTGAAAGCATCATGGTTCACAGCGAGTGCGTCACGAGTACTAACGACCTTTTTCAGTGCCCCCTTTTCTCCTCTTCCCCTTCATCTTTCTCTCCATCTCGGTTCCTTTTAGTTTTGTTTCCCGGTCTCTTTGTGTGTCTCTAGGCGGTATTTAGTCTCATCTTTCTGTATTCCTCGTCACCCGGCCATTTTTCTGAAGGTCTTTCCGTCCAAATTCATCGATCTCTCCGTCTGTGTGGCCGCGTTCTGTCCTTTTCTCAGCAAACCGCTTTTCTCTCCCTCTTACCCTTTTATTCCTCCATTTGTCGTCTCTACGTGTCCTCTTCTCCTGTCCGCCTCTATAGATTCCCTTGACCTTGGTGTTGGTTTTAATCATCTCCATTGATTCACATAGAAATAGCTTTTGTCAGCTTTGATACACAGACAAACAGGCTGACTTATTCATGCGAGCGTGTACACTTGTGTGCAGTCTCACAGATGCACAAGTAAAGATGCGTACACATTTGCCTACACACTCTTACAAACACACGTATACGTACAAACCTGGGCGCTCGCTCAATACTTTGACTTGATCCTGATTATCAGAATATGTCAGACCTGGTCACAAATCTCTACTGAACCAGAGGTATTATATAGCTTACAAGGCTAATCTTGTAAAACTGTTATGTCGCTAATACTTCTAAACTTCCCTACACACTCTGTCATTTTCATACAATGTCTAGCAAACCCAGAAGTCACGTGGTTCAGGTGCTGATGTCAAGGTCATTCAGCACAATGGTCAATCTGTGACGCTGTTTTCAGCTGAATTGCACTGAGCCAGGTACGCCTGACCTATAAGGCACACAAATAGCACTCTGCTGCACACACTCTCACATTATGCACACAAGCTCAGAGCATGTTGGAGAGCGAGACTCAAGTGTACCCATGCAGACACGTGGAAATGCATCACATATGCACCGAATTAATACTCTCTGTAACACACACTCGCATGTACCGTCTCTCTCTCTGTCAATCAAGCCCATATCTGTTCCATACATGTAGTTTTATTATTCATAATATCAAGTCCAGAGAACAATACTGACTTTGGCAGAAAAAAGAAAAATAATCAAAACAAATGACAAACAGAAAATAACAACATTGTTTAAAAGTCATTGTCATGAAAGTCATTGGCTCTCTGTTTATAGGCATCCTATGTCGACTGTCTGTTTTGTGCATGGTCTGGTTTGCATGTCTGTGCGTTGTCGTGTGTGTTTGTGTCCATGTGCTTTGTATTGTCTTGCCAAAATCTCTACATATATTCAATAGTCGTTTTTTTTATTAGTAATAGGCATTTTGTCTTCTAATTGTGAAAGATTGCTTGTCAAAAAACAAAATTGCACCTCTTTTAAATAGTTTATTTGATCCTATTGTCATTCCCAGAAACTTGGAAAAGAGAAAAACACCATGGCGTGACAAGTAACATCTTTTTTATATGTATATAATATACGCTCAAGTTTTCTCTTATACATTTTTTTTATTTTGGACTTTCTCTCATAAGATGTCTTTCACAGGCAGGGGTCTGTTGCCAGGGAAAACAATCCCATGGCCCCGGTTCTGCCCAAGCCGTCCCGATGTCAGTTTATATGGAGTGAGCGTATATCCACTGTGTGATTCCATCAAAGTTCATCGTGCCACTGTTCAACTCTGAAACACATTCGCTGAATGGATGAAAGTTCACATGACACAACATTTGTGATGTCACAAATCAAAGTACAGTAATTGCTGAGTTTTTGACCCGCCCCCCCCCCCCCCCCCCGCACTCAGAGCTGTGTGGTCAAACACTGACCCCTGCAGGACGGGTTCTAATCGCTTGTCTCTGAAAACCTCTGCCGCTGAAGTCAGAACCTCTAGCGAGCTCACGTCCGACCTTAGATTCAGATGTAAAAGTATGTTTGTGTGAAAGATAGTGACACAACACACACACACACACACACACACACACACACACGTGCGCAAACGCACACACGCGCGCAAACGCACACACACCAGAAAGTGGTAAACCATTTATCCACATGTGCAATCCATTTTGTTTTGCCTTGCCTCACACATAGATTCATGTACTGTACACGCAGGCATGTACATACACACACACACACACACACATACAATACATAAGTAAACCCTGTCCTTGTGATTTTAATGCAACCATTAGCATTTTCCGGGTCGGCTGGTCTGTTGCCATCAACATAATGTTTTCTGTCACGCAGAGACACTGTTCACCATGTCGGCTACTCCCGTCTCTTCCATTTTGTAATCCATATTGAACTCTCTCTCTCCTCCTAATGGAGTTTGTTCTCCGCTCTCTGTTTTCTTCCGGTATCGATTGATCATGTCTGACCGACCCAGCTGTGTATTTATGCATTCATAATCCACCGGGGTGCGGCGAGCCGACGGCAGAGTCCTCGTCCAACCACAGAGGACACATAGAAGTCACATTCATGTAGTTGGGAAAAAGGGTCTTCAAAATGGACGCCATTGGCACCCCAAAAAAAATACAAAAAATAAACAAATGACCCCCCAAAAAAAGATGTAGAAAATCAAGCAGTGTCACTGCAACAGATTCCAGGTCTTGTGCTGTACTTGTCTGTCTGCAAGGAGAGTTGTGGTGGTCTTGTCTTGTTTGTTGTAAGTTTTGATTGTTGTTGATTGTGATCCTGGCGTAAGCCCGGTGTTGTTTTGGGAGGCGCAGAGGAGGCTCTGGAGAGCAGGAGAGTGTTAGCCAAAGTCTCATCCTATTAGTGCTGAGGCTTTACCGGGATCCAGAAATGCTGATCTCTCTCTCTCTCTCTCTCTCTCTCTCTCTCTCTCTCTCTCTCTCTGACTTTGTTTGTTCTATCTCTCTATTGATGTTGTCCTGTCTTTGATGAAGTCCTCCTCTCTGTGTGTATCTCACTCTCTTTGTTCCCCACCCCATAGAGAGAGTACTTATTTCCTTGTATTGTTTTCCCCTGTAGCTCTTACTTTCTATTGACTTCCATCTTTCTTGTCTTTCTCTGTCTCTCTCTCTCTCTCTCTCTCTCTCTCTCTCTCTCTCTCTCTCTCTCTCTCTCTCTCTCTCTCTCTCTCTCTCTCTCTCTCTCTCATTCGACAGCTGTCTTAATTATTCTTCCTGCCACGTCGGTGCAAGTGCAGCATTAGTCATTTAAAATAAATCGTTTCGTTGTGCTTTTCATTAGATGTACTTATATGTGTGGTGTCTCTCTTATCTTTAAACACCCTCATTTTGTGCTTCTCATCTCTCTCTCTCTCTCTCTCTCTCTCTCTCTCTCTCTCTCTCTCTCTCGCTCTGCTGTTCTCAGCGTCTTCCAGGGTGAAACTAGCCACTCAGCAGACTATTTTACCCCCCACCACCACTCACTGTGAACTCCTAACCTTTTATCTTTCACTCCACCCCTCCTCCTTCCCTCCCTACATCACTCTGCCTCTCTCTCTAGCACTCTTTTCTCCCTCTACTCTTTGAATCGAGATCCCATTCCAAGATCGACCCTCCTTGCCTCTCTCATGCCTGTGTCACCCCTCTCCCTCCCTTTGCCTTCGTCTTTCTCTGCTCACCGTCCATTCGTTCCATCGTTATCTCTCTCTATCTCTCTTTCCCTTAGACGATACTCTCCTCCAGCTCTTGGGTCTTCCCGTTCTCCTTGCCTCCTCTCCCCCTCTCTGTGGCGTTGGCACCCTTAGTGGCGTTGGCGTTGGAGTTGGAGTTGGTATTGTAGGCGTGTATGTAGCCCCTCTGCAGCGGAAACCTGGCCGACGCCCCCCCTCCGTACTCCCCGACGCCGCCCTCCTCGTCGCCGGCCATCGCCGAGGCGGCGCCCGACGCCGCGGCGCACTGGACCAGCATGCCGTGCAGCGACTGGCTCCGCCGCGTCCAGATGACGCTGAGGCGCTTGGCGTAGCTCACGGCGCCGTAGCGCTTGGCCACGATGGTGGCCGTGGCGTCGGACGCCGTCAGGGCGACCGAGGAGCCCATGTCCAGCGAGTGCCGCCGGCGCTTGCCGCCGATCCTCCTGGAGGAGGGGCTCTGCGGGGAGGCGGGGCTCTGGTAGGCCTGCGACGAGTTCCACCGGTCGCCCGCCGCCCCCCTGGTGATCCTCCAGTCCGTGAGGTCGGAGTCCCGCAGCGGGACCGCCAGGGAGAAGCTGGCGCGGTTGGTCAGCTCCCGCTCCAGCCTGGGGCGGGGGCGGTCCCTGCATGGGCGCCCCTGGCGGGGGAGGGTGGACGGAGGGGAGGGGGAGTAGTACAGCGGCGCCCGGTCGGAGTCGGGCGTGTACGCCAGCGCCTTCTCCAGCTTCCTCTGCCTCACCACCAGCGCCATCTCCCCCCGCCGCCTCCCCCCCCCACTGCCGTGGCGGAGGAGACCACGCCCCCGGCCGACAGGAAGTGCTCCAGGTTGAGCTTGGGCCTGGGTTTCGGGGGGAGCTTGGGAGGCAAAGGGGAGGCGCATTCAGCCGCTTCCCTGTCCTTCTCCTCCCTCCCCCCGCCCCCTCCTCCTCGTCCTCCCCCCCTCTTGGAGTCCAAGCCGTTGGGCAAGACCACCATCATCACGTCCCCGGAGCCGTTCGACTGGTACATCCCGCCACCGCCGCCGCCGGCCCCGCCTTTGTCTCCGCCTCCGTTGCCCGCCGCCTGCTGGCAGCAGACGCCGCCGCCCGTCTCGTTGCCCGCGTCGTGGCACAGCATGTGGTCGCCGTGGTTGCACACGCGGTGGCGTACCATGAGCGCCACGGTGAACACCAGCAGGGTGACCACCACCACGCCGCCCACCAGGATGGTCAGCGTCCCGCCCAGGAAGTGCGCCTGCAGCGAGCGGCACGCCGGGTAGACGTCCTGCGTGGCGAACGAGGTGCAGCCCAGCACCTTGGTCGCCGCCAGCGACGTGACGGCGTCGTCGAAGATGGCCAGCACGCACAGGTTGTAGTCCACCCCCGACACCAGGTTCTTCAGCATGAAGCGGTCACTGGTGGAGGGCAGGATTCTGAGGGAAAAGGAGAAGAAGAAACGATAGATATCAGTGGCGTGCACAGACATTTTGAGGGGCAGGTGCTCAAGTAAATTATACTTTTTGTTGTTTACTTGGTGTGCTCTTTTTTCCCTCTACACCTATACCTCTTTGCCAAAAATAGCCGATCTACAAGCCCACAACGCCTCGCAGCGCGAGGCGTTGTAAGCTTGTAGATCGGCTATTTTTGGCTAAAGTTTTCCTCAGAAAAGGGATGCTAGGTTTCGAGTGGTTATGGTAAAAAGAAAAATCATATCACATAAAGATTTGGCGGACCGCCTGTAGTAACTCTGAGGACCCCCTAGGGGTCCCGGACCCCCTGTTGAAGACTCTTGCTGTAAACTGAAAAAAAGGGCACTTCTGGTCATGAGGGCCAAGGGCAGGAGCTCGAGCACCACCTAGAGTCTATCTGTGCACGTCCCTGGATATCAGTCAATGGAACGAAGTGATTTGCCCAGGTTCACTGTAAAATAAGAACTTTTGGGTGCATTTGTACACTCTCACAGTTAAATGAACAGTTAGGGTTTTACTGTGTTGTTGCGAATTGCTGCCACCAGGCTCACCAGCAGGAAGGTCTACTAGAGAGGATTTACAAACCGTGTGAACAGTCTACCATCACTGGTCTGTTGACTACATTGAAAGCTAGTGGATGGAAATGTGCAGTATATAAAATGGCAGGTGACCTTGTGAAACATGACTTGAATTAAATATCTGCTTTAAACAACAACAAAAATCTTCTTTTTTCTCTGTCCAAATCTTTATTGCACGATATGGAGAGAAAAAAGGCACAAGGTCAGAATATATTGGAACTGTTGCAAACCAAAGATAAAAAAGACAGGAAGATTGTCAGAAGGAGGTAAGAAAATAAGGTTATGATGAAATCACAAGGTCGAATTGAAGGATGGATGCTGCAAAGCCAAAGCGGGGAAGAGAGAGAGAGAGAGAGAGAGAGAGAGAGGAAAGAAAATGAGGCTATTGATAGAGGCTGAAGAAATGTATGAAGACTGAAGAGAGAACTCTTTGTGTAGGCCCATTTGGAGGACAAGGGTGTGTGCGCGTCCGTGTGCGTGCACTGCTATCTGCAAGAAGTGAATAGCAAGGATTTTTTTCAGTTTTACTTTAAAAAGGGCGACGTTTTACGTTTCCTCGTTTTAAGCGTTTACAGCACCCGCTGGAAGTGATGGTTAGGGGACAGGTGAACGAGGTCAACACAGAGAGAGAGAGAGAGAGAGAGAGAGAGAGAGAGAGAGAGAGAGAAAGAGAGAGAGAGAGAGACATTGTGCTATGTGTGTGTGTGTGAGAGAGAGGAGAGACAGTGGGTTTCACACCCACTGCAGCTCGAGCCACTGTTGTGACTGACTTTGCCCTCTGCTGTTGTTGTGTGTGTGTATGTATGTTGTGTGTGTGTGTGTGTGTGTGTGTGTGTGTGTGTGTGTGTGTGTGTGTGTGTGTGTGTGTGTGTGTGTGTGTGTGTGTGTGTGTGTGTGTGTGTGTGTGTGTGTGTGTGTGTGTGTGTGTGTGTGTGTGTGTGTGTGTGTGTGCACTGTGTGTTTTTTGTGAGCACAAATGTTTTGTTAGTGATCTCCCTGTCTGGTTCTGTCTGCGACCTCTTCACTTCCTCTCTCGCTCTCTCACTCCCCCCCTCGTGCCCCCTGTTTTCTTCTTTTACACATCTGTATCTCTCCCTCTTTTTCCATCCATCTCATACATTTTCCATCTCTCTCTCTCTCTCTCTCTCTCTCTCTCTCTCTCTCTCTCTCTCTCTCTCTCTCTCTCTCTCTCTCTCTCTCTCTCTCTCTCTCTGTGACTGTGTCTGTATGTCCTTTCACTGCAGAGATCAAAGGCTGTGTTTGTATACCAGACAGCAGTCTGGTCTCTCTCTCCTATCTATTCTCCTCTCCCTTTCGTACCATTTTCAATCCCCTCAGATATGGGCTGTATTTTCTAAATGTCATGTAGCCCGACTCTGACTCTGACTCTACAAAAGCAGCATGTATCCAGACACCAGTGGGAGCCAGTCCTTGGTATCATCTCTCAACATCCTTAATAGAACCGGTCACATGCGCCGCATTCCCTCGCAACGGCCCCAACTGAACCAGCTTAGGATTTCAGGGTGAATCAGGACGTCGGAAACACATACAGTACCTGGCCTTCCATTTGTCCTGGATGAGGGGGAGCGATAAAAAAGAGCTGGGAATGGGGTGATATCTGATAACCCCTTTGGTCGATAACTGATAACCCATAGGGCTGATACAACAGTAGAAATCTGTGGCCACCGCACACTGCGAAAGGATCATTTGTTGATCAAATGCTATTTTCTCCTTAACTTTGTGACCAAAAAAAAAAAGGCTATGGGCATGTTATAAACAAATTATTCGTCTGGGCATTCCTGGCTGTCCTCAGTAACCAGCCTCGTTGAAGCTATTAAGTTGTTTTCTAATCTAAGTAGTTTATATATGTAATGGAGTGAGTGGAGCTATTTAGAAATTCAAATGAAAGCAGAGTGTGTAAGCGGGTACCTAATGAACTAAAGACTGCAGCAGGGATGTTTTGCTCAGAGAGGCAGCTTACACCAAAAGCCTGAGGGAAAGCAGGAGAACATTAGCTGTGTCAGCGCAGTGAAATGCCCCTTTTTACGTCCTGTGTCAGCCAAATGAAATATACATGACGTGCTGCCTGCAAAGCCCGGCGCCGAAGTCTAGCCCGAAGTCTGTTTCTCAATAAAAGGGGATGGGTCATATTATGAGCATAGTAAAATGGACCTTTAGAAAATATGACAGCCGTTTCGTTTCTTCCCCAGGCCCTTTATGTGTGCATGTAGAATTGATAGATCCCGTGAGATGCGGAGATCATGGACTTGACTGTGGCTCATACGCTCTCCACAACAAAAAAAAGAAAAGTATATATTTATATTTGGTATTTTCCTTGGCCTTATCTGCCTCGCTCTGTCCTTGACTCTTTACACTACGATTTGTGAATGTCCTCTCATCTTTTCCTCATCACTGCCTCTCCTCTGTCCATTCACTTAATTTGGTGGACTCGACAGGCCTGTCTGCTGTTAAACTCAGAGAGAGAGAGAGAAAATGTGGCTGACTCAGTCAAGTCAGCCACATAATTGAGGACAATAAATCCAATCCGTTTCTGTTCTACTCTTTCATTTGTCTCGGCCCACGCTCAATGTGTGAAGCATTCATGCCAGACCTGTGTGTGTGTGTGTGTATCTTTATCTTATATGAACTAAAACTATTGCAATATGTATTGTGATGAGATAGGACACTGAATATTGTAAAGGCTTTGGCTTAATATGCATTATCCAACAGCCAGGCTATTCAATGGTCCCTGTGTGTCACTCACACACACACACACACACACACACACACACACACACACACACACACACACACACACACACACACACACACACACACACACACACACACACACACACACACACACACACACACACACACACACACACACACACACACACACGCACGTGCTCGCACACACGCACACACACGCAACCCACGTAAGGCCTTGAGTCATCTCTAATCCTTCTATTGAATCTATCCTTCCCTTCATCCTTCCTTTCAGCATTTTCTCTATCCCTCTCTGCGTCTGCCCCCATCCATGTCATTCTCTCCTCCATCCTCCCTTTATGAAATAAATGTCCCTCTGTCATCTCTGTTACTCTTAATTATCTCTCCATCCCTTCATCCTCTGCTCTGACCCCCTCTCTCTCTCTCTCTCTCTCTCTCTCTCTCTCTCTCTCTCTCTCTCTCTCTCTCTCTCTCTCTCTCTCTCTCTCTCTCTCTCTCTCTCTGTGCTGTGGTCCTACTGTGTCTCTATTAGCCAGATATATAACTGTACAGTGTAACAATGATTTAGCAGCCAAGGTCGCTATGCTCGGCTGGTCTCTCCTCCATCCCCTCTCTCCCCATGTCTCCTCTCCTCATGTCTCCTCCCTTGGCCTGTCCTCCTCTTCCCTTATCTATCCCGTCCTCCTGTCTTCACTCCCTCCAGACATTTTGCTCCACTTCTGTCATTTGCTCTCCTCCATTATTCCCATGTTGCCCTCTCCTCACTCCCTTCTCCCATCCTCCTTCTCAATCCTTCTACACTCTCTCTCTCTCATCCCGCAGCACTGTACCTTCCAAATTCACTGAAATATACATGGCCGACTTGTATGCATTCATACATGCATTCAGGTGACTCAATATTAATCCCCTGCTTGTGTGCTTTAACCCATTGAGACCTGAAGCCGATTCTACATGTCTCCTAAATCCCAACAGTTTTCTGAAAAACGTATGTTTCTATATCAGTGGTGCTCAATCTTTTTCATGTCAAGGACCCCTAAAATTATATGTATTTGGCCGCGGACCCCCATCAAAATATTTTGTTCCAGGGACCCCCAGAAGCAAAGATTTGAGTTAAAAATGTTCGCTTTAAAACAATATATATTCAAAGATTTGCACACATTTTCACGATTTTTCAAAAATAGCAGATCTACAAGCTCGTAGCGCGGCACTCGGTGCCGCGCTATGAGCTTGTATATCTGCTATTTTTGAATAACCAAAGTGTAAAATAATGCTTTTTAGCTCAAATCTAAAAATGACACAGTTCCAGGTCTTAATGGGTTAAGCATGTTTACCTATAGTACATAATATAATTATAGATGGCTGTACTGCACAGTGTTGTCACTCTGCGTACATAAACTATGTGCATAACGCGCTAAATTGACATCAGTCTGAATGCTCATTAGGGCTCCTTGTGTGTGACACTGTATGCTCGCGAATGTGGAATGAAATGCAGCAGCATACATTCATGCATATTTCATAGTATTCGTATGCCGGTGACTGTGTGTGACTGTGTGTGTGTGTGTGTGAGAGAGAAAAGCTCTCATCTCGGTACCCAGCATTTGAAGAGACAGCCAGAGCACTCCCTAACCTATCGTACAAGCTGTGTGTGTGTGTGTGTGTGTGTGTGTGTTGGCCGTCCTTGTGCCTTCTAATTATGGTTCAGCCCTGCACAGACAGAGTCAGACACACACACACACACACACACACACACACACACACACACACACACACACACACACACACACACACACACACACACACACACACACGCAGATGCAGGGCAGTCATGGAGGAGGCAAGGGAATGCTTTGTTCAAGGCCAACGACACGGACGGGTAATTATTACCAGAGAGAGAGGGAGAATGAGAGAGATACAGAGTGGGAGAGAGAGACACAGAGAGAGGGGGTGAGATACAGAGAGAGGGGGAGAGATATAGAGAGAGGGGGAGAGATACAGAGAGAGAGAGGGAGGGAGAGAGATGCAGAGAGGCAGACTGAGATGCAGGGAGAGAGGGAGATATACATTAAGAAGGAGACAGAGTTGCAGAGAATTGGAGAGAGGTATAGATGAGTAAAATCTCTGTCCTGTCCTGTTTTCTGCACTCTGCTTATCTCTACCTTCACCCACCCTCTCTCTCTCTCTCTCTCTCTCTCTCTCTCTCTCTCTCTCTGTGTCTCTCTGTGTCTCTCTCTCTTTCTCTCTCTCTGTGTCTCTGTCTCTCTCTCTCTCGTCTGAGCCCTGTGTCATGGTCTGCTGCCAGAAGTGATGATGAGGGGACAGAGGGACAGACGGACGGCGCAGAGAAGAGAGAGGAGGAACAAGGCAATTACTTCCTCCTCCGCTCTTCTGGCGACCGCACCGCACCGTACCGCACCGTCTGCCGCTCCATACCGTCTGTCACTCTGTTTGTGTTGGGTGTTTTTTTTTTTCATCTGTTTGCCTTGTTTACCCATCTGTTTATCTATGCCTCCACCTTTACATTTTCCATTCAGTTGGCCTTATAAGCATGAACGTTTATACAATGTTGCCAAAGCTATTTTATCTATTTTGTTGCCAAAGCTATTTTATCTATTTTTATTTATACTTTTTAGTCAAGGATAAAAAAAAAACTCTCTCTCTCTGTCTGTCTGTCTGTCTGTCTGTCTGTCTGTCTGTCTCTCTCGCTCCCCTCCAGACCCCACACAGAATGTTAATCTCTCCATTATGTCTGTCTGTCTCTTCCTTTCTAGAAAACATCCCTTTCTCTCTCAAACCCTACAATGCAAGGGTGCCATAATATGTGTTGACTACAGCATATCAAAGCAGCTTTCTCCCTCTTTTTTCCCTCTCTCCCGTTCTGTCCCTTTCTATCTCTCCCTCTCTCTCTTTCCCCATCTGTCTGCATATACTGTAGTATGACAGACATATTGTTGAACGGTGGCCCACTCCCTTTCATCTCTGTGATGAGAGTTGACAACGTCGTATTGACAATGTCGTTTAAGGCCTCATTACATTTCCCCCAGAGAGCAAGAGACCAACAGCCCCTCCTCTTCCTCCCTCGTTGGCTTCATCGCCCTCCTCCTTATTTTGCTACTCCCCTGTATCCCTGCCTCCCTCCTTGTTTCCTTCATTGATTCCTTCCTATCTTCCCTTTGTTCTTTCCTTCCCTCCACGCCTCTCGCTCTCCTCCCTCGTGTCATTCTCCTCCCATCTCTGTGCCTCCATTTCCATGCCCCGTACCTCTCCTCCGCCCAGGGATGTAGTATTATCAACACGCCTATCCAATGTCAGCTCTATACTTAGCCAAATTGGGGCGATCGGTAGCACAGGATTTTTATCCATTACAAATATATGAAACCCAGGAGTCACGTAGACTTGACATGAACACTTGATTTGTTTTGTTTCATTTTCTTGCTGCATCCTTCATGCTCAGATCGATGGAGATTTTCCGATGCGGACGAAAAGAACATCGAATATATGCCAACCATGGTTGTCCACTAACCCCGAACTTAAACGGTCTGTTTTATTTCTGGCTGCTCCCCGGTTGCCGTAACTTTATTGAGGCTCCTCTTGCCCTCGTTTCCTTCCCTGTAACCCTTCCTTCTGTTCATGCCACTCTCTTCTCCATTATCTCCCCCGCCTTTCGCCACGCCATATTTTGCTGTAACCTCTCCTTTTCTCTCCCTCCCAGGGCTGTAGTTCAGTATATCATGAAAGGAAATAAGAGTCTGCACACTGGTGATGCTGAAAAAGCTCTGCTGTATTTGTATTGCGTCGTCAGCGTTTCGATCAATCAGATCTCCATCAGGACATATACATGGGAATGGGCATACACACACATACGTTTATGTAGGTCACCGTCCACACCCTGATAGGTTAACCCCAATAGGGCAAGTGAGGTTACAACAATCGACTCATCAAATGACTGGCTTTACATAAAATAAAAGTAAACGGTGTGCAACCCATCCCTGAATCCAAATAGCAATAAACACTCACTTGTCCTATTGGGGTTAACCTATCCGTGTGTGGATGGTGACCTATATAAACGTATGTATGCCCATTCCCTTGTATGTCCTGATGAAGATCTGATCGATTGAAACGTTGACGACGCAATAAAAATACAGCTGAGCTTTTTCAGCATTACCAGTGTGGAGACTCTATTTCCTTCTATGATTGACTACGATGATTGCTTCCTTGATGATACTGCTGCGTTTATGATTGTGCTGCTTTTATGGTTCTGCTGCTTGCACCTGGGCCACAGATGTGCGGGCACTACCTTCCTACAGTAATGTAGTTCAGTGCTCATAATAGGTGAATATCCTGGGGAAATGGCAAACATTTGGCGAAAATAGCAGATCTACAATCTTACAATGTGTTGTGAGATTGTAGATCTGCTATTTTTGGCAAATATATTTGGTGCGGAGGGAAAAAAGTGGGGGGCCAATTATAGACCCCTGGGTGAGCACTGTTAACAAAGTATATAGGCATATAAAAATACACAAATATTATGACCACGGATAAAGGCTCTAAAAGTGTGAGAAACATATTTTACATTTCACCACGTCTTTCTCATCTTTCATCATTAGGTTTTTCAATGATTTTTCAATTAGTTGTTTGAGTTAATGGAATCACTCCTCTGTCTCACTGTTTCTCCGTACTCCGCCCTTGACTGGCTGCTTCATGTCTGGCCGTCCCACCTGCCACACTCCCACCTCGATCAGGCTCATTATTTCTGGAGCTCAGTGTGATTCTCTGCTTTTCTTCTCTTCCTCACAAGCTCCTGTCTTTGGCTGTCAAATCCTGCGGCAAATTTCTGACACTTGTGAGAGTGGAGTAGCCTGTTGAGAAACTCCAAACTGTGAAACGCCGTACCTAACATGCCTTGAATATTCAGCGCTTAAGCGTGCACTCTGCCCTAGAATCTACAAACCGCATAATTGGTATCCTCCAAGCTGCATCAGTGATCCATAAAGACCTCATGATGGCAGCTGGGTGTACTCATTGGAGTGTTCCATGTAACAAAAGGGCCAGTAGTTTGATACCCGGAACATGAACCATGCCTGCTATTCAGTAACGCAATGCAAATAGCTCTGAAACCCTTCAGATAGACACGACACAATAGTTGGCTATTACTGAAAATGTATTTCATGTGCTCTAATGTTCATTATCTTATAGATTTTTTAAAATTGATTTTTACGAACATTAAGGCAAAGCCAATGGTTTAAGCTCTATTTTTAATTTTTTTTCGGCCTCAGAAGAAGAATACCTTTCCCTTCTTCCATTGAGGAATGTAGACCCTGGTGTCGGGTAGGACCTGCCTGAAGGTCATAAGCCCAATATCTGCCGTGGCCAAGCAGGGATTCCCTCTTGGATGATATACAATTATAATTGGTCTCCCACGAGGGTGTTAGAGTTGCAGTTGATTGCAGCTTTAAAACGTAAACACAAAATATCTTTGCTAGAGCATTTTAGTGTGCAACCATCCCCATGCAGTTTTCTTTACAAAACGCCGCTCTGTGACAGGAATGTCTCAATTGTGTAGTGGGCTGAACTACTGTAAATGTACTTAGTTACAAAGAATTTGTAACTAAGTACATTTACATTTTTGGATTATTCGTTTTTAGTTTTTTTGCAAGGTGATGACTTTAACTCCACTACATTTAAAAAAAAACAAAAAATACTTTTGACTCCATTGTTACATTTCTAGGAAGGGACTCTTAGGACCCATACTTACAAATAATGTTTATGTTTCAAATATTGTGAAAATAGCTGATCTACAAGCTCTGCAACACGTTGTGAGCTTGTAGATCGGCTATTTTTAAGATTTTTATACATTTTAAAACTTGTGAAATGGGACATTCTGCACATTGAGTACTTTTACTTTTGGTCCTTTAAGTATATTTTGATACCAATACTTTTCTACTTTTACTCTTCTGAACATTCCCGCCAAGTTTTGAAAATGTATTTAGTTAATTTGTACCTTTGAATACCTAAGTATTTACTTGAAGTCATACTTTGTCCGCCGCTGAGTATGTGTAATAGGTCCTATACACATACTCATACCTATAGGACATACCTCTCCTGGGTGTCTGGCATTGGGAAAAAAACGGGGAGCACTGGTTACTCCATCACAGTCTCATTCCCTCGCCACCTCAATCAGATTTGCTTTGTGATCTAATCACAGCGATGTGATTACAGGAGGGACCCCGCCACAGCATGTCAGGCCTCCTGGGACACGCAGGGGACGTTGTGCATCACTCAGCAGGCCACTGACCCTGCATGCCTCCCACCACATACAGTGCACACCTGGCAATTAGCACATCAACGCCATCAACGCTATACAGCAGTCTTTTTTGTTTAGTCTGATGATAAAATATGACACTTGTCCACTGACCCCACCCGCTCTCTGTCTGTCTCGTTCTCTCTCTCCCTCTAATTCACCCGCCATGATACGTTTTTTTTCTTCTCGCGCCAAGGTAGATAACAGCAGTGGTGAAAGCAATAACATCGAAAACATAAACAGAAATGATGGTTGGGACATTTCTCTCCTTATATCTCATAACCATCTCTCCCTCCGGCTGCCCTCTTAATTTCCTCTGTCCTTGCCTGTATCATTCTGTCTCTCTCCCTCCCTCCCCTCTCTCTGTCTATCTCTGTCTGTCTCTCTCTCCCTCTCTCTCGTTGGCCGTCTCTCTCTCGGTGATATAATATTGTGGTTGGGATGAGCTGTGGTGATAACATCACAGAGTCCTCCAGTGGAAATCCCTGGCTCATGTTGTGGTATTCATGCCTTTCAATCGGCCCCTTCCATTTTCTCTATCTCTCCACCGAGACCGCTCGCCTCCCTCCTTTCCTTCCGCAGAGCCTCTCCCATCAGACTCCTCATCTCCTCTCCCTCCTTTCTGTGGCTAGCTTCTTCTTTTTTTTTTGCCAATATGCAAGCCATCGGGTCTAATCTCTCCTTTGAGACCCCCCCCCCCCCCCCCATTCCTGTCTTCTTTCTCTCCTCCTCCAAACCCCCAGCCCCACTGCAGTGTGGTTCGTTTAACTTTTTTTCTTTGTGCAAATTAAAGACCCCCCCCCCACACACACACACACACACACACACACACACATAGACACACCATATCCGTCCTTTGAGACTGGTTATGATCGTTTACTCCTATCATATTTCCTCTCTCTCTGTTTCTGTCTCTCACCCTGCAGTTTTTTTCTTCTGTTGTCTCTCTCTCTCTCTCTCTCTCTCCCACATGCACACACTCATAGACACAGCGTCTATTTAAATGTTTCTCCTCCCTCTCCCCTCCCCTGCGGTCTCTCCTCATTCTTTCAGATCTGCCCCCCCCCTCTCATCTCCAACTCCGCCATCGTGACAAGCCTCATACTTTGTCTTCCCTCCATCCGTCATGCTGTCCCTCTAAATGCGTGCGTAAATCTCAAAGGTCTCGTCTCTCTCCCTTCCCTTCGTGCGTCATTCTGCCTCTATCCGTCCGCCATTCATCCCAGAAGCCCTCCGCTTCCATCGTCTATTCTTTTGTCCGTGTGGTGTGTGTACTATGTGTGTACTATACGTAGGAAAATCCTGTTGTTATCCTTAGTGTTAATGTAACTTCCACAAGACGGTCATCGTCATATTTGGGCAAAGTTTCAGCCCACCTCAATTGTCACACAGTACAGATTAAAGTTTTTAAAAGTGAAATATTTTCAAGAGCATTAAATGTGAAAAATGATTACTTCCTTGGCCTACGGGCACAAGCCACACACACACACACGCGCGCGCGCGCGCGCACACACACACACACACACACACACACACACACACACACACACACAGGCCTTCTTTTAGACAGCTCGCCTACGCAGTAAAAATGTACTGTGATTTGATTTGACTGTGTTACTCACATACGGCCAAACCAGTGAGTGTCCAGGAGTGACTTTGTTCTTAATGAAGACGCACACATACACCTTTGGTCTTAATAAAGACGCACACATACGCCTATAGATGATACATGTGTAACACCTAGCTATACTGCCACTCCCACCCCACTCACTTTCCATCTTTCTGTATTGTTTTCATCCTCTGTTGGCTGTGACAGTGATTGACACACACATGAATGTTTTGTCGTTTGTGTTGTACATGCATTATGAAAATAGCATTGATTGAAGCCTGACTCATGCTGTGTTAAGAGACTGTGTTCCATCCTCTCTTAAATTTGACCCCATCCCCTTAGGTAGTGTGCAAGCCTCTCGGCAGACTAGGTACTTGTTGTTTCTTTTATGCTACAACTAGTAAGCATGTTTGCAATGTAAGAAGCTGAAATACAAGTTAGAAATATGTTCAGCGTCTAGCAAAAGAACGCCACTATTCAAATGTGGTTTCAGTGTTCGCCTCACCAAGCCGTGACCAGCACGTCCCCCTGCCATCTGTTTAGCACTACAACTGGAGTGCTAAACAGAAGTAGTACTACCACGCAACGATGCGTAGTAAGTACTACTACGCATCCATGTGCCCACTGCACAAAAGGGACTTAAGCAGTCGACTGTAGACTATTAGTAATGAATGACTCGTCACGTATTACTTATGCCTGTGTCAATACATGCTCTGTCAAATGTAAATGTGCTGAAATCTAATTTTCCTTTGGAAGACGGACGCACAGATTAGCTCACACTTGGTTACATGATTTACTTTTGACAGGAATATTCCTCTCTCCTTCCTTTCATTTTCCATTTTGCCTTATGTCAAGTTTGTGTCCCGTCCATCGTTCGGTTCATCAATTTGTCTCTCTTAATTTCAACCATACATTTCTTGCTCCCTCCTTGCGATAGGCCCAGCCCCATTCATATTGTCTCTCAGTGATAAATAAGCTCCATACCCATCTATATTCTTTCTCAGTGATAAGCTTCATATAATTTGTTTCTGATTTCCCAAGGGGAACAGCGCTTAGGTAAACATGCCGTCACCTCACATTATTCCCTAAAATGTCAAGTTAACAAGTCAGTGCGTTTAATAGGATATGGCAGCAAGCATCGCCGCATTCACCTCAAATCCCTCATCTGCACCAACATTTTTATAATGCTCCCGTCCCTGTAGACCTATAGCCAGTAAACTTGTCCATGTAAGACAGGCTGGAGATTTCATTTTGAATGTGGCGTGACATGACTTACCAGAGGCTTAAATGCTGGTGAGAAGTCACAACGTGAACACAAATCACATCGACAGTAAGGCGATAATAAGCGCTTGCCCCGTGAGCAGCAGGGGGGATTTGATGCCTTCCACATTGTTTGAGCCTCCTGGCCACAAATTCCAACAGACTCTTTCTCCTCCTCCTACACTCCCACCCCCTGTTCTGCCTCCACCAGCTCATCCCTCCATCTCTCTCTCATCCATATGCACCAGCTACCCAACTGTTGAGCTCTGCGGTGTCATGCAGGGCTAGAGATAAATGTTTAATTACCACCCTCCCTCCAGCCCTTCATGTCTCTCTCTCTCTCCCTCCCTCCATCCCTTCATGTCTCTCTCTCTCTCTCTCTCCCTCCATCCTCCCCTTCAGCTATCCATCCGGCCATGTACAAGGTTAACAGTTACTGAACAAAAGTGCCACGCTGATAAATATTTCAGGGTTTGTTGCAAAACGAGACGCTGGTTCGGGGCTGGCGCAACCCTACTGTCACAAAATGGTTTCAGAAAGTAAGTGACAGGCTGTCACTTGGCATTCTGATCTAAAGTTAGGATTTTGACATGCGATTTCTCTGCAGGACAGCAACTCTTGCCTATAGCGACTACTATGCAATGTTCTGGAAAATGCGATCAATTTATAGACACACCAGGGCTTCACTGTAATATGCAGCCAAGAATCTCACGCACAGCAGCAGCCTGGCGTATAACTGTAACTTGTTGGCTACCATTGTGGCACAACATCAGGTTAGATGAAGGTTGGAGGACTTATAGGCGGCTGCATGTCCACCAGAGACTTGCCGCTGGTTTTTCATTAATTTCTTATCGGAAAGTTTATACTCTCGGTGCTCATGACCCAAAACGGAGATCCAACCTCTTTTTAGTGCTGACCTAAATGATTTTAACTTTGTCTGAATGCAGCGTACAACAATCTAGCTTCAAAGCCTCGCCAACAAATAGGAATGAAGCAGAGGCGGGACCAAAGAGAAGTATCAAGGGTCTGTTTGTTTAGCAAACACTGTATGGAGCAACTTAATGCTCGATGCTAATGCTATAGTAATGATTCAACTTGACAACATGTCAACACACCTTAATGCATGGCACAAGGACTACTGCCGTCACTACTGTACCCTGTGTGGCATTCATTCACAAAATACACAAGATAATCTCCTACATGGTCAATGCGGGATATGGATATTTGTACCATAGCTACAACATGAACCCTAGCATCCTAATGCTGAGCGATGTCATAATAGAAGAACATTAGCTGAATGTAGCATATCTACAAAATCACAAAGTGTCACAACACAGTGCAATTATCTTGTAGATCGGCAAAGAGATTTTGTGTAGATGGAAAATAATGAGGGACTTTGTTGAGGGACCCCGTCAACAAAGTGCATAGGGTTCAAGTGGTTAATTAATACAGAACAGTAATACAGAACTCGTTAAATAGCTACCACTGCATGCTTTGAATAATGAAAATAAGTAAACACTTCAAACTGACCTGTAGATGAGTGTCTCGTCAGCTGTGCAGTTATATTGTATCTGATACATCCAGACCAAGTAACCTCCGGCCGAGCGGCCTAAATCCCATCGCACCTGTGCCGAGGTGGACGTAATCCCCTGCACTCCCACCATCCTCTCTTCCTCGACCTCCTCGTCCCCCTCTGCCTCGCCGTCCGCCCTCTCTCCTTCCGACGCCCTCCCGTCCTCGCCGTCCTCCTCGCCCTCTTTTCTCCCGTCATCCCCCTCTCCCCCCCCGCGCCCCCCTCCATTGTTAATCCCTCCATTTTTCCCGGTGGTGATGTCCGACAAGCCGGGATCGCTCCGTAAAATCCCGTTGGTAGTGTTCTTGCCGGTGGCGGTATTCCCAGCATTTCCGCCAGCACTGCCTCCTCCCGTGCCTCCCCCTGCTCCTCCTCCCCCTCCGCCGCCTCCTCCTCGGTGAGGCAGCGGGATTATCTTCAGGTCCACACTCGCTGTCGCCTCCCCCGCCGCGTTGATCGCGATGCACGTATAGGTGCCGTCGTCCCGGGCGACAGTGACCAGGATGTCCAGGGTGCCGTTGCTGAAGGAGCCGGTCCGCGATGAGTTGGCCACAATGCGGTCATCCGGCGACACCCAGTGGACCACCGGTTCAGGGTCACCGATGGCGCGGCACTTGAGCGTGGCGCGCTGGCCCTCCAGAACCCACAGTTTGTGTGTGTGCCGGGTGATGAGTGGCGGCTCGCACGTGAACTCCTCCTCTGGTATGGACCAGAAGTACCTGCAAGAGAGAAGGGGAGGATTGCAACTGTTAACTACTTGATTTTAATTGAATAATCGATTTTAGGGCAAAGTTTTGATTTACTTTTTTTCTTGGCATAAGCAACCAACAATGTCAAACACATAGGAGATCTACAGTACATCCTCATACTGTGTCACAGCGATGCGTTGTGTACACCATTGTACCACAAAGTCTCAAAGTCGATTAGATTTGTTGATTTGTTTGCGTGTGTGTGTGTGTGTGCTTCTAGATTATTCAATTAATCAAAAACGTAATCGATAGAATAATCACTAAGGGAATAGTTGATAGTTGTATCACTAGATGAAAAATAAACCTACTGGAATTAGTTTGAGAGACATGTGGATACAGTGGATACAGGACAGGTGTATATGGCATCCTGAGTTTGACAGCTCATACTGTGCAGGCACTCGTCAAGACCTCATGTACAATGCAAAGGAATAGTGCAAAGGAATACTATAGAGATCGCATCACCTCTGCCCACGTACGAGAAATTCACAAGAACTTGACTCACCGATAGAGAATGTGACGGTGAACACTGACACACACTGTCATGACCTTATGCACAATGCAAGATATCCTATACAGTCTCAGCTGTACAGCTGCCCTCGACGAATGAGACTGCATTGCAGTGAAATGGATGGGAATAGTGGGAATGGAGAAGAAAATGGTGTGTCTTGTTTTGCTGTTACCTGGTGTTTATAAGAGCTTTCAATAACGGCTTTGCTGATTCAGTGGACTAGGATATGAATGTTTCGCTTAAAGCCATTTATTAATTGGCAAAACCATATACCATGAAGTACACTTGATGTACACTTCAAGTCGGCGCTTGAAGTGTACTTACCTTCTATGCAACCCTAAGCCTGCATAGAACATTTGAAATGCTAGGATGGAGAGCAGGTGGTCTTGAATAAATATAAAAGAAAAATAATATAAACAACTGACGTATATAGGCTTTAATGAAGTGATGTTTACCTGGCAGCCAGGTGAGGGGGCGTGGCGCAGGTCTCCATGTCATCTCCACGGATTAGCCGCCGTAACCATAGCAGCTCACAGTTGCAGTGCAGCGGGTTCCCCCCAAAGTTGAGGCTGATGATGGTGTTGTAGGGGGTGGGACTTATCGCGCCAGTTTGGGACCTGGTGACAAGGAGTGATTTTTAATATATTTTTTTAATTGAGGTAGTGAAAATAGATGCGTCACGTTGTGAGCTTGTAGATCTGCTATTTTCACTGCTTTTGTGCGACACTCTTGTATGACGAAGTAGGGGGTTAATTTACGGAAAAAACAGAGGTTTCTGTCCGACAGAGACGACATTCTGGTCATGTCATAATAGGCAAACATTTGGTGAAAACAACAGATCTACAAGCTGAAAATGTGTTGCAGCACAAGAAAGGGGTCCCAGTACAGACCCGTGGGGGACCCCGGTCAATGAAGTATAATAGGGTTTAAGTGATTAGTACAATTAAAAACATATAACAGTGCCATTGATGGAAAGCAAATGAAAGATAATTCCAGAATATCAGTCTGATGAACAAAAGTGAAACAATTTTAAATCGATGACTAATAGATGTTTCTCAATACTTAGAAACTATGTTACTCTTTGCAGTTTTGCATTTTGTCTAAAGGAAAACACGTAGTCATAAAATAGTGAAGAGTTGGCATCAATAGGTCTGTAACAGCTTGCAGCTTAAAAATCAGACAGATAATTGTCTAAACAGTCCATAGAAAGCTGCTAAGAATGAGGCCAGCAGCTCATTTCAACAAGAGTGCTGTCATAAGCATCCTGCCTCAGGGCCTTGGCAAAATAAAAAATGAATAACATGACAACATTAAGGAAACCGTACTCAGCTCAACTTATTTCATAAGCAATGCCTTTCTCCTTGCAGGCAATTTATGCGCCTACTGTACAAAAAGCAGCCCCAAAACAAGCTGTTGAAAATGCACTGAATGTGCCAGTTCATAAAAGGCTATTTATGAGATGGCCGCTTTAGCTTGCATAGCCGTCAAATGACTATAGCTCAAAGATTCACTGCAAAATACTATTTTAAAATGACTTGGTGGGTTCACTGGAGTCATGTATTATTTTATGGCACGTCATTAACCCATGTTGAACCAATATGTTGATGTTCTTTTCTTCGGAACAGGAATCTGTAAGCTTTCCTGTAGTTCAAAATCTGTGTTTCATACTATAACAATTTCCCAAAATATACCAGTTTACCACTAAAACCCTACTGTTTATACATTGTTGACCGGGGTCCCCAGGTGTCTATACTGTGCATTACCAACATGATATACTAAAACAAAGGCTATGGGCCATAGTTTGTTCGCCTGACCTGAAGTACACTTTAACAGCCCGCATAGAATATTTGATGAAATGCTAAGATGGGGAGAGCAGGTGGTCTTGAATAATTATGAAAGAAAATAATATAAACAGAAATATAAAGAACCAAAATCGCTTTGAGGCTGCCATCTTGCCGATCCCCATGGCTATGTGGAGATAAAAAGCACAGGTGGGTAATTGTAAGTGCTTTTGTAAAGCTCTCCCACAGTGCATTCAGTGTGAGCCACAATGGTGGGGGGAAAAAAACGGTAAGATGAAAACCAACTAGTGGGATCTCAAAAGAATAACGATGCTCCACTGAAAGATTCTGCTGTAAGGTTGCATTCAGGTTTAAATGTTATTGAGTGACTATAAAACTATTGCTGCCACTTCATCATGACAAAGACTTACAAAGGATACCAAGATGAGAGCACAAGACTGTTCTTGAAAAGTAACTAGTAGACCTTGGGTTGTTTGTTAGCACTAAAAGATAAATGCTGTTAAATGGGAAACACTTTTATGCATTGTAAACTGGAACTCTTGCCAACCATTACTGGCAAAAAATTATTAATATTATTATTGTAATTTTTTTCATTACAGTTCTCTTCCATGTACACGCCACGGTTATATTTTGATCCAATCCTCATCTGCACATAAAACAATATTACTTTTCCACATTGCCTCTAAACATTGCTGCCATTCCAAGGTAGTAAAATATTTGTGTCCTTTAAAGCTATTGGCTTCTTTTGAAAAACCAAAACACAAGGAAAAAAAATTAAATTGATAATGATTATCCTAGTCTATAGAAACAATATTTACAATACAACCCATTGTCATAGAAAATTCTGGTAGCACTTGCTATGCATCCTATTTCAGCTATTCTTTGTATGCCTACAATTCCCATCATTCATTTTGTGGGCAAGCATCAGCCTGGCTCACCAATGTGGTTGAGTCTGTGGTTGCCATTACATCAATCAAGTTTGTTTGGAAGTCAGGAACACTGTTTTGCCGTTCACACATCGAACTAGGACAATGTCGGGGCCACCGAGCTTGTAGACTTTATCTATTTTCGGCGCACAACTTTCGTAAAGCTGTGGAGAAAATCTGCAGCCGTCTGAAATACCCCAGAGTCTGTATAAATTCAACCAAATGGGCCCGTAACGCTGAGAGTGCACACTCCCAGAGGATCCGGGTTTTACATGTTAGATCCCGTTAAGACATACCTGGCAAAGAGGGGATCTGGGGGCAGCGTCCGTAGCCTGTTGGAAGTCATGTCCAGCCGGGCCAGTTTATAGAGTTCTCCAAAGGCCCCCTCTGCTATGTGGTCTATCAGGTTATGATCCAGATTCAGAGTGTGGAGACTGGCCATGTTCTGGATGGATTCCCACGGTACTCTACATTTGGAGAAGAAGAAATAGGATGTTAATAGGCTGGTTTTCTTGTATAATGTATCAGGCTGGGGTCGACTTTTTGGACTGAACATGCTGGCAGTGTTCTAGATGGACTCCCATGGTGCTCTAAACTGAACAGAGAGAAAAAAGCAAGAGAGAGATGTTAAGAGATTAATTGAGTGATTTAATTCCTAATGTCTCCAGCTGTGGTCTTTGGCATTTGGGCTGAACAGACTGGCAATGTTCTCTCCTCCGTTACACGAAAAACGCCTGAGTGACGGGAAGACGAGAGAACATCAAGAGGAAATCGGAGAACGATTTGTCACGGCTGCTAGCCTCAAACACATTATTCCCACAGCAACGGCTGATGCGTACCTCCCAATCTCACTACCCCATCGGGAGAGAGAGATTAATGCAAGAAAATTAACACAAGGATGCATGGGCCTATGCAATAAGATCCGTCTATAGGCGACGTTCAGATATTCCTACATAATGCGCTACTCTGTGGAAAACACCAAGCCAAGACTAATTAATGGTGACAACAATGACAGACGGAGACCACAGCAGATGCTGCTCATTTCCCTCCCCAAACCTTGGCTATTTCCGAATGTCACATCTCCCATCTGCGGGCCCAGTGCTGCGGTCACTCTGTATTCTTCTGAGGTATGCATTCGTTGTGCTTCCGTTTTGGGAAGGCAAAACGGCACAAGTTAAACAAAGGTTCAGTGAAAATGCAGACGTGAGAAAATAAAAGTAGGGCTGACATTTTAGAGCATTATTTTATATGATCATAAATTATATTGAATTATTATTGCCACTTTATGATGAGAAGAGAGCGCATAGTGCCAGCCGTGCGATTCCAGCATTGATTCGTTTTGCTACAGTGTGTGCCCTGACTGCCCTCTCGTCGTCGAGATACGGTGTCAGTTAGCTGCAATTCCACGATGCACTGGGAACATTTTGAGGTGAATCGACTGACAGTCATGACGGTATTGTCTTGTGGATAGCTCTTTGTGAAACATTGTTAGCCTGTCAAAGTTGTCCATTTGCATGGCCTTGAATGTCCCCTTGCTGATGATGGCCTTTTATTGTATGAGAGTAATTAGCAGATCATTTTCTATTGAGGGAGTTCAAGGTGTCTATGAGAATGCAGACAATAACAACAGATGTTTGCATTCTTTGCCTATAATAGAGTATAATAGCTGTAAGAGGGAGAGGGGCAAGGCTCTCTGATTCAATAAAATGATCCTGGTTCAGATGAGAATTACAGACAGGAGGATGTGGGAGGGTAACATGAGGATCGCTCTGCTTCAGCTTCAACAACATTACTGTCTATAAATGTGTGCCCATACTCCATAGTCAAGTTGTATCATTAGTAAAGTCTTCCTTGCCTCTAACCATTAGTATACTTTGACGCAGTGTTTCCACTTTCACTTCCATGACCTAATTGTTCGACATTATTGAAGCTTTCACTGCGTTGCCAATGCTGATCCTAGCCGTAAGCAATGTTGTCGAGCTCCGTTGCCTTAAAAGTAAACCGTGTGGATCACCATTGCTAGCTGTTTTATGGTACGCTTGATCCATACAAATACATCTTGACTTGGACTTGAAAGGAGAGCTTTAGTTGTGATTGTCCCTTCCCCCACATGCTATACCGGGAACATGACTAGGTGGGCTAGCTCACACACGTGTGAGCTTCCAACCTGTCTAAAATAATTTGATCACATTCAATTTAGCGTAATAGTTTTATTGCCCTGTGCTCTATCGCAAATTGAGACGCCTTTGTGACGACGCCAGAACGGCGATGAAACTGGCCAACTTCAATAACACCTCATTGGAAATGGCCTTCCGCCTGGTACTCTGAACAGGAGAAGACAAACAAACAGTTTGTTAATGCACGCCTCATTAAAAGTCTTTACACTTTCTTCTCGTGGCTTCGTTGGAGGTTGGAGAGGGGCCAGTGGGCTCCTGTAGGGGAGACAAATGAAACATCTTAATCATAGCTGACAGTCACAAGCTGCTGAATACATCAACACAGTGGGGCTGGAATGGAGAATAGATGAGATTGGAGAGAGAGAGAGAGGGAGAGAGAGGATCAGCTTTGTTGTTTGCCATCATCGACTCCTGTGGAACACAATAGAACATAAGGGGGGGGGGGGGGGGGGGTTAGAGTAGAGTGGTGAGGCATGTTGGTTTAAAGTGGACTGAGTTCAGGTGTGCATTTACTTCAACCAAAATAGAAAGGAATATCCCTAATGCACTTTAATGGCCTGAGAGTCAGTCATTTTCCTGCAAGTTCCTGCAATTTGAGCCAAGTTCGGAAAGCTTCCTGTGTTTGCTGACCCACTTGTCTGATCATACAAGGGGCTTTGTTTTTTCCCAGCGATCAATAATTCAGCTTGCTTTGAAAGTTTGTTTCTCTGCTGGACTGTAGCTTTGCACCCAAAAAAAGTTTGAGAACTGGAGGCAGGAAGAAGAACAGAGCCGAGAAATGAAGAGAGTGCAGAGCAAAAGAGGACAGATATACTCTACGTACTGTATACAACATAGACAATCTACCTTCTCAGGTTGTTGTAGGACATGTCCAGGTCCTCCAATGAAAGCAGGAAGTCATCGAAGGCCTGGACAGAGACTTTAATCAGCTGGTTATTGTTGATGATCAGGTGTTGTAGATTGACTAGGCCTGCGAGGTCTCTGGGCCCCAGTATCGTCAAACGGTTACCTATAGCAACAAATAAGAGATAAAAATCGTTTTAAGCCTGGTTTATACTTTGGCATAGTGCAGTCGCGTGCCAAAAAATAGCCAATCTACAAGCTCTCAACGCGTTGCATCCGCATTGCGTTGTGACCTTGTAGATCGTCTATTTTCAGTGCGTGACACTGTAGTATGACGGAGCATAAATTAGATTGACTTAAATTAAATTGACTTAGACTTGCGTTGGACTGTTAGCTCACTGAAAGAACACTACAAGCCAAAATGACCACCAAAGAATCCGCCGCTTCACACGCTGCTGAGCCTACAACTCGCCACCCGCACAGGCCGCTCCAGCCCGTTTCTTCCACAGAATTGAAGTGGATGGGGAAACCGCGCCCCCCCCGCGTAAGTGAGCCGCTGTATCGTAGAAACATCCGGCTCCGCCTGCTTAGTGCTTACCGTCCAGATGCAAGGACCTCAGACTCTCCAGGTCGGCGAAGGCCAGCGGTCGAATCGTGTGGATGGTGTTCCGCGACAGCGTCAAGTCCACCAGGCCGGACATGTTGACGAAGTCGATGCCGCCCACCTCGGTGATGAAGTTGTCGGCCAGACGCAGCTCCACGGTGCGCCGGTCCACGTGCGGCGGGACGAACAGCAGGCCCTTGTCGGCGCACAGC
Organism: Gymnoscopelus microlampas; assembly: GCF_963454915.1. Taxonomy (NCBI): domain Eukaryota; kingdom Metazoa; phylum Chordata; class Actinopteri; order Myctophiformes; family Myctophidae; genus Gymnoscopelus; species Gymnoscopelus microlampas. The sequence continues at coordinate 24,948,546 of NC_139956.1, read as the reverse complement.
GTGCTCAGCGACTCCGACAGGTTCCGGCACACACAGTGGAAGGGGCAGGAGGAGACCATGCCCCACGTCTCCCCCGCGCCAACCAGGGAGGGCAGCAGGCAGCATGTGACCAGCGTCAGCCAATGGAAGGCCGGGAACGCGGCCGACGCAGAGGCGGCAGGCGGCGGCGTCCGCTTGGCGGTCGCCGGGCGGGCGCTGTGGGCGAAGGGGGAGGAGGAGGGGGAGGGGGAGGGAGATGAGGGCACACAGGAGGAGGTATGGAGAGGGGCGGGAGGATGAAAAGAGAGCGCTGATGCGGGGAGGAGGAGGGAGGAGAATGGAGGTTGTTCTGTCCTTTGTTTGGGGTGGAGCCGCGTGTGGGGTGGGTGGTGTTGTTTGCGGGGGCTGAGGGGTGGGGGGTCAGGCATGGTAGAACGCCTGGCTATCCACAGACCTGGAGACAGATGGAGGGAGAGAGAGGAAGCGTTTTAGCTCACATCACCTGAGCATGTGTGTGTGTGTGCGTGCGTGTTGCGTGTGTGTGTGTGTGTGTGTGTGTGTGTGTGTGCGTGTGCCAAGCTTTCCCATCTTCCTACACTGACTAGACAGTAGTGGAGTGTGATGTTGTAGTGAGTGTGTGTGTTATATAAAATGAGTAACACTCTACAGCATACTGCTCTTGGTGATTTAGTGCAGAAAATTCCAGCATTGAAAACCTGGCCTCAAACTACACACACACACACACACACACACACACACACACACACACACACACACACACACTGAGACCTACGTACTTTGTCAGACTACAGGCAGAGTATTGCCTAGCAACAACATCCCAAAATACCCTTAACACATCCGTCAGTCCCCATAGTAACCTGGAAAGGATTAGACAATGGTGTTATCATATACAACAAGGTGTTCTTCAATTCTTGGTCTCTGTGCTAGCTTCCGATTCTACAAATGTCTTCTAAATCCTAACAGTTGTCTGAAAAATGTATGTTATATCAGTGGTGCTCAAACTTTTTCATGTCAAGGACCACCAAAATTATAC
>NC_139956.1:24927513-24940013 GCF_963454915.1 Gymnoscopelus microlampas | reverse complement strand
GCCGCCATCCATCACTGTCGGATAGACGGACGAGAGAGGGGGGGGCTGCATTTGATTAGAGGCACACATGAAAAGGACGGAAAAAAAAGATGGAGAGAGCGAAAAGAACGGAGATGAGAGAAACGGGAAGTTGAAGGTGTAATGGAGGGAAGGAGATAGAACCCAGAGATTAATATTGAGATGGACTTGTGGAGATAGAGGGAGAGTGAGAGAGAGAAAGAAAGGAAGGAGATGAAGACATAGAGTAGTGAGGAGAGGACTGCATGATGGAAGAGGCTGCAGCCACAGCACGACTCCAAAATAACTAGGCTCCCTCTGTGCAACTACACTCAACTAATTCCTACTTGACTCCAGTGTGTTTGTGTACAGTACGTGTGCACGCGTGCACGTGTGTGCCTATGAATGTGCGTGTCAGAGGACGCGCACATTCCTTGTTGTTCGTACTTCGTACATGCATGCAGTTGTGTATCTATGTGCACGTTTTGTACACGAATGCCATCCTTGCACAGTCATCCGTGTGTGTATTGAGCTATTTTGTGAGATGAGTGAGTGCGTGTACTGTAGCCTGTGTCTGTGTGTGTGTACATGCATCTGCTTGCGTCTGAATAATTCCATTTGGAATTCCTTTTTTGAGAGCGTTTGATAATTGTATTCCATTTCTGGAACACCCTGCACTCCAGTTATGAAGCTTTTTTTTCTTTTCTTGTTCCTTTGGGAAAGGTTTCACAGCTGCACCAGTTTGAGCAATTAGAGACATGATTGAGACCACTTTTCTCTCCATTTGATGCACATTTTAGCAGAATGGCAGGTGACTGTGTTTGGCCTTGAAACATGAATACAACAAGACAGAGTGTAATCTTTAGCTATGGACAGCATCTTGAAAGGTGTCCTGTTTGCGAACTCGCAATACGACAATATGGTGTTCTCGATGAGTGGTATAGTTAATTGAATGCGAACGCCGTTGTTTTCTCATACGGAAAATAGAGAAATAGAAGAATAGAAGAATAGAGAAACTTGCTAAAATGGGTTTTCAATTATACCTCTGCAGCTGTTAGTATATACAAGAATGGCCCCTAGTAAAGTGTGTTTGTTAAACACTTTATTAGAATGAATTGACTGTCAAATGCTGATAGCCGCACCGTTTATTCAGGGGCTTATTGGTATTTACATTGCTATGTATTTATTTAAAGTTTAGCTATTTTAGGGGCCAAACATCAGCTTATTCCTGCAGAAAAGCCAGTGTCCACCGAAGTGACCATCTGAGGATCTAATTTACTTCCAGGAGGTTGACTGGTGACCCACGATGACTTGAAATGATGGGCCAAGATAACCTTAAGCACTGAACCGCGTTAGAAGTAGGCATTTCGCTTTTCTGGTTCATGATTTCAATGGAGCCCTTTATTTCTGCTTGATGTGACTGTTCCTCCTGTGCCCGTTGTATGGCAGTCACTTATGTGTATTCCTTCCATTTCATTTGATTCATCTGGGCTCTCAAGATGGGGCTAATGCAAACACAGACATGTCGTTGTTCCTCGGCGAACCGTATGATTTATATTATTGCCATGCCTCTATGTCTATTCAAAGGGCTGTGTAGGCATCCCTAAACATCATCATCGCCAAATGAATAAATGCTATGTTCCCTAACCCCTTTGGCAAGCGTATTCAAGGAGTCCCTCATCTTAGGACATTACTTTACGAGAGAGAGAGAGAGAGAGAGAGAGAGAGAGAGAGAGAGAGAGAGAGAGAGAGAGAGAGAGAGAGAGAGAGAGAGAGAGAGAGAGAGAGAGAGAGAGAGAGAGAGAGAGAGAGAGAGAGAGAGAGAGAGAGAGAGAGAGAGAGAGAGAGAGAGAGAGAGAGAGAGAGAGAGAGAGAGAGAGAGAGAGAGAGAGAGAGAGAGAGAGAGAGAGAGATCAAATTAGGTCTAAGCAGCAGGGACCAACATTCTGTTGCCATGTGAATCCATTCAGAGGTAGACATTAAATCAAAAAGCTAAGGGAGCCATGTGTCTCTATAGCATCCAAGCACCAGTGGTAACAGTTAAGAATCTTGTCAGGGCTAGTTTGGCCATTTCTAACCAGTTTAGAAATGGCCAAGAAACATCCGGTCAAAACCTGCAGCATACCATTACCAGTAAAACAAAAACAATATCCAACTTGTTCTTGCAGTGGCGCAGAGAAACCTTGCTTTGCCAATTCTTGGAGCCTGACCTAAGCAGTGCTGTGTTCTGTCTGCTGGGGCCCCCTTTGCAGCGGTTCTGTAATTATTTAGTGCCTTCTCCTTGAAAAGCTGCATGACTGCGTCGCTCAGGGATTAGTTCACTGTTACGAATCTATTTCCCAGATAGACGGAGAGCGCGAGAGAGAGAGAGCTAAATTAATTAGGAAAACAATAGCAGAGTTACAGAGTTTCCCTTGGCACGTCGGCAATCGAAGCAGTGCCAAGGTGGGTTCTTACCATGATCTGCTTTGAGAGTCTTTAACTATAAAGTCTTTAGCCGTGCTGATTGTCTGCTTTCAACAGTACAATGCTCTGCTTGGGGTTCAAACTTGGGTTAGATTCAAAGAGACGGGTGTTCTTTGTTGTTGTTTTTTTCTTCCCCCGATTGAAGACATTTTCCTTAAGGTTCATCTGTGTCTACCGTGGCTCTGAAATAGAATCTCAGCGTGGTCTATATTGAACTTCCCCGTCAGTAAATGGCTGTAGTATTGTGTTTTGAAATAACATGCATGGATTGCTAGCGCCAGCTGCCCAAATGGAGACAAACCACTGAGTAAATGAGCCACATAAAGTGTAGTAAGAATAGCTCTAGGCAGGGATTTGCCCGGCATATTTTGGGAACGGCCGGGGTCATTTTTTTTCCCACTCCCTTGCCGCCTGGTAGTCACATTGATGCCATAATGGCGTCGTGATTTGCTGTGTTTTGGCGTTGGATTTCAGCGAGTACAAGAATGGAGGTCCATAAAGGTGCATTGACAACGGCGCGCGGTTTGTTCTCTTCGCCCCACATTTATCTTTAGACGCTGCCATTGATTTTACGTTTGTGGATGAGTGAATAGCGGGAGGGTGAGGTGGGGGGCAAAACAGTTCTAGTTCATTGTCCCCGTGCTTGGTTTGCACCCTGTGTAATTTGTCATTCCCTTCATGGACATACGGGATGGTCTTCTGAGGCCCGGTCCTAAAGGACATGGTATAAGCCATATGATGTACTGCTCTCCCGAAGCAAATGGATTTACATTCACTGGGGATGCGGATTTGGAAATGGGACAGATCTGTGTTGAGGATAACTACAGCTATAAAGGAACAAGGGGGATAACTTTGGGTCACAGTTATTTGTGAAGCGGTTCTTTGATTTTGCTCCCGAAATGTGGCCTTTCTGACAAACACACTGTGTCCTTTAAATGAACCCGTGCAGTAATTCATCATGTACAACAGTGATTCTCAGCCTTTTTAATTTCAAGGACCACCAATTTGATTTGCATTAGGCCACAGTCCCCCATTTAATATGAGTTTTATCTACTGCATATCGATATCCTCTGTGTTAATTTAACTAGAGTGTTTGGAACCACTTGGTACAGACCCATAAGGGTGAATTAGGTTCCTATCATTCCTATCAATCATCTAGCTGGGGATACCCTGGAACCCCCTCAAGGACCCCTGGGGGTCCGCGGATGTACAAAGTATGTAATCTGTCAATGATTACTATAGAGACTATGTACATAGATTACTGTTACTAGACCGAATCAGTGGTTAGGAAAGCAAAACATGATGTCACCCCCAATTTGTAAATGAATGCTGTTGAAACTTTGTAATGGGCCCGTTGATCCGTGATGCTGTTATACAGCATACAGTGTTGGGCCCAGTTCCAAACACATCCAGTATGGAGTGTTTAATACGGTTGGAATCGGTCCCAGTGGATCTGTGTATGCACTTTGATATTTTGGGAGTGGTTTGCTGAGTGAGAGAACAAGAGAACAACTCGCCCTCCTCATATCTTCTGCTCTGCCTTTTGCCTGATTTCTGCTCAGAAATAGCAGATGTATAAGCTCACAGCACGTCACGCGTTGTCAGCAAATAGATTGACTATTTTCAGACTGTGACACAGAACTTTGTACATTAGGCTTTTCTGTCCGCATTGCACGTTGCTCAACCATTTATCCTGTTTGATCCTGCAGTCTCTCTCTCTCTCCCCCTCCCTTATTGTCTCCTTCATTTTCTTTCTCTCCTCTTCCTCTACCCCACCTTTTTCCCCTCTCTCTCCCCGTCTTCCCTGTCTTCTCTTCCTCCCTCACCCCTAATCCCTGTGTGTACTCATTTGCATAACTGGGTAAATAAACACGACAATTGGACAAATTGGAACTCTGCTGCAAACGCCAGTCTCTCTACACACACACACGCGCACACACACACACACACACGCACGCACGCACGCACACGCGCGTGCGCGCGCACACACACACACACACACACACACACACACACACACACACACACACACACACACACACACACACACACACACACACACACACACACACACACACACACACACACACACACACACACACACACACACACACACACACACACACACACACGCACTGTAAGCTCTGAGCTGTCATCATCTCTCTCACCCAATCAGTAACCCGGTGGCGCTAATTATATGGACTCTGATTGGCTGACACTGCAGGAAGTGATGCGTGTGTCTGTGTGCAGTGTGATGACTCAGCAGGGCTCCCAAGTTTCTGAAGGGAAGTCCCGGGTGGAAGAGAACAATGACCTACTCAAGACTCTCCATTCAAAACAGCAGGTCAATCAAAAGGCTGCTTTGAATTGCTGAGAGACGCTTGCATTGATTAGTCACACAAACACGTCCTTGCGCGTGCACGGACGGGGACACACACACACACACACACACACACACACACACGTATCTCTCTCTCCTACTTCATTGCATGGCTCCTATCTCTGCCACCTAAAGCCTGATTTGTACTTCATTGTACCACCACAGTGTCACGTGATGAAATCAGCCGATTTACAAGTTTTAAATTAGCTATTTCCGGTCGACGACAGCAGCGTCTTATGATGGAGCATGAATTAGGCATTATTCATTGCTGCCACTGCTTTCACTATTCCTTCCCTTCTCCTCATCTCTAAAATGGAGGTGCGGAACAGGAGGTGCTGGTGACATATAGAGGAGAGAACTGTGGAAGGTGAAAGGCAGGGCATGGAGAGGAGAGGACAGAACGAGGGTTGTATAAGTGCTTGAGAGAGGGTGTATCAAACATACAGTACATGTACAGTACACACTCTGTGAGGCTGCTGCAAGTGACTAGCATGTAATTGTCAAGGGCACTCTGGAACACAGTAAACCCCAGCAGCGTTACAGCACAGACAACACAGACAGAGCACTCCACACAAACTGCTCATTTGCAGTTGTGCTCCATGTATTCCTATGCCACGCTCTCTGCTTTCACTGTCAACACATGCTGTACCAGTACGGTTGTTGTTGCTGCTGACTTAAACCGTCTAGTGCAGGGCTCTTCAGCGTTTCTTCAGGCCATGGACCCCTTAGCTGAGAGAGAGAGATGAAGCAGGGACCCCCACTATAATGTATATAATTGTGTTGCAGACACGGCTTCATAGACTTGTTGGACAGCACTATCATCAGTGTACACCAAATCTCTTTGCCAAAAATAGCAGATCTACAAGTTCACAACGCCTTGCAGCGATGGTACCGCTGGTTTTCCATACACACAGTAAAGCCCACAGTAAAGCCCAGAGTGTTAATATAACTCGGGGTCCTTTTTAAAACAAAACTTAAGTTCTCACTCTGGAATTGTACTGTTGTTCTTTTTTGTGATGCCCTCTCTCTGCCTCTCACTTTTCAACTCTATTATCTCCTGCTCTCTCACCCTCCCTCCCTCCCTCTATTCTCTCCCACTTGTCTTTCTCACTAATCCCATCTTGCAACACCCCTCATACCTTCCCTCTGTTCCACTTCTCTTTAATTCCTTTGACACACCTCTCTTTCTCCCTCTCTCACTCTCTCTCTCATTCTTTTTCTCTCCTCTCTCTCTCTCTTTTTCATCTCTGCAAGTATCAAACCTCACTTCTTCTTGTCTCCCTCCCTCTCTCTCTCCAGCTTCTCATCTTCATTCCACTCATGTGTCCTTGCAACACTCTCTCTCTCTCTCTTTCTCTCCTTCTTTTTCTATCTTTCTTTCTTTCTCTCGCTCGCTCCCACCCCGCTCTCAGCATCCCTCCAGTGGTTGCCGTGGTTACGGTTTGTTCTGCTTATCAGGGGGCCCGCTGTGACTTGTCTACTGTTTAATTACTCAACCTCTCATCCCTCCATCATTCCATACCTCCGTGCCCTCTGTCGCTCCTCCCCTCTACCCCGACGGTCAACGTTTCAATTAGTTGTTCCCAGTGGTGGAAAAAAGTACTCAAATTGGTTACTTAAGTAAAAGTATCAATACTGCAATGTAGAAATGTTACAAATGTTACGACCATGTTACAAGTAAAAGTCCGGAATTCAAAATGTACTTAAGTAAAAGTACAAAACTATACATCAAAATGTACTTACAGTACCATAAGTAAAAAGTACTCATTATGCATGATTTCCCATTTCACAACTTTGCAAATGTATACAAATATTTTGAAAATAGCAGATCTATAAGCTCACAATGCGTTGCATCGTGACGCATTGTGAGCTTATATATCGGCTATTTTCAAATGGCCAAAATGTATGGCTGAAGTGGTTAATGTATGTTTTGTAATAATAGTCAAAATCTACAAAGTAACTAGTAACTAAATATAATTTCTATATCATTGTAGTGGAGTAAAACTACAATATTTTTACTCTGAGATGTAGTGGGGTAGAAGTAAAATGATAGAAAATTGTAAATACTCCACATTTTACTTAAGTTCAGTACTTGAGTACATGTACTGTACTCAGTTACATTACACCATTGTTCCCTCGCTCTCTCTCTCTCACTCCATCCATCACTTCATCACACCTCTCTGCAGCTCCCTCTGCACCAAAGACTGTAAGTGTTTCAATTAGTCATCCTCCTTATCCCTCCGTCTGTCTGTCTCTCTCTCTCTCTCTCTGTGTGACTCTGTCCATCACTGTCTCCCACCCACCTCTCTCTCCAGTTCCTTCTATGGTGTTGCATTGTTGCACCACACAACACCTTGCGGTCATTCATTATGAAATGTAAAATATTGTTGAGTCGTATGTTTCTCTTCCTATTATTATGTACCTGATGATTACCTATTGTCTGTTTGTTGTGTTTATTGTATTGTATTGTATGCAGTGGTGGAAGAAGCACTCACATTTCTTTTGCTTAAGTAAAAGTATCAATACTGCAATATACTGTAGAAATACTCCATTACAAGTAAAAGTCCTGAATTCAAAATGTACTTGAGTAAAAGTACAAAAGTATTGCATCAAAATGTACTTAAAGTACCCAAAGGAAAAGTACTAATTATACAGTGTACCATTTCAAGTTTTAAAATGCATAAAAATCTTTTAAAAATAGCAGATCTACAAGCTCAAATGGGCGAAGTGTGTATAGGGCTGAAGTGGTTAATGTATGTTTTGTAATAATAATCAAAAGTAAAAGTTCTAAATGTGCCTCTGAGATGTAGTGGAGTATTGGAAATTGGAAATACTCAAGTAAAGTACAAATACCATTTTCTTTAAAATTTAAGAACAGTACTTGAGTAAATGTACTTAGTTACTTTCCACCACTGATTGTATGTTGCTGTGTATGAGTTGTATTGTGGGTGTGATGATGGACCTCAGGAAGAATAGCCATGCTTAGGCAAGTGCTAATGGTGGATCCATAGTAAAGTAACTTGTCCAATCCGTTGATCATTTCTTTTTTTTTGGAACGCTTAGTTTTTCGGTTTGTTCATCGTTCCCTCTCATCACAACCTCTCTGGAGTGTTGTCAGTCTAATTAGTCACACGCTATAATGACACGCCCAAAATAGGGACGCCAGGGTTAATGTGCTTAATCCTCCATCCGTCAATATCTGACATCTGTGTCTACCCGTCCATCATCAGCCTCTGTCGACGGCCAATTCAACCCGGGAACGCATCTGTGTCTTTTTAGATTTTAACTATAGCCATTATTTTATACTTTGGCTATTCAAAAATAGCAGATATTCAAGCTCATAGCACGGCACCGAGTGCCGTGCTATGAGCTTGTATATCTGCTATTTTTGAAAAATCAATGAAAAATGTTGCTAATGAATGTTGCTTGAATATGTCTTTTTTAAAGCGAACATTTGTAACTCAAATCTTTGCTTCTGGGGGTCCCTGGAACAAAATATTTTGAGATGGGGGTCTGCGACCAAATACATATAATTTTGGGGGTCCTTGACATGAAAAAGTTTGAGCACCACTGATATTATAGCAGCATACGGTTTTCAGAAAACTGTTTTTTTCTTGTTTCTCATCATTTTTGTCAACCTCCTTTCTTCCCTTCACCCACCCAACTCTCTTCTTCTGCTCTGCAATGTGCAGGTATTCATCCCCTCATCCTCCCTTCCTCTCACCTTTCTCTCCTTTGTCTTCCTCCCAATTTAGTTATTTGATCTGTGGTATGAATCTGTTTCTATCATATTGTTCTATACTCTATAACGCCGTCCATCTCCCCTCATCCTTCCATTGTCCGCCATGTCGTTAAGCACATCGATTCGATTGCTCATCTCATTTCATCCCTCTATCCTTTTATCCTGTCATCACGTTCTATCCCTCTATCCATCACTCCCTTGCTCGGCTGTCCATCCCCCCTTTTCTTCTCACTTCTCATCACTTTGCAAGACTTGCTTTATGAATTCTTCTATCTTATCTGTCCATCCATCCATCCATCTATCAATCCATTCCTCCACAGAGGACTGTGGCCAGGCTTCTCATCCTTTGATCCTGTCATCATTCTACATCAGTGGTTCTCAACCAGTGGTCCGGGGACCTTCATTTTACTCTCTCAAGAGTTAAATGATTGTTAAACATCTGCATTACTTAATTTACGAGAAGTCTACACAATTAGAGAATGTAGAAGAGTTGTTATTTTGATCAACGTTTGCCTGTTATCTCTCCTATGGTACCAACATCAATACAGCATGGAATTGTGGACAAAATCTTATCCAACGACAACAAAATATTCTAAGTTTCGGGTCTGAGAGTCTAAATCTCATCAAATGGTGGTCCGTGGCTCAAATGCCGAATGAATAATGGTCCTTGAAGCCCACTTAAAGGAGTGGTTCACCCAAAAAAATACTTATTTTCGATCCATTACACACCCCATGAAGCCTTGAATTAGTGGAGATTTTTTTTAATTTTTGTCCCATCCCTAAGCCAATAATGTGATAGCCGGTGGACTCTCCGGTAGGAGACTCAATGGAGACTCTTTGAGTGGGTGAACTACTCCTTTAATGCAGAGGCAGTTTATCTGTCAGACTCGGTGTCTTAGTGGTCTTAATGGCCGAGTAATATTGATGTAACGTGACTCCTCCTGTATCAGCTACCGTATGTTCCCCGCCTGCCCTGAGTGACGAGAACGCATCGAGTGAAATCAGTAAGGGATCATAGCTTTCTGCTAGTTGACACCTCCATCTATCCATCAGTCCTTACAGCCATTTATATCCCATCGTGCTTCTGCTCTCGCTCTCCATCCATGCATTAGGACCTGTCACAATTATGACATATAATCGCCCAATCATAACTATTAGATAGAGATAATTGCAATATTTTTTTGCATAATCGTCATAATCGTTCCCATGTCGAGAAAGGTTCATACATTTTGAAACATATTCAAAAACAGTGGAAATAGCAGATCTACAAGCTCACAACGCGCCGCGATGCGACGCGTTGTGACGCGTTGTGAGCTTGTAGATGTGCTATTTCCACTGTTTTGTAACATTATGAGTATAAAAATATAAAAAAATATAAAATATGCCGTATTTTGGCCATAATACAGTGTTTATTTTTATTATATTTGATTATTATCGGTCATTGTCAGTGTTTCTGTGTGTATTTAAGTTTTGTGTCATATCTGCCCCTGTGCAACTTTTGTTTACAAGGCCTTAAAAGCCACACAAATAGATCGTTAATCGCAAATTATTTGTATGACAATTAATCGTCAAGTAAAATGTCATAATCGTGATGACAGAACCTACCATACATCTGTTCAGTTGCCTTATGTTTGACCATGTTTTTTTCATGCTCTCACGTGGCATATCACCTTACAAAGTGCCCATAGAGTTGCCGTCATCCTTTGTATAACGAGGCAAAAAGTTCATAATAATGTTAATAATATGTTGTGGAAAACATTTTCTTTAGTTTGAAGCCAATGGTGTCGTTCCGCCATCTCCACTGAATGAATACCTATTCTTGAGAAATGATCCCTAGCATAATGGTAAAAACCAATTATGGCACGGTAATGAAGTTAGTTCTAAAGACCCCTTTTTACGCCTAAAATTTGTATTCAGTCTTCCAGTGTTATCGTCACCCGCGCCCTCAATGAAGCACGTCCAGAGAGGTTGTACAGAGCCAACAGAGCACATAATGAGATGTATTGTTGCTATTCAATAGCTTACTGTTGGGAGGGAGGGGGGGTGTCCATTTCTATTGTTTTGTATTTCATTATTTCACGTATTTTGTAGGATATTACCCTTTGTTGCTAAATCATGAATGAAGCCGCCAAATGTGCTGCATAGTAAAACTCATTAACTCATGGTGAACACTAAAATGGTACATCCACGGCCAAAAGCGAAACAAACAAGGCTGTGGTCAATGCATGGAACAAAAGGTGAATTCAATACTGTGTGTGTGTGTGTGTGTGTGTGTGTGTGTGTGTGTGTGTGTGTGTGTGTGTGTGTGTGTGTGTGTGTGTGTGTGTGTGTGTGTGTGTGTGTGTGTGTGTGTGTGTGTGTGTGTGTGTGTGTGTGTGTGTGAGAGAGACATTTCTATATTGATAACATAAGAACATAATGATGTGTCTTCTCAACTGTATAAACCTAGAGGGTCTCTTAATTAGGATGCGGTCATTTTGACACACCCCATGCACGTGTTACTCGGCAGCATACTGTATAGCGTGGATTTGAGTGTGCATAGTGGCACAACAGACTTTGTTTATACCACTTCCTACTTTGAAAAGTCACACGCTCTTCTGCGTGGGCCAAGACGAGCAACTTAAAGGGATAGTTCACCCCCAAAAACCGATTAGTCACCCCATGGAGACTTGAATTCATGGATATTTTATTTTTTTGTCGCATTCCTAAGCCAATAATTTGATGACCGCCTCCGGTTCCGGTAGGAGACACAAAGAGTCTCCTTTGTGTCTCCTACTGGAACCGCTGCCTACAGGTCCGCAGGTCATCAAATTGTTGGCTTAGGAATGCGACAAAAACAAAAAAAATATCCATGAATTCAACTCTCCTTGGGGTGACTAATCGATAGAAAAAAAGTATTTAAAAATGTCTAAGCCTTTAAAAGAAGGAAAGTATGTACCCTCACAGGTCCATTTTTTCCCAGTTTGGTGTTAAATTAACAGTGAGGATTTTACTGTGTGTCTTCTGCTCTGCATCCAAACGGTGGCTCATTAACTGGTGTTGCAGACATCATGGCAGGCTGTTTTCGGGTCACACGGGGCTAATGCCTCCCGGAGCACCATAGGAGGCTGTGCGATGATTATGACCATCTGTGAAATTTCGCTAATTATTTTTTGGCGTCTTATCTCGCCCCTCTCGCCCACCTTTTGACCGGGAATGACCACTAATCTATCATCCTGTCCTCCATTCCGTTATCTTATCTTACCCCCCCTCTGTCCCTTCCATGTCCATCGCTGACGCGGTTTGTTTTGTTATTCCATGTATCGTTACAGTTCGATATCGAACGATATCGATAACCTTTGTTTTTTTGTATTTTTTAGTCTCATGAACCTTATTCCCTCATAGGGCATAGCTGTGGCGGACATTTTGTGGTGCCACTATTCAAACGTCCATTATTTCTTTTCTATTGAGATTTCCGAAATATTTTAAGCCTGGAACCAAGCCATCCAGGCTCCTGGTGAATCATGACCATAAACCATTTGATTCTGTGTCCAAACATATTTGAAAACCGCCCAAAAAAAGGGTATTTCTTAAATATAGTATACAATATTATTCAAATATTTTAATATTTTTTGACACAGAATCATATGTTTTATGGTCATGATTCACCAGGAGCCTGGAGGTCTTGGTTCCAGGCTTAACATAATTTATATATGTATATTTTCGGAAATCTCTATGAGGAAAAAAAATATGGGTTTTCTATCTGTGGCACCACAAAATGGCCGCCACTGCTATGCCCTATTCTGGGATGAACATTAGGTGAAAATAGCCTCTCCAAGCTCACAACACATTGTGAGCTGGTACAGTAGATGTTGTGGTCTGCAACACAATTTTATACGGGGGTCCCTGCTTCATCTCCCTCTAAGCTAGGGGGTC
>NC_139956.1:24855013-24922513 GCF_963454915.1 Gymnoscopelus microlampas | reverse complement strand
ACTGCAGGCTGATTGAATTTTAAGTCATGCTAATCCCATGGTACAGGACAGGTACTGAATGAACGACGAGATGCCACGGGAACGGAGGGGAGAAAGTGAAGATAACAACAGAAATAAAAGCGAAAATAGCAGCCGGCGTGGATGTTTGGAGATATCCCTCTTTTTACCAGGGCGTTTTATTCTTCTCAGCCACAATCCTTTCTGATCTTTTTAAGTCCCTCACATCACTCAAGTTTCTACCTCTCTCTCTCTCTCTCTCTCTCTCTCTCTCTCTCTCTCTCTCTCTCTCTCTCTCTGTCTCTCTCTCTATTCATTCATCCGCCAATCTCTGTCTGTTTTCCTTGCCTCCTCCCACGCTTCCCCGGGCGAGCGGAGCAAGGGCGACCGAGTGAATTCCTTATGTGAGAGGGAGAGCGTCCGCCTCAGACTGAGACGGAGAGAGACAGAGGAGAAGGAGGAAGGGAGAGGGTGGGAGGTGTTGGGGGGGTCGGGGTCGGGTGGGGGGGGGGGGGGGGGGGGTTCTCTAGGGGCATTAAGTGAGATGCGTGTGAGGGTGGAGGGGCTGGATGGAGCGGGGATCATGATGGGAACAAAATAGCCGGCGAGACTTCAAATGGTGGTCGAGTGTTTGATTTCCTCCCATCGGGCTGATCGCTGCTGGAAATGGTCATTTAATGGAACCCTTCTGAGAGAGAGAGAGAGACACAGAGAGAGAGAGACAGAGAGAGACAGAGAGAGAAAGAGAGAGAGAGATAGAGAGAGAGAGAGAGAGAGAGAGAGAGCGTGCGTGCCTGCCTGCCCCCTGTTGCCGAAACAGAACATATACCGTAATGTGTGAGATATTTGGAATCGAATGGCTCCAACAATGCACACACTCAACATGTAGTACTTACACACATCCCCTCATCTGAACCCTCTCACCCCTCCTTGGCATAATACTAGCCTCTTTCCTTCTTTCATTCCGCTCTATCATTCTCCACCTCACCCGGTGTACTCCTCTCTTCCATCTTCCCTCGTTACCACTTCCCTCTGTAGGCCACTCCTTCAACCTTGTATTTCTTTGCTGTCTGACCCCCGAAGCTTTACCCTCCATGTCTCTGTAATTTGTCCCGGAGATGACTGAACAGTAGTTTATTCAGTGTGCGCCGCTGTAACCGTTCTCCTTTACAACTCCAAGCACAGTTCAGTGTTCGCCTGACCCCAGCCAGCCTGGGGGTCAGGCTTTTTTGTCTTTACCAACCCCAGCCGTGGTCAGTGTGTGTTCTTCACCCAGTCAGCCAGGCCCAGGAGTCAGTTTGTTATTTTTAACAACCCAGCGTGGGTCAGTGTATTCCTTCAGGGGTTAGTGTGTTCTCTTTTACAACCCCCAGCCATGGCTCAGTGTGTTTTATTCACCCAGCCAGCCAGCCCAGGGGTCATGATGTCCATCACAGAGGGCTGTAACTACTTAAACCCTATATACTTTATTGACCGGGGTCCCCCAGGGGTCTGTAGTTGGTCCCCTCCTTTCCCCCCCCCTCTACACCAAATATCTTCTGCGAAAATCGCAATCTCACAACGTGACGCGTACATCTGCTCTGTCCGCCGAATGTTTGCCGATTTTTGCAGAATGTTCACCTATTATTATGACATGCCCAGAATAGGAAAATAGGGTTCAAGTGGTTACGGTCTTATTTATCCTCCTTCTGTGTTCCCCTATGAGCTGTATAGCCTCCATGATCGCTCAGTATACAGTATATATAGATATGGTTGCAAACGCTGTCTACCACTGTCCATGATCCGTGATCTTTTGACATCCCACTGTCTGTCATCTGTCAGGACAGAACTCACCAGAGGGGGATATGATATGATATGATATGATATGACACAACGGTGCAATACAACTTTATTGTCCACAGGAACTAGAGATGTTTTGGTTTACATGACATAAAACCACAACACACAAAAGCTTGTATTGTTTCTCAGCTACAGCACACACTATAGGAGCTAGATTGGAATCCATGATGTTATTACCTGGTGCCCATGAATCGAGATATCATTCGCATTAGTGATGCATTATCTTCGAACAAGGAACGTTTGTGTTTGGTGGGTGTTAAGAGGCCCCGGTTCATTTCATCTCATCTATTTCAGAATTAAAGGAGCTCAACTGATGTTCTGTCAACAGACCGCAAAGCTGAACAAAGTGATTTAGGTCATCTTTCTTCTCTATTCATTACCCTGGGTTTGACACTCGTGTGTATTGATGGTGCTTGAACTGGAAGGCACTTTGATTTCACACTCGTCTTCAGTTTGGCTCACCACTAAAGTTTAATCCATACTGTTTTGTCTAGTACATTTTCCATTTTTAGCCATTTCGTTCTTATCCAGCACAACTTCCTGTAAATGCAACAATAGAATAATCTCTTATTCCTAGAGTGTAAGGGTTAGAACCTCAGTGCTAATCTTCCGTTTGAGAGGGTGATCCGATTGATATAGAGTGGGGGGTAATTACGCTTAGACATGAGTTAATAACTTAATACCAAGACAATATCATTCATGATGCTCTAGGATACACAGCACATTTATTTCCTGCCCAATGAAATTCAGCTGTTATCTAATCTTACACACAGGGGTCAGCTTTGACGTGTAAACTGTTTCTCTTTCTGGTGTGTCCTATTCTTGTAACCGTGAAAAATGGGTCACCTTTTAGCCCTGTCTAGGCGAAGCAGAGGTTTCCTCATGCATGGACAATAAAAAATGCATTTGGTGGTGATGATGCATAGCACGTTTGAGATGGATCTATTTTTTTTTTGTTGCCCAGTGCAGTTTACCTGCTAAATAAAACTAGAGAACCACTGGACTATTTCATCATCTGATTTAAAGTCCTCCTTCCAAGCGCTGCTGGGTTGGACTGAATCCTCCTTTTGGCTTTCTTCCAACGGTGACTGTCTATGGCCACCTGCTCTATGTGGAATGTATTTTTTATGTTCTCTCATTGTGCCTGGGGGTCAGGCCAAAGACAAAATAATGTCAATGTGGTTGGATAAAAAAAAAACCTGTCACTAGTGTTTTTGCTCGCAATACTACCGCTAAAGAAATGCACGAACCACATGTTTAAAAGGTATTGTCAGTGGACTGTTACGTGGGTCTGCTGTTGTATAGACTGCAATCATCGTGTCGGAATAATCGCTACGGCAAACAAAAAGCATCCATACAATGTAGGGTACTGACAAAGGTTGTGATCGTGACTGTGTGTGTGTGTGTGTGTGTCTGTACACCGCATGTGTGTAGCGTACCGGTGATGGGGCTGAGGGAGGGAAGCAGGGAGGTGTTCTAAAAGACCGCTCCGCAGGGTGCCTACTGAGGGAAGAATCTTTTAAACATGGATGGATGTCTCCCGGTGAGCAGGCAGGCATATTGTACCGAGATACAGCACAATACCTAACAAAAGCAACCTGCAGTACATGATACCTAACAAAAACAAGATACTGCACCTGAAGAAAAAAAACCTAAACCGTTCAAAAGAGGCGATGAACCAAGGGATATTCACAACCAGAACTTTTGTCAGTACCCTACATTGTATGGATGCTTTTTGTTTGCCGTAGCGATTATTCCGACACGATGATTGCAGTCTATACAACAGCAGAGCTAAGGTTGGGCATGTGAAGTTGATGGTTGAGGTTAGGGAATGAATGTCGCCCTCACATTAGAGTACATATACTGTTGTAAAAGTAAAAAAAAATATTTTTACTGGCGGAAAAAAATATAATACTGCAATCCATCCAAACAAATTATTTATAGACCCGCACCCACGTAACTTATTAATCCTAGTATGGAATGCAGTAATGTAAGAAGCCAAAATGAAATGGAAATGTCTGTTTTTGCTGCATTACATAGTGTACACGCCTGGCAAATCTCATGGGGGAAAATGTGAATGTCTTGTGCTGGGTTGTGGATGAAAGAGGGGGAAATGACCCCAATGTAGATATAAATGATCTCCACACCTGGCAGTATTTTATCTGTAAGAAACACTGTTGTGTACGGTACAGTTTAACTACCTTAGTTAGTTACCTGAGTGAGTTAGTGAGTTTTAAACTGTGACAGAGTTCACTCATTGAATGTGTGTGTGTGTGGGTGTGCGGGACAGTGCGGCTAACAGCTGACCATTTGGATGTGTAGAAGAACACTGAACATTAATTAGCATTAGACACTGACCGACCCTGCCTTGGAACGGAGATTTAAATAATCAATGAAGTTATGCAGCTGTGCCTCGTGTGCTTAAATGCAGCACTGTGTGTTAATGAGCGTAATCTCCTGTTGTAGGTGCCTTATGACAGCAGACGAGCCAAAAAAAAGAGCACAAATTGGACTTCACAGAATCACTCACCCGCAACCCATCCGCTGTTAATTAGAACGATCATGTTTTTGTCCTTCCCTGCCTGATCCGCGCATTAACTGGGGGGAGGTGTCCATGGATATAACTGCAATATGTGCATCTCTACCTCACAACTAGTTTTACAAGGATGTGGGGGAGTTTTTTCTGTGACACAGATCAAATGTTTCGTTGTGTCACGATACTGTCTCAGCCAAATGTGCATGTAATGTT
The DNA here is from genome assembly GCF_963454915.1 of Gymnoscopelus microlampas. Lineage (NCBI taxonomy): Eukaryota > Metazoa > Chordata > Actinopteri > Myctophiformes > Myctophidae > Gymnoscopelus > Gymnoscopelus microlampas. The sequence continues at coordinate 24,917,928 of NC_139956.1, read as the reverse complement.
ATTATATGGGATTAATCAGTACGTGTGTGTGTGTGTGTGTGTGTGTGTGTGTGTGTGTGTGTGTGTGTGTGTGTGTGTGTGTGTGTGTGTGTGTGTGTGTGTGTGTGTGTGTGTGTGTGTGTGTGTGTGTGTGTGTGTGTGTGTGTGTGTCTTCGCGTCCCCGACTCCTACACGATGGTTGTCACTCTTGGCAGTATCTTTAACTCTCATGGCAGCCACAGTCTTTTGTTCAACACTCTGTTTTTTGATTTGTTTTGCTTCATATAGCAATAGTTCATGGGTTATACATTAACCAATTAAACCAACCCTACAGGCGTCCCTATGGGCTCTATAGACGAATCCACAGAGCGCTCCCCTGGTGCAATCATAACTGCGGTGTCAGAATGCAGACAGCAGCACTCTGTGGATTCCTTTATACTTGGTCCCCTCCTTTTCTTTGCCTCTACACCAAATCTTGTCACTAACAATGGTAGATCTGCAAGCTCAGATCAAAGCGCTCCATCAGTTCTCTCTACTCCTCTGTAAATATTCTCTTAAGTGGAGATGGCTCGGGTGGCACAGTGGTAAAGTGCCTGCCCACCGCCACAGAGGTTGTGGGTTCGAATCCACCATGGTGAATCCGACTTTGTCGAGAGAGTCTGTACGCACACAATTGGCCCGTGTTCAGGGGAGGGAAGCCGGGCGGGGAGGGTGATACATGTCACTGCAAGTACTCCTACAGGATGGGGGTAGTAGAACGAAGGCTCTATACGTCCTCCCGGTAGGGGCTCCTCACTGGCAGGTGAGTCAGTAGGATACTACAGCAATAACAACACACTAATGTGCGTGGGGAGGAACCAATTGGCGTAACGACTAAATTGGGGAGAAAAGGGGTAAAAAGCTAAAATGAATTATACAAAATAAACATGAGTGTTGCTCACTGGGTATTATTTACTGAAATCATATATGCCAATATAATTGTGAGAACAAAACAATTGCCAAATAATACACTTAAAGGGATAGTTCACCGAGAAAGAATCTTATTTTTTCTATCAATTAGTCACCCCATGGAGAATTCATGGACTCTGCCGGAATTGCTGCCGGTCATAAAATTACTGGCTTAGGAATACGACAAAAACTAAAAAGATATCCATGAATTCAAGTCTCCATGGGGTGACTAATCAATAGAAAACAAGTCATTTTGGGGGTAAATTAACCCTTTAATACCTTTTACAAATGCATTTAAGTCTTCACTACATACAGTATATCAAAAGTCTAGACAGACATGGCAGAGGCATACACACTATACATGATGCAGTATTTCTAGTAGTGTTTGATCAACATTTTTCTCATTAAACCTGCAATCATGCAGAGTTATTCAAATCAATATGTATGTGTGCGTATGTATTTATGTTAAATACAATATAACTAGTACATCTGCAGTGGTTGGAGGAGGTCTCCCTTACTCTTCCTTTGAGACATGTAGACCCTGGTGTTGCCGGGTAGGACACCTGCTTGTTGACGAGTAGTGCAGCTTGGAGCTCATTTATGTGCAACATCCCTCCCCAAGTGGGGATTGTGTCTCGACTAAGCAGCAGAAATGTGGTCTCCTCCCACACAGGAGACCTGGGGTTCCAATCCTGGGCAGGACATACATCTTACGCATTGCAGCTTTAAAGCACACAGCAATCTGTCTTTATCTCTTGTTTCATTCGGTTTTGTCTCTGGGTTGCTTGCTTTGGTGTTAGGGGAGGACACGTGTGTGTGTGTGTGTGTGTGTGTGTGTGTGTGTGTGTGTGTGTGTGTGTGTCAGAGGATAAATGATTTGTATGCTGTGACACACGGTGGCTAAAAATAGTCGGCACTGAATCAGTTTCACACAAAGACACATCCAGATAGCAGTTGGCGCATGGGTACGCAAACATCACACACACCTACACAAACGCACACACACACACAAACGTACACATACACCTGGGGTACACATACATACACACATAAAAAAAACATAACCGCACTCAGAACAGCATTTCACAGAAATAACGTTTATGCCCCCTGGAGAGAGACACACACACACACGCACACACACACACACACATGTACATGTGTGACATGTGAGAAGTCATAGTCAACACATCTAGAGCCACTGAATACACACCAAAATGACACACAAATCATAACCAACGCATTGCTAATGGAACCGGAAGCTAGACATAATGTACGTACTGTACATGATGTACCCCCCCACCCACAGACCAACACAAGCGCACACCCACCCACCCACACACATACACTCAGGACTGCAATGTTTGGGGTTACGTTTTAGATGGACTTTTGTCTCAATTTGTCTCAATTTAGACATAATGAGAGACATGCATAAGCCGAAACAACAACACTAACAAAGGTTCACACTCTTGACCACCGATGTGTGCCTTGAATATACTTTCAGAATAGGCTCAGACGCAATGGTTCTCAAAGTGGGGTCCCCTTAGGTGATCAAAATTAGCAGATATACTGTACAAGCTTGTACATCTGCTATTTTGGAATACATTTAAAGAATCGTGAAAGTATTGGAACATTTTGCATAAATTAGATTTTTTTTTAACACAAATCTTCTTTTCTGGGGGTCCCTGGCATAAAATATTTTCATATGGGGGTCCACAGCCAAATACATATCAATTTGGGGGTCCTTGGCATGAACAAGTTTGAGAACCACCACGGACTCTGCTTGCCCGTCGTGTGCGCACATACTGTACCTGCCCCACACACATGACTGCCACGACCTCCACCACAGTAATTGACCTCTCGGAGGCAGTTCGTATGCCACTTTGTTTGTATTAGTAATACCGACTCTAATTGACTTCCACGTTGTTGCTAGCAGAGCGTTTCAGCAGCCACGAGCAGCACGTCCTCTCATTTAGCTTCAACCGCTGACAAATTGTGAATCGTTGCGTAAGAAAAGAACTAACAAATGTGTTGTACACTTGGTGTTGGGCTAGAGGTTATGACCCCTCCCCCCAGACACACACACGCACACGCACATACACTACCAGATTTACCCAACTCCCACCAGAGGCTTTATTGCCTCAGCGATGCAACACAGAATCATGATGATAAATAAAACAAACATAAAAATCTGCACCCAACTCCTGCCACCGTCGCTTTCACCTTCCAAATGCAAACCTACCAGACGCAAACCTCCTAGACAGACACCTAATCTGCTTTCTTTCCTTCTCTCTGAAGTTGCTGGTGAAAATACTAAAAGGGAATGGACTGGCTACCCCCCCCCCCCTCCCCGGGATGTGCATGCCAGACATTTCTTAACTTTTTTTGCTTTTTTGGATTTTCTTTTTGTGCTTGTTCTACCTTTATTGATAGTATAGTGCAGTGGTTCTCAAACTTTTTCATGTCAAGGACCCCCAAATTGACACTTATTAGCCCGGGGACCCCCATTTGAAAAGAAAATCCAGGGACCCCCATAAGAGAAGTTTTTTTATGGCTCTAGCAGTGATTCTCAACCATTTTAATTTCAAGGACCCCCAGTTTGGCATGCATTAGGGCTACAGACCCCCATTTAATGGCATTTCTATCTATGGGACCCCAATTCATATCGTGAAATCAATGTTAATTTAACTCTGAGAGTGTACAAATGGAACCAAATGGACCCTGACGGGTCCATTTGGTTCCATTTGTACACTCTCAGAGTTACAGACCCATAAGGGTCCATTTGGTTCCTGTCCATCATTTAGCTGGGGACCCCCTGGAACCCCCTCAAGTACCCCTGGGGGTCCCCGGACCCCACTTTGAGAACCAATGGTATAGTAGACTGACAGGAAATGGGGTAGAGAGAGGTGGGGAGTGACATGCAGCAAAGGTCGTCGAGATCGGGATTCGAAGCCGCAACCCGCGACACGCTGTCAGACATTGCAGCCTAGGTGCCCGGACCGCAAGGCCAGCGATCCGGGCCGCATGCCAGACATTTCTAATGGCAAGAGGCCATAATGCAAATACACACTGTAAACATTTTGTTTTAGGTGTAGCCAATTATTTTTGTGGCCTTTTTCTTCCCAATTTAGTTGTAACGCCTCAGCCTGTAGGAGTCGCTAAAGTGACGGCAAAGATTACACTCCCTGCCTTGCTGATTCCCTCCCCCCTCCCCCCTCCCCCCTCCCCCCCCGAACACACACTCCTCGATGACGGACAAGCACTTTACAGAGCTGTACTGTATGTGTGCGCTTTCATTCATACACAGAGTGTGTTTGTGCGTGTGTGTGTGTGCACAGTACACTATATGTCTATGTGTGTGGGTATGGTTATGTGTCAATGACTCATCCAGCCAGTAACTGTGTAAACTGCTGCTGTCAGACAGTCATTTCAGCACCATGGACAGCAGCGAAATGGTCTTGCTCACACACACACACACACACACACACACACACACACACACACACACACCCACACACACACACAGACTGCACAGACGTCACAATACATTTCAAAGCAAGCAGAGATGACCTTTTAGACTCGGGAAACGGAGAACACCAAATGGAAATGTGTGAATCAGGCCAGACTTCATGCTATAAATCCAAACACATTTTACTGCTCAATTTTGGTCGCAAGTGTCTCTAATCGCAACCATTACTCAACACTACGAGATTAGAACACGGTGCCTCACAAACGACATCATATTGCTTAGATGTAAACAAATGCATTATGTAAACCAGGGGTCTTCAACAGGGGGTCCGGGACCCCTAGGGGGTCCTCAGAGTTACTACAGGGGGGCAGCCAAATCTTTGTGATTTTTACATTAACCACTTCAACCAAGCATCCCTATTCTGAGGAGAACTTTAGCCGAAAATAGCAGATCTACAAGCTTGTAGATCTGCTATCTTCGGCAAAGAGGTTTGGTGTAGGGGGGGGGAAAGAGCAGACCAAGTACAGAGTGGGTCAAGTTTACTTAGTATGGACGGTTTATGTGGTTAAAAGTCTGAAAACACACGTTAACATGAATCCAACACTGTGTCTGTCAAACAAGTCTATGAAGCTATCTATGAAATCTATGAAAATATTATGTTCTATACAATATATATTGGGGGTCCCTGCTTTATCTCTCTCTCAGCCAAGGGGTCCTTGGCCTGAAAACGTTGAAGACCCCTGATGTAAACCATTGTGTCCGTACAATGATGATACTATATCCACATACGTTTACTGTATATCTGGCCTTATTTCTTTGACTCCCTACTATTGAGGTAAGCTTAGTGCACTAACATTTCACTGCATGCAGTTTTACTACTGGCTGGGTTGTTCGTATGTGACAAATAAAGAATTTGAACTTGAACTCCTCCATCTCAGCTGTCCAGCACAGGCACAGCTCGCCTTCACTTCTGTCTCCTTGTAGAGTCACCTCTCACTGGCTGTTGTGGATGGATGCAGTTGGAACCATCCAGATTTTAACTCATAAATAGGTTAGAAAGGTTTGAAACTATCGGACGGCCTCGATAAGTCAGTAAGCTGTCCGGGAGGTTTCAAATTGAATCTGTAAACGCCTCGCATTATCAAATATGAAGTTCAATGTTGTCCGGAATGACATAAGTCTATGGAAGGGATCAGTGGTGGAAAGTAACTAAGTACATTTACTCAAGTACTGTACTTAAGTACAATGTTGAAGTATTTTCATCAATTTTACATCTACTCCACTACTTCTCAGAGGAGAATATTGTACTTTTACTCCACAAAACCACTTTTTGAAAATAGCTGATCTACTGTACAAGCTCACAACGTTGTGAGCTTGTAGATCTACTATTTTCAAAGTATTTGAAAGAATTTGAAATACTTCAACTTTTGGTACTTTAAGTATATTTTGATGCCAATACTTTTGTACTTTTACTCAAGTAAATTTTGAATGCCGAACTTGCACTTGTAACAGACTATTTCTACAATAGGGTATTGATACTTTTACTTAAGTAAAACATTTGAGTACTTATTCCATCACTGGAAGGGATATAGAAATCATTGTAGAAGAAGACATGACTCATATTCTGTGCTCAGAAAATTGGGGATTCAAGGTCATTCTTAGTTCTTGCTCAGAGTTCACACAGCTCTGGGATTACATACTGTATAGCTATACGTTTCTTTTTTTAGGGATTTTATAGGAGCCTTCTTGGTCGCCGAGTCAGCACTATTCTGTCAGTATGGCTCAATTTCACTTGACTGAATGCTCAGAAGTATGGATGTTCAATACTCTCGTTTCTCCACTGGCAGTTCTTAGAGTATTCTCAGTACAGAAGTCAGAAGTACAGTATATCGATCTATACAGGCCAAGTGCTGCTGATGTCATACAGTACTTTACCTGAACTGTACAGTATGGCAGTATACCGTGTGACTTCATATGAATTCATATGAGGTTAAAGGAATGCAATGCCAGCAGTGTGTAAGACGGTCTGAATGCTCATACAGTAGGTGGCCAGTGACTTTGGCCATTTTCCTTCCACCTCTCCTGCATGGAGGGCGTGACCCGAAATGATGTCGGTTCGAATCCAGCACACAACACCAATGGTTTTGATAATGTGGATTGTGGAAGTTAAATGGTGGATTTGTGGATAGGACTCTATATGAACAAACTTGTTATATCAACAAAATGCATCGCATTCTGTATGTGTGACGTGCATGATGCAAAGGTTTTGAAAGTGAAACTGGCCAAAGTCACTGGCCACCTACTGTACTACTGATGCAAACAGCCAGTTGAAGGGTAAGGTTATACAAACTGCTGGCCTGATCCATCACTGTTATATAGCAGTACAACTTAAGTCACTAGCTTTATGACAAATACGATTGCCGACCTTTTTTCACCATTTGAGTTCTAACACGATTCTATGAAGAAATGCAGTGCCTATTTGTATTTATTTCTTTATTGGATTCAGAGCTACTTATTTCATGATAGCCAGTAGTATAGTGTTTTGGTCTAGTGCAGTCTTGTTTTCACATCAGTTGATTTGTGCTGCTCTCCAGAATACTTTTAACAGCATGGTGTTTAGTATCTGTGACAGCAATGCTACTGCTACACCAACACCCAGGATGGGAAAAACACAATCGTATGCCTTGAGATGAGATTAATGTAGATTTGCCTCATTAAAAGAGTATCTCTTAATCATCCACAAAATGCAAATATGATGCAGCCACTGATTATTAAATGGTAATTGACTTTCGCGGCAACGCCTCCATTACAGAATGTGATTGCTGTGCTGCCTACCGCCAATTATTCAGGAAAGACATACTGTACGTATTGTGAATTTGTGGGCATACTGTACATCTTAAAATAACAGCTGATCCGTGGAAATGAATTATTTGTCTGTCTCACCTTAGGCGAAACGCATCCGAGCGTGTCAGGACATGTTCAAATTGTGTTATTGTGATAAAGTGATCTGAAACATGGCGGTGCTGACTTTGCCAATCTGTCTTCTTTAAACGACATCTGTCAACCTCGCTACGAGGCTGCTGTGTCTTCAGAGACTCTGATTGCACCGATGTGTTTTTTAATGAACCTTCACAGTAACATCCAGAGTGCTAATTATCTCTGAAAATATAAAAATGGGCCCATATGGGTCTCGCTGTTTGTTTCTGGGTGGGTGGAAGGTTTAGAGACCTTACCTTTTAGCTGTTTCAGCAACCCATGAGTTTGTTTATGGCAAACAGATCGTCACGACAATGTCTTAAAATTCATGGCACATTGATGAAAGGTGCTGCAAAGCATATTTCAGAGGGGACTTGAAGGCTGCACCCACTCTAAAAACAGAATTGACATAGGCTATTCTTATGATCGTTGACAGATGAATAAATAACCACGCACATGACAAAATGTGTTCCAAAGCTAAAAGACAGAACACTAAAGTTTTAATGAGCGATGGCATCGACAAAATGTCCAAAGCCGTTCCAACGATGATAAATCGAAGATTGGATTTGTTGGCCCATAAAATGTTTGAGCATTTACATCCAAATGTGCTCTATTTCATTGCAGTGCTGACAATTCTGAGCCAGGAAATGTGACTTGTGTCGCTGTAGAAAATCACCCGGGGCTATTCTCACTGTGTTCATAAAGTTTAGTCTCGCCATTCATTTCAATTTCAGTGGAGCGGTGTTCAGATTTGCATGTCAATTGACCACGTTCACTCGGCAGCCATTTTGCTCTTAGGTAGTTAATTACATTCACCCTCTTCTCCATATATTTAATCATGCCCCTGATTTTAGAAGGCCAGGGTAAAAAGCAGCAGTAGGCATGCCCCGTGTCCTGAGGACAGCGGCGGAGAACCACACATTTATAACCGGGTCACGCTCAGACTCGACCAAAAAAGTTCCCATCCTTGTTTACGAGGGAGACGGGTGTACGAGCGGAAATATGTTATTGAGTACTGGCCCCACGGCGAGGTACTGAATTACAAATATGATTTGCAAACTGTAAAAAATCGAATAAATCCAGACACCCTGGCAGTTTACAGTATTGCTGTTTCAAATCACCTTTCTTTCACTAGAGAGGCATGTAGTGGCTTCTAGTTTTGTCAGGGAAGATGCTGAAATATTGGCAGAACATGTTTTAAAGTTGATGAGGTGCATTGCTTCATGTAATAAACAAAGCATGCATTGTGTGTTCCCTCGTACTCATCTGTGTTAACACTGATAAATAAAGCTGACCCCCAGTGTTTCTCAACCTGTGGGTGACATGATTTGTGAGTGTGACATGATTAGGCGGGGGGATGACAGTGACGTGACAATTTAAGGAATTTGAAGACCTTTTTAGTGCAAAATAAAAAGAAGTTAGAAAAATAAAAAGACCATTACTATCAAAAGCACGGTAATATACACACTATTCTATAAAGACTGGCCAAACTTTGGCCAAATTGTCAAATAATATAATATAATGGAAGAAGGCAAAAAACTTAAACATAACGCCCTACTATTTTCACAATATTTATCTGTAGAACCGAGTCAAACTAAATGTAATGCCCCAACTCCTACATTCCAAGTGCTTTTCAGGGTGAGGGGTCCCCAGTTCAAATTTGATTATATTCAAAATAAAAAATAAAAAAACGTAATATTTTCCTAAGGTTAATATGAGCATCAAAGCAATATTTTAAATACTTGTTATTAGCACATGCATTCCATACTGTACATTCCATAGGGCTGGACCGCACATGGACAAATGACATCATCAACTTGCGACGGGAGTTGTCCCTATTGAGTGAAAGATTAACTATTTCTTAAATAAATTGAATATTTAAGGTGTTTTTAATTTAAAATGTTATTTATAGAGGGCAATTACAATGTATTAACCCATTAAGACCTGGAACTGTGTCATTTTTAGATTTGAGCTAAAAAGCATTATTTTACACTTTTGGCTATTCAAAAATAGCAGATATACAAGGTCATAGCGCGGCACCGAGTGCCGCGCTACGAGCTTGTAGATCTGCTTTTTTTGAAAATGTGTGCAAATCTTTGAATATAAATACTTTTAAAGTGAACATTTTTAACTCAAATCTTTGCTTCTGGGGGTCCCTGGAACAAAATATTTTGATGGGGGTCCACGGCCAAATACATATCATTTTGGGGGTCCTTGACATGAAAAAGATTGAGCACCACTGATATAGAAACATACGTTTTTCAGAAAACTGTTGAGATTTAGGAGACATGTAGAATCGGCTTCAGGTCTCAATGGGTTAAGGCATATAAGGCTTATTAGCCAGGGATCCTTTTAAGAATGTTGGTTCTATTATAACATGCTGAGAATGGGGGACACTAGGGTTTATATGGTTAAATGTGCAGACAGCTGCTGTACAGACATGAAATACAATTATATTCCTGTGAAAGAAAATGAATTAAAAGCAAAGTTTAAATAAATATGTGCTCCAGCTGGCAGACATCCAATAAGTAGAGCTCAACAGGGGACCAAGCCTGTCTAAATGTCTGCCAAACAAAGCACTGACAGCCCCTCACCGAGTCCGCCTGAAGATCCCTCATAATCGGTTTAAACTCGCCAGCAGAGCACGGCGGTGCTTAAACTTGGAAATCCTTCTGAATTCCATGAAGAGGGAACAAAATAACATGAAAGCTCTTTTGCCTAATTCAGTTTGGACCTCAGGGCAGAGCAACAAAAAAAAAACGATTCCCGTTCAGTCACAGTAGTTTAAAGAGAAGTACAGGGTCTATCGATCTTTATTTAAACCTTGGGAACACACTCAGGGAGACCCGTAATTTTCTCTGCTGCAGAGCCTTAACAAAAAAAAAGGCAGCATTTTGTTCAAAGCAATTCAAGTCAGATACAGTAAGATTAAAAATAATGCTCTGTAAACGCCTCGATGGCAACAATGCGTCCATTTTGTTTTTTTTTGTTCCAGGTGTGTGGGTGGTGAAAAACGGTCCGCCTAAGCCGGGTCAGTGTTTATATCGCTGGGGGTTGCATTTAAAATGAGATTTTGTGATATCCTCCGGTGGGTTTGTCAAAGGCAGCGTGGTTTTATAGCACTGCCACGGAAATGCAGTGGATGTACAAACATTAGGATTGTCTGCCAAATACCAAGTCTTACCCTCTCTGGCACAGTCCATGAATAATTTGCACCATGGCTTGAAAATCTGTCTTTGACCCGCCTCCCACCTCCTCCTTCCTTCCACATTTCTCCTGGACTGAAGTGGACTGAGGTGAACTCAATAGCGCTGTCTGTCATGCCTCTCCTGGACTCCGCTGGAAACTTTGTTGCATTGACAGGCGGATGCTAAAGCTGGATTTATACAGTACTTACTGTACTATACAGGTAGTCGCCCACCGGTGTCGCTCAACAGAAATAGCTGATCTACAAGCTCACAACGCGGCGACGCGTTGTGAGCTTGTAGTTACAGTAGGTTATTTTCAAGTATATCAAGTCCTTAATATTATTCATGCTTGTTTAACACTACATCACTTTGGATCTCGCACACACACAGACACACGCACACGCACACACACGCACGCAAGCGCACATAATTAACTTTGCAATCAACATACCAGGAATCAGCACAGCACTCCCTATGGTCGTCGCCGACGCACGCGACGAGTTGGAAGTTGAAATTTGAAATTTAGTTTATTTACTCTTTTGAGAGAAACCAGCAGCAGATGGCCGGCCATGACTTCAGACCAGATGTCACCATGAACTGGCTGCACACAGAGCTCCGAGATATGAATACGTGCCAGAGTTCATGCCATGAAAACAGAAGTAAGATGGAAGAGGATGAGATAGATTGCAGCGATTGTAATGGCAGATATTTGGCTTTAACAAACAAATGCCTTAAGGCAATATCATTTGAATTGAATTGGGAAGGACAGATAGATTAAACAGACCTGTAGAGATTGATCACTAAACCAGGCAGTGTTTATCCCATTAAAACCGGGAAAGCATTTGTGTTGTTTTTGATTTTTGCATTGGCTATTAAAAAATAACAGACATACAAGCTCACAGTGAGTCACTTTGTGCCACGCTGCTATTTTTCTAACATTTTCGAAAAATCTTTAAAGTGTGTGAACTACTGATTTAGAAGGCAGTTGTAGAATCGGCCTCAGCTCTTAATTGGTTATTCCATCTGGGGGAAACAAGTGTGTCTGCATGTAAAAAACAATTTAAAATGATAACTGGAAGAACACATGTTACTATAAAATGGTTATTCAAGAGGGTAGAGAGGGGGGGCACAATAAATAAAGAGGGAACATGGAATGAAGGAAGTGTTGAGGAGATAGGAAAAGAAGGAGGGGAAAAGGAAAGGTGAGATGAAAGTCACGGTTGTTTACGTGTCGGATCCAACATTCAGAATGTGCTTTCAACGGCTTTCAGCTCTGTTGCCTTGACATGCTCCTTCTTAATCATATTCATATCTGACACACACACACACACACACACACACATACATACACACACGTATACATACATACGCACTTAGACAAGCTCAAGGATCCACACTGACAGACATACAGATAGGCACGCACGCACGCACACACGCACGCACGCACACACACACACACACACACACACACACACACACACACACACACACACACACACACACACACACACACACACACACACACACACACACACACACACACACACACACACACACACACACAATGACGCAGAAAGGCAATCAATTTGCTTAGGGAAAGTCATTAACAGCCAAACACAAGCCAGTTCACTTCCACCACATTCCGTGTGTGTGTGTGTGTGTGTGTGTGTGTGTGTGTGTGTGTGTGTGTGTGTGTGTGTGTGTGTGTGTGTGTGTGTGTGTGTGTGTGTGTGTGTGTGTGTGTGTGTGTGTGTGTGTGTGTGTGTGTGTGTGTGTGTGTGTGTGTACACTTAATCTGTAGCCTAAATGTTCCTCTATGTGCAGTTGTTGAAGATATGATTGATAATTAACTTGTCATTGTTACCCGTGTCAGAAATATGTTTGCAGATTTGATCAGCCTTGAAATTGTGTGTGCGTGCGCGCGTGCGTGCATGCCTGTGTGTGTGCATGCGTGACTGTCTGTCTATTTGTATCGATATCCCACAGAGTCTAAAGTTAAGTATTTACCTTCGAGACCTCTCTTGTTTCGCTCGTGTGTGTGTGTGTGTGTGTGTGTGTGTGTGTGTGTGTGTGTGTGTGTGTGTGTGTGTGTGTGTGTGTGTGTGTGTGTGTGTGTGTGTGTGTGTGTGTGTGTGTGTGTGTGTGTGTGTGTTTACAAAGTACTAGTTACTTTGTAGATTTTGGTTATTATTACAAAACACACTAAGCACTTCAGCCCTATATCCATTTTGATGTTCATGTGTGTGTTCATCTTGGTATCTCTTGTCAAGAAGTGTGTGTAATGAGTGGGATCTTCTGTGTGTACTTGGTTCTAGACATGTGTGCGTATTTCGTTTTATGTGCGCGGAGCAGTGGTTAAGGCGTGACGGATGGAGAGAGAGGAGGCATGGGAGAAAGACGGACGACCTGACAGCTCCCCTATTCAACTCCTAATCACCGGGGGAGTGCCGGGTTGTGAGACAAGAGAGACGAGCCGTTTGTCTCAGAGAGACAGAGAGATTGTGTGTGAGCATACTTGCGTGTCTGAACATTTGTGTGCACACCTGGGCACATCACTGTCTGAACGCCATGCCGAATTAAAACGTCTGCTTGGTGCTTTTGAGTGTAAACTGTTGGTGGTTAAAATTCTAGTATTTTGTTGCGCACACTTGGGCCAAAGAAACATGCCAAGAGATTGACAAGACAAATCCTATGATATCTCTGAGAGTTATCAATCTTGTTCCTATTTGTGTGCATACTGTCTAAACAATACCCTGCCTCACCATTCTTCTGCCTTAGGCATGGTTACCCTTCCAGTATCTTTGGTGAAACCCAGGCCTTAAATCTCACTACCTGCAAACATTAATTTCTAACTGTATTATACAGGAATTAACTATGTGAGCAGTTGGTTCAATATAAAATTTGCCTGATGAAGACCTAAAGGTCGAAACGTTCGTTGCAGTATTAAGGGAGAGTTTCTTGGGGCTTGAAGCGGTGTGCGGACCTCCTCCTTCTTTTTCTTGATTCCTCCTTGATCTCCAGCACCTGGCCTAAATACAGGCGTGGGATGTGCACACAAACAACTGCTCTTTGAGCAGTTGTTTCTCCCACACCACCATTGTTGCATCAGGGCTATCAGTCACTAACGGCGTGTTTGTCTTTTAAATCTTCTTTTTTCTTTATGCATTTTATTTATTAAAATGCATTCAGTGTTACAGATTTGTCCTCATTTTAAAGTTATGGAACAAACAGAAAAATAACAAAACAAGAACACAAAAGAGAACTAATCAATATTGATGAAGAAGGGGATGTCAAATCCTGTTCAAGTCTTTCACTTTGTTTACTAGCAAGAACTGTGTTCTATCCAGGTCCTATTATCTCTTTACTTAATTCTTCAGGCCTTGTCAGAAGGTACCACTGCCATTTTCTAAAACATTTAAATAAGTATTTGCTTCAATAAGTGCACAAGGCAGCTTTAGTTGTTGTTGACCTTTATTAAACAGAGCATACTAATCAGATACTCGAAGCACCAGTTACTCATGATCCATTACTGTAAGCAATATATTTGATAAGTAGCAATATGTACATAACTATAACATAACTGTGGAGAAGAGCGGCTGCTTCAGTATTGCTCTTGTCACATAATGGGGATACATCTGGTAAAGATTTTGTGTAACTTTGGCATGGTGTGAAGTCTGTGGATAATCTTAAATTGAACAAGACATTGCCTACAGTTGGAACATTTTTGTATGTTCTGTAGAGCCTTATCCCAGGGATCCCCATTTATCTCCGTATCCAGCTCTTGTTCCCAGCTTGTCTTAATACCCTGCACAGCGAGCGAGGTTCTGAATAATAACAAGTTATAGAGTAGATAACAGATGTCCTTCCCTACCTCCCAGCTTAGAGAATCCATCAAACTTCGCTGGTTCTATCTCTAGAGTGGATTTTTTTCTTTCTTTTTCTAAACATAATCCCTGATCTGCTATAGTATCTGAAGAAGTTGTTGGACCCGAAGAGCATTGAAGGAGTCAAAATGTATCAACAATCGTGTCTCCAATAGTCAGGATACACACATCTTTCCAGTGTGTTAAACCTCTATCTAAAGTAGAGGGGACAAGGGGATTCCCTGTTATTGGTAGGAAGTTACAGTAGACATGGACTTGATTTCAAATTTATATTTAATACTGTGTGTTTCCAAGTGATTATAATGCTATGATTATTGTATGGATTGATCAGTTTTTTTTAAATCAATGATAAGATCAGTCCACCATTCTCATAAGGAATACATACATTCCTATCTATCCATTTTGATACATGATTATAATTGATGTAATAATAAAGGCAGACACTTACAATGTTTGCAGCCCAGTAGCACCACTACTAGTTAATGAAGTAGCATTGAAAGTGAATAGGCCTCTTTAATGTCTTCATGCCTTTTCATTCACATGCCTAGCATGTCTATCACTGACAAAGTCAGCAGTTCTCAAGGGCATCACTGGCTCTGAATACCGGATCACAGTACTGAATCACCTTTCGGTGGTGTTTGTGTTTCACGGTTTCCAATTTTAGAAGATGTAACATGTAAGGATGTAACCTCAGCTTCAACCTCTTCCCGTTTAGTGTCGGAGTGTCCCCAAAAGCCATGGAGTTAGTGTTTAGTTCCGTTGCATGGGCCTGTGTCTGGAAGGAAGCCAGGAACCTTGTTCATTATGACCCTCATTTAAGGGTCATAATGGCGCTTAAACGGCGTTTAAGGGCAACGCTGCAACAACACAGAGTGAAGTCTGCGTGAAGAGAGATGATTACAGGGATCACTCTAATACTGTATATTCCTTTTATTCAGATGCGTGTTGTCTTAACTCATTCAGTGCCCAGCTTATTTATGGAATTTTGGCTCTGAGTGCCACAGCTAAAATTCATTGTAAAAAAAAAAAGTGCTTAGGAGCCGAGATACAGCGTTTTTAAGTTAGAAGTTAAACAACGAGTGAATGGAGCAGCAAATGGACTGTGTGTGTGTGTGTGTGTGTGTGTGTGTGTGTGTGTGTGTGTGTGTGCGTGCGTCTGACGAATTCTGGTTTTGCATGTCTTGAACACATTTTTACTTCATTACAGCAAATATATTCAATGGTGCACATTTGTGTGTTTGACTTGGGGGCTAATTGTGTGTGTGTGTGTGTGTGTGTGTGTGTGTGTGTGTGTGTGTGTGTGTGTGTGTGTGTGTGTGTGTGTGTGTGTGTGTGTGTGTGTGTGTGTGTGTGTGTGTGTGTGTGTGTGTGTGAGAGAGAGAGAGAAAGAGCGAGAGAGAGAGAGAAATTTGCATAGCATTTGGTGTCAGAAATGTGTGTGTGTGTGCGCGCGCACGTGTGAGTGCATGTGTTTTGCATGCATCTGCAGAGGCAATGGAGCTGTAGCTAAGCACTAGTTACAGTGCTTCTAAAACAGAGGAGGACCTGTGCTGATTGTCATTGTGTTGTGTGTGTGTGTGTGTGTGTGTGTGTGTGTGTGTGTGTGTGTGTGTGTGCGCGCGCGCGCATGCGTGGCCACAGGCATACAAAGCCGGTTGCTAATGAACACATTGATGTGGTACAGCAGAGAGGAGGAAGACAAACAGTCATGTATAAATGATATCTCTGTCTCCTCACTCATTATTTCTATTATGATTGAGTCATTATTTCTCTCATGATATCTTTATCTCAGACCTCTCTGATTGCTCTTTTTATATCCCCTCTCATGTATCCTCTGGTGGTATTGTGGATTGTATTTATTTTCTTCCTTTGTAATGGTTCGTTTTCTTTTTTTTCATTTTCTGCGCACCTGCAGTTGTCGTTATCTGTTTCCCTACTGCTATTCTTTATTTGTCGTCCTCCGCCTTAACTCATTGACTGCCAGAGTTAAAATATCGTCTATCGTCCCTTTGCCAGCGAAAACGGCGATTTTACTGTACCTTTGAAAAATCATGGAATATCCTCTGTGACCGCCGTCCTCACAGAGACCGGCTCATTACACGTACGGGGGTCCGGTAGTATATGGGGGGAGGGGGATTGTCCGGCCGCGATTCTCCATTCCAGAGCTATGGCCGTTTGAATGTGGCTTTTTTTTAACAGCATAAAAACAACAGCAAGCCGAGAAAAATTGACTTTTATAAATCCTTTAACATGAAAGGTTCTGGGTGTACTCTTCTTCAGTGGTGCTTGGATCATTCACAAGCTTCTCTTGGCAGTGAATGAGTTAAGACAACTTTTAAAGTCGTTTTCTCTAACCTTGTAACCTTGCCTCAACGTCATGACAATCAGGTAACTCTATATAATCCCTATTCGCTCAGATAGTTCTACGGCTTCTTTTCTTTTTGACCTCTTAACCGTCTGAGCGACAAACTCCCACAAGAACTACTTCATAAAACTATGAAACTGGAGCGGCACCACAGTCACGGGGCTGCGCAATCATGACAAATGTGTCTGTTCCTCTGTTGTGCGATTACAGCAGCTATATACGCATGTAAGTAGGCCCAAGTTTTGGCGAGACTGACCTCAATCAGCGGTGCCTGTGTGCCGAACACTTAAGTTGGGCTGACCTGGAGTCAGAGCGGAGGGCCTGTAGAGGACTATACAATTACTGGAGGAGAGATCTCCACTATCTCCTTACAGCGGCCTCGGCCCTGTGCATTAACCCATTCAGACCGGGAACGCATCTGTGTGTAACCACTTTAACCATTATTTTATACTTTGGCTATTCCAAAATAGCAGATATACAAGCTTCTGATACAAGATCTGCTATTTTTGAAAAATTCTGAAAATGTATGCACATTTTTCAATATATGTTTTTAAAGTGAACATTTTTAAGTAAAATCTTTGCCTCTGGGGGGTCCCTGGAACAACATATTTTGAGATGGGGGTCCGCGACCAAATACATATGATTTTGGGGGTCCTTGACATGGAAAAAGATATACAGTAGTAACAATAGTTTTTCAGAAAAAATAAGACATTTGTTGAGACATTTGACAGTTACAAATGCTCGTTTTAAAAAATGATATTCAAAGATTTGCACAAATTTTCACAAATTTTTACAAATTTTCAAAAATAGTAGACCCACAAGCTTGTATATCTGCTATTTTTGAATAGCCAAAGTATCAAATAATGGTTATAGCTCAAATCTAAAATGACACATTATGCGTTTCCGGTCTTAATGGGTTAACCTGTGTATTAACCTTTAGAAAAGTATTAGAGTACGCCATAATGCCATGTAACGCCTTAATGAGAATCTCTCTGATATGTCATGCACTTTACAAGACGGTAAGAAGCCGGCCTGGAACAGACACGTTGGCACACTTTGAACATGAAATTGTGCGTGTGTGTGTGTGATGAGAGGGATTATCTTGAAATTGGGTTCAAATTGCTGCTGTTTCACCATTTTCTTGCGTAAATATGTTGTACTTGATAGATTCAATTCATGGTGCCCCGCGGTGACCAGATGTGAGTGGTTTCTGAAACTGTTATTTCCCGCTCTCTCCTCTCGTACTGTCTTCTCGTCCGCTCTTAGCTCTCCAGTCTATGTTCTTGTGTTTACCACTCCAGTTCTCTTCCGTGTGTGTGTGTGTGTGTGTGTGTGTGTGTGTGTGTGTGTGTGTGTGTGTGTGTGTGTGTGTGTGTGTGTGTGTGTGTGTGTGTGTGTGTGTGTGTGCCCGCGTGCGTAAAACCACATCCTCTTTCGACCGACAACGACCCCGTCTCCCCCCCATTGCCACTCGTTGTCACTCTCTTCCCTCAATCTCTCCCTGTTTTCCTCACCCTCCCATCTCTGCGTTGCACTCTATACTTTAATCCAAATCATTTCAGTGCGTCTGTTCTCTCTTCTGCTCATCTGTCTGCCATTCAGCCTTCTTTTCCTGTTCTGCTCCTATAGAGGGTTTCAACAATCTAGTGTTGCTAGGAGCTAGTGGTCATCAACCTTTCAGCTGTTAACAACCACTAGCGAATTTAAAACAATAGTGATTTTATTACAATACACGAATACCAAATAAATGATGTTGCAGGCTAGCTAGTTAGTTAACTAGCAGCTGTTGCACTGACAGTTTATGTTGTTTCCCCAGGGCTATGGTTGCAAACAGGTACTGTAGTTCACAAAGGTTGGAATCTTAAGGGCAATTGCGTTATTGTTTCCATAACAAGTCATTCATTTCGTAAGTCATCTAAATGCCAGAAATAAATACATTTCGCCTTTCGGTGCCCCCCTCCCCTCCCTCGTGGTTCCCTAAGACCTGTGTTTCCATGTTTCCATGTAACTCCCTGCATGTTGACTGATCCTGGTGCAGCTCTTATTACCAGGTCAGGGTGAAAGTGTCAGAAAATTGTTGAGTTGTAATTTAAAAATGATGCCTGTGTGTGTGTGTGGGGGGGGGGGGGGGGGGGGGGGGTTTGCACATGTGTGCATTTGTGTGTGTTACAGTGTGTGCACGTGTGTGTGTGTCCATTGACCTATTGTAGGTTTTGATATAGTTTCATCGCTTGGTCCTCGATGGAGTTCAATCTCATTTTGTGTGTGTGCGCGCATGATTAAGATCTATTTGTAGACTCCTGTGAGAGTTCCCATTCCTGAACTCAGAGAGTTGTTTTATACCCAATACAAAGAGGCTCCCCAAGGAGCTTCTGTGCGCCTGAGTTTGTGTCCCTGTGCGCATGTGTGCGTGCGTGCGTGCGCGCGTGCGTGCGTGTGTGTGCGCGCGCGTGTGTGTGTGTGTGTGTGTGTGTGTATATGTGTGTTTGTGTGGGGGCGTATTTGTGTGTGTGTGTGCTTGCCTGTGAGGACAGGCAAATAGATGTGCTGCTTAGACACTCTGTTTCGACTGGCTGGTTTTGCTTTAATGAAGCTTATGAAGCAGACATATTGTATCATATTCAAAGTCAAACTCCCCAGACTCCCCTAATATGAAACTTTCTGGCAAACTTTGTTAGAGACTCTGCGCTACTTTCACCCTCTCCCTCCTCGTTCCGTTTCCTCTCTCTGGTATCTCTCAACATCTCGTCACATCTCTGTCGCTCTCTCTCTCTCTCTCTCCCCCATCCCTCCCTCTCTCTCTCGTTCCCCTCCCTCCCTCTATCCCTCCCTCGAGTGAAATAGTGACGAACACATCTGAAGATGGCGTATATGCGGTCCTCTGTCCCTCCTTTTCCTTTCATATGTCTCTGTGTCTCTTACATCGTCTATTTTTACATGAACCTCCTGCTCCCTCTTTAGTTCAGGGAGCTTTAAAGGCATGAGAGAACGTATCTCGCTGCAAAACTGTTGAGAATAAAAAACATTGTAATTTCCACTATGTTGTGTCTGTCTTTAACCTGTCAGTGTTTTTCTCAATTCCGACACCTTTATTGGCGCAGTCGTTCATTTTCTCACGCAGACGGAAAACAAAACGCACAACAGCAAAACAACCGGAAACTTTTAATTAACTTCAACTGTTGGCTGATTGTCTGTCTGTCTTTATCTCTCTCTCTCTGTCTCTGTTTGTTTGTTGTCGTCAATGTGATGCGGCGTGTGAAAGTGTTCATTATTTTTGGCGTTGGGAGCTGGAGTGGGCGTGTGACCGATACCACACCACTATTCGTTAAGTCTCCTCGACTGCTTGTACGTGTGCGGTGTGTGAACGTGTGTGCCCGTTACGTTGTGAAGTGTTCTCAAGTTGTTTTTAGCATGTTGTTTATCCCAAACATCAAAGGTCAAGTGAGTCTTTTTTTGAATTGATTACAGTGATGATTGATTCTATCTCTCCCTCTCTCTCTCTCTTGTGTTGCTCTTCCTCATGGACCTACTTGGGAATTATACCAGTGTCAGTTTACCTTATGTGAATTATGCGGTCGACACTCGCTGACATTTTGCACCTTAATCCCATGTACAACGCGCTGACATTTTGTATTTTTGGGGGTTTTCTCGCACCTTAACTAACGTCCATATTATATCATGCATAGTATACATCTGTTGCTATGCTCACACGCACCTTTATATTTGATCTCAGGTACTTTGTGTAAATATGCGGATAATTGGTTTGTTTTCTTTTATTGACCTCTCTTCCCCCTTGCCCCCCCCCCCCCCGACTACTTCTTCCCTTTCGTTTTTCTATGGAGATAACAAAACGATAGAACTTGCACAAAAACAAATTTCACCCACTTGTTTTACTTCTGTAAACCTGTGATGTGACGATAAAGCTGATTCTCTGATTCTCTCTCTCTCCAGACCAACATCCCCTTCCTCCAGAACGTCCTGTCCAACCACCAGTTCCTCCACTCCACGGTGGACACCCAGTTCATAGACGAGAACCAGGAGCTCTTCAACCTCAAGCCCACGCAGAACCGAGCCCAGAAACTCCTGCACTACCTGGGTCAGTCTACACACACACACACGCACACGCACACATACACACATTGACACTTTACGAAAAAACACACAAAAAGTTAGAATATGGAGATAAGAGGTTTCTGCCTGACGGCAACAATATACTGTATATAACATATAAATATTGCACATGTAACAACTTGCACAATACACAGACACAACCCATGCTGTTAACAGCACATTCACGGCACAGTGAATACACACCAGTTGTTATCAACAACATACAGTATTATGGCACAGTGAATACATGGTCGTTAACTCTGCAGCACATTCTGAACTGCAGTAGAATGCACATGGTATTGAATGAATAATAGATTATAGATAGCTCACAGCTAATATCACAGCGGGGGTTTTATTTAGGAGCAGCCTGTGTTGTTTATGCATCTTCTTTTCCAGCTCATGAATATGCGGGTGCTTTATTGGTACACAATAGGGATGCAAATTTTTTATTAGCATCCCTCGTTTTAACAGAATGGACAAATGTCTGTGCCAGGGTCCAACATTAATAGTATATATTAAATCATTTTAACAGTACAATTATAGTAATTTAAGTCACATGAGTAAATTGGTATGTAAGAAAAAAAAGAAATTGTCTGGGGTCTGTGGCCTAATGACAAAATGGTGTCAGGAGAACAACCTCACTCTCAATGTAAACAAGACCAAGGAACTGATTATGGACTGCAGGTTCTCTACATCAACAGCATTGTAGTAGAAGAGGGAGAAGAAGGACTGTGACTTAAAGTTCCTTGGCATACACATCGCTGAGGACCTCAATTGGGAATCCCTCTTTCTTTGGTGTTTTGCCCAAGTGGACATCATGGTTTTGAGGTTAGGTTTAGGCATAGGGGGAGTTAGGTTAAGGTTAGGATTAGGTTCAGGGATAGGCATATATAACCATGCAAAACACCAAAGAAAGAGGGTGTCCTCCCAATCTCAAATCTCACACACATTCATACAAGCCATTCCACCAGACTACGTAGCAGTTTCCGCCTGGCAACCATCAGCGCTGAGCTCTATCATCTGCTCCGTTTTGACAGGCCATCACACAGGCATTATCACTTTATGTATACACACAGCATTACTGTGATGACACTCCACTGCTGCTGCATTGGCACTATCATTTACCTACAGTATGTGCAGTAAACATGTAAATGTTTGATACCTGCTGCTGAAGTTAAGTGCTACTGTAAGCCTCAGAAGACTGATTCTATATCTGCTGCTATTTATATCTTCTGTAAATGTTTCTCTACTTGCACAAGAAGAATTTCTGCCTCATTTTATTTCTTTTTTTTTGTCATGAGATGTGACAATAAGTTGAAGTTGAAGTTGAATAATGCATATCAAACTGGGGGTTCTTGTAAATAAAAACGTTGAGACTCACTGCCTATGGTTATGCATATGGTTTATTACATCAGTTGTTCTAAACCTGTGGGTCGGGACCCCCACATGATTTTGGGGGTCCCCAGATGACGTAAGTAAAGTGACGATTTAATACCAAAAAAAAAAGAATATATATATATATATATATATATATATATATATATATACATATATATATATATATATATACATATATATATATATGTATATATATATATATATATGAAATGGAAAAAAGACCATTACCACATCAAAAGTAATCAACAAACTATAAAAACTGGTCAAACATTGGCCGAATTGTCAAATAATATAAGAAAGAGGCAAAACATTTGAAAATAGCTCATCTACAAGCTCACAACGTCTCGCAACACGAGGCGTTGTGAGCTTGTAGATCGGCTATTTTCACAATATTTATCTGTGGAACTGAGTCAAACTACATGTAATGCCTCAACTCCTACAATTGCAAGTGCTTGTCGGGGTGGGGGGGGGGGTTTTAGCTGTTTTCTTTTAATTGGTGTGATGTTTTCTGTTCTTATGCTACTGCCTTCTGTAAGCACTTTGAGATTTCCTGTAAATGTAAAGTGCGTTATAAATAAAATCCATTATTATTATTATTATTATTACCAGTTTAAATATGATTATTTTATTGATTGGGCATTTACTGTCAAGGAGAAATACCCTGCCTGATGAAAACAATTCTGTAGACTGTCAACTTTCTACAACTGCAGGGGATCAGGCACTTGTGATAATGAATTTGGTTTTAATGTATTAAAATGATTTCCATAATTGTTGTTTGTCTACTGCGGTTTTCACACATGACATGACCTGTTTTTAATCAATGTCTGGCCTTATGTTTAAAATCTAGTATTGTTTTATCAGGTGTAGAGCACTTTGTCAGTGAAATGTCCAATTTGCATAAATTGTGTATGACTGTTATTAACAGTAGCAGCACTTTTGTTTAGTAGTACAATTTTCATCAGAGGTGTCAGAGGTGATATCGTATATTGAAATAATTTAGATGGACAAAATCAATGGTTTAAATTGTAATGCTCAACGGAGTATTGAATGTACTTTTGTTTGTCGCATTGTTGTTGTGTGAGTACGTGTGAGCGTATCTCAAGTTCTACATGGTATTAACGGCTGCTTGTCCCCGCCTCTCCTGCAGGTCATGTGATGGTGAATGGACCGTCCACGCCCATCCCCGTGAAGGCTAAGCCGTCCTCCATCGACCCCGTCGTCCCTCATGTCCCCATGGGTATGTCACTCGAGCACAATCGGCCAAACAGAGCTCACTAAGTCTTTTTTCGAAATCACACCCTCCAGTCCTTTCTGTCATCAGGAAAGCTCACGCGAAGAGATTAGATTGATCAATTAGCCTGTCAGGTGTCATTTAGTCCCCATCGGGTGGAAACCTCATATGTCCAAAATGGTTACTTTTCAGGATTCAAATTCAAATGTATCAAAAGTAGCAGATGTACAAGCTCAAAACGCGTCGCTTCGCGCCGCGTTTCGAGCTTGTACATCTGCTACTTTTGATACTTTTGTGTGACGCTGTTAAACACACACACACACACACACACACACACACACACACACACACACACACACTGGCAGGGTTAGTGTGCATATATACATATACGTACATTTGTGCCTGAATGTACTGTGTGTGTGTGTGTGTGTGTGTGTGTGTGCGCACCTTAAACAGTTCCTCTAGAGGTTCTATTGTTCTGTGCAGCTCAATGGGCAAATCACGACTTTGACAGTGCTCAGATTGGAGCGTTCGCTCTCCGCGTATCTCAGTGGGCACAGCCTCGTGCTAACGCTGCGTCGGCGAGGGCTTTCTAACTCCCACTGGGGCCGTCGGCACAACAAAAGGAATTACATTGACACATTTGCATATTTTTGCTGTCGGGTGGAAAACTTCTATGTCCAAAGCTGTTCATTTTTATTGTTATTTTAAAAGACATTTAAAAGTAGTGAAAATAGCCGATGTACAAGCTCACAGCGTGTTGCGAACTTGTATATCTGCTATTTTCACTACTTTTGTGTGACACTATTGTATAATGAAGTAGAGCGTTAATTTATGGAAAAATATAAAAAAGTTGAAATACTGAGATACAAGGTTTCTGCCCGACAGCGACAATATACAAAATCTCCTGTGCGTCCAACCAAATGACACACGAGCTGTCGGAACAGTTTGATATTTGCCATAAACCTGTTTTTACTGCTCTACTGAGCACTTTGGGACAAGAACAATGAGGCTTTAAGACACAATGCGTCAGCAGCACCACTGCACAATGAAAAGCAATATTTCCAATGGGGTGTGAGCCACACAATCATGGTTTATCGCTGCGTCGAGTGCAGGCACCAACGTAGCGATCTCCACTTGTAGCACAGCTGAAGCTAAATCTTGTTGAATGCTGCACGCTGTTACAAAACATACAGTATTTGTACACACATTTATGTGTGTGACCAACGGAACCGTGAGGAAAGGTTTTGCGTATTTAGAATGAGCGAGCGACCGCCATCTTGTGAGGTTTTCAGCTATTACACTCAATGGTGTGATGTCACGTTCTCTTTCTATATAGGCTCTATAAGCACAGCAGCCATATTGGAAAGAAACCGGGCCTCTTTCTTACTTCCTTCACAGGTCTTACCAATTATACTGATTAAGTCTCTGTTCCATTCTGGCCCTACAGTATGTTGATTACAACACGTTCCCACTGAAGTAGGTATATCTATTGTGTTTGAGCAGTTTGTTGTAGGTAGGCAATAATATTGTGAGACCGGGTCGTTGTTCGACGCAAGCGTTCAGTAATAATGGGTTTGTGTAGTTGTATGATAAACAAGCTAATATAGATTAGCTTAGAAATAAGCTTATAGATTTGTTATGCGTTACCCCTCATTAGCTCTAACTGGCTGCATATCTCATTAGCTACAGTAAGTATTAAAGTGTCTTAATTGAGGTAATGAGATGCAGGATATTGTATTATTTAGTACAGTGGTTCTGAAAGTAAATAAGCAACTACGCTTTTGAAACAAGATGGGGGAAAAAAGAAAACAAGCCCAAAGTCGCTTATAATAAGCGGACATGGCAACACTGATGGCAGTCTGTCTGAAAGGGTCACGAGGCCCAGAGTTGTTACTGGCGAGCTGTGAGTAAAGCGCTCCCTGGTGGGCGCGGTTCAGTCACGATGCTCCGCCGTGCTGCATGGTGGGACATACAGCCTCCAGGGAAATGGCTCCCAGGCAGCTCACTCAGCTGGAGCCTCCTCCCTGCGTCTGTGGAGCTGGAAGTTGTTCCGCACCAGCTGTGGTCGGCGACAGCACATCTGGAAGGGTTAACCCATTAAGAGCGGGAAAGCATCGGTGTAATTTTAGATTTTTTTTATCCACTTTAACCATTAGGTTATACTTTGGCTATTTTGCTTCTGGGGGAACAACATATTTTGAGATGAGGGTCGGCGGCCAAATACATATCATGTTGCAGGTCCCTTGACATGTAAAATTTGAACCCTACTGATAAAGCAACATACGTTTTTTAGGAAAAAAATAGGATTTAGAAGACATTTGTAGAATCCGCCTCAGTGTCATAATGGGTTAACGCGGAGGTTAAAATGAGGCTGGACTGCAGTTCGCTTATGCAGATGGATCAGAATCGCGGGGAGGGGGGGAGAAGAACGTTGAATGTCTGGCAATAGAAAGCCTCCCCGTAGGCCTTAACAAAGACCATCTCATATATTTTCCTGCTAGAGAAATATATATGGTGAAGGCCATCAAGATGACAAATGGTAATGATGTTGGAACGCAACGAGCGTGGGAACGGTGCGAAAACGACAAAAACCATGAATAACAAGTGAGGAAAACAAAAATAAAAACCTAGTTAAAATGTTGATGACGCGTCACAGAGCTAAAACTGCGTTCATTTTCCTTTATATTTTTGTCATTGAAACATAATCAGCCAAGCACGAAGCAGACATCAAAGCAAATATTCTTGGAGTGATGTCAACCCTCCCACCTTGCAAACCAGCACCAGCATCTCCTATGTGGAGAAGCCTTTTAGGGGCAGACATTTTGCGAGCTATTTCCATCGTTAATTCGGGTTTCCGTCAGCGTTATAAATCAAATCAAAGGCGTTTCATCTGCATCCTGTTTCACCCAAGTGCAATCTCAGCATGCTCTGCAAAACGTGAATTCATAAGAAAATAATATGAATCATAATCAGGCGTAGCTAATCAAACCTGACATCTAAAATAACATGCACAATGGAACATGCACAATGGAACAGAGTAGAGCAGTATACCAGAATAATGTAGTGTGTGTGTGTGTGTGTGTGTGTGTGTGTGTGTGTGTGTGTGTGTGTGTGTGTGTGTGTGTGTGTGTGTGTGTGTGTGTGTGTGTGTGTGTGTGTGTGTGTGTGTGTGTGTGCATTCTTCTGTGCTCACCCTCACGTGTTTATTTATGCTAATCTTATTTTGAAAAAGCCACCGTCATGCACCCCTCCTGTGCCTGGAAAACAATCAAGGTTATACGGAACACAGAGAGAGACACATGTGCACACACAATGCAAAAATCCTGAGTGTTATGCAAAAATGGCCCCCTACGGCGGACTCAGCACCCAGGATTTAGCAGCGTACACACACACACACGCACACGCACGCACACGCACACACACACACACACACACACACACACACACGCACACGTGCACATACAGGCATACCTAAAGCCTAGTAATGAGATTTGTAACGTGCTTATAACCTTTCTTTCATTGGATGGATGGATTGAACTGAGAGAAGGATTAGGTCAGTATTATCACTCTGCTGAGGTGAATGATGGAGGGACCAAAGAGTTTGTGGCAGGGAGGGAGAGAGATGCTCTGAAATGATATGATTACCAGGGAAAGAAGGGATGGATGGGTGGTGATATGTGGATCAATGGACCACTTTGATGGTGGTGATGGGGAGAACTGTCTATCAGGGGTCCCCAAATTATTTTTGGGGGTCCCCAGATGATTAGTGTATGTGCAACATTGTTTTCTCACTCAACAGTAAACAGACCAACATACAGTATAAGTGTATACAGTGTGTATAAGTGTATACAGGGTATATGCACATTTTTTAAGTTACAATTTACTTAAAAAAGAAGCAAACATTGTGAATATGAAAACAATATATATGATGTTGACTAAGAAAGGGGAGGAGTCAAACCGAGTTCCTGTTTCTACACAAAAAAATATTTTCTCACCCTTTTTTAACTGATTGGGTTTCCAGATTTTGGAATCACTAGCCAGTTGAGAAATTTAATTTAATGGCATTTAGCAGACGCTCTCATCCAGAGTGACTTAACATACAGTACATGCCATAAGTGCGAGATCGGAGCAAGCAGAGTGTGCAAGAATCCTAGTCAACAAACGGGTAAAAAATTCACACAAGTGACAATGTATATATCTTTTAGACGTCATGTGGCACAGAATGAGTTAACATTTGTCGTCAAGAAAAAACTAAGTCAAGTGAAATGTATTTATAGAGCACTTTTAAAAACAACTGTCATTGGCCAAAGTGCTGCACAAAATCACACATACAGAAATCAACTACTCAGCTCAGGGCACAATGAGCAATCAGCAATCAACAGAGAAAGAACATTATAAATAGTTAAAGCAATAACAAGAAACATGATAAGATCAGCAAGGGGAATTAAAAGATAGTTGTTACGAAGATGACGACAGCTATACGGTACTACATCCGTATATGGACACAACGCCAGCGTGACATAGTCTTACGACCGCATGACATCATATCCCACCCATAAATACTATGACGCCGTCAGATGGCAGGAGTCCGACGGTTTGAATAGTAATAATAAATAGTAATAATAAATAGTAATAATAAATAGTTATAATATTCGTAATAATACTTAGATAAATAGCAGGCCTATTCACTCATATAAGTTAGGTGATTAAGGAAAGCTCTCCGGGCCTGTGAGCACACTGCGGCGGTCATAATAGCCAGCGATTAGAAATACAGTCCTTTTAGATTCTTGAGGCTAACTCCTCAACACTAGTGAATAAAAGTGTGTCTTCAGCCTGGACTTAAGGATTCAACAGAGAGAGAGATCTGATTGTGAGGGGAATAGGGGTTGCGTTTTTTAATTTTTAATTTTATTCTACTGTGTGTGGATGGGGGCAGGTAAGGATATATGGCTGGATGAATGGAGTGAATAATTAATACTTTGAAGTATGACTTAACTGCAGTGGCTGCAGAGGGCCTGTCCTTTGAAGGAAGCCGAGGTAAAAAGTACAACAAATTATGCCAAGAGACAGCGATGTTTTAATGCTCATAATGAGAGATGAGAGGGCGTACACTATAAGCCTGTGTATGATGTGAATACCTATAGGAACAGGCATGAGTGTAACATATGTTAATCAGTGGCTCCTCTGAAGGATGTAGTACCTTACGGTTGTATGGCTGGACAGTAGGCAGGGAAGAGTTTGTGCAGCCTCAAGTTTGTGCAAACCGCTAATAGAAAACGCTGATATAAAATGCAACAAAAGCCAGTGTTCTTTTGTTGGGTTGTCTCTTTTATTTTGTTTAAATACATTTTTATCCCGCGATTTTCTAACCGTCATTTTTTCACCCGGTGCCAATTTTCTGAGTGATCCTGGGCGCTACACTCCCCTCACCAGCCTAGGGAGGCCAGGGCCGACAGGGTGGAGTTTCCCCGGTTGGACGTGGCACGTGGAAGGAACACGTTATTCCAACCAGTTCCATTCCCCTCCATCAGGCTGTCTCTTTTCATTAAGTATTTAGGATGTTAAGTTCAACTGAACCGGTTCCACTGCGGCGTGACATACGTAGGAACCCGTTAATTGTGCCCCAATAAACATTGAGCACGTTTAGCACCCTTGAACTAGGGGCCTCTGTATTTTAAATGTTCAGTCTGTTAGCCATTTTCAAGCATGAAGTCCATTATTTTCCGATAGGGGACTTTTTTATTCATCTTAAAACGTGATGCCTACTCAAAATACCAAAGCTGGCCAAAGTTGACTAAAGCCTCAGTTATACTTGGTTGCGTGCCGGTGTCGTGCTCGGTAAATAGCAAGCTCACAACGCAAGCTTGTATATCGGCTATTTACGGCATGCAACGCCAGCGTGCAACTAAGTATAAATCAGTCTGTAGTTGGTGTAGAGATGCACTTTGTGTCAGTTCCGGTTTAATAGAATTACTTATCAGAAAGCAGCAGAAACAGCCAGGTGCATCCGAGGTAAAACAGAAAAAAGGTTTTTTTTTTAAGTCCGCTAGCGATGACCCAGAATTGATATGGAGCCACATACTGTGACATTGTTTCATTTCTTTAGGGGATACAGTAGGAGGGGGTTATTTGGAGTGATGTATAAAAGAGAGAAAAGGGAGAAGACTTTAGGGTAGTATTGATATGGATCACAGCGCACCTAGGAAGAAGAGTGGGGGGGGGCAGGGGGTTACATGAAAGGTTGACCGCAGGTTGTCTTCATACTCTCCTGCGGGGACAGAAACAGACGGGAGAGAGAGGTTCATCTGAGGGAACCAAGCTGTTGGCTCCTTCCCCTTTTATCTTTCATTGTTTTGTTTTTTTCTCCCTTTTTGTTGCATCTTTTAATTGTGCTTTGAGTTGTAAATGAAGGCCTTTCCCGCAGCGTGTCCCCCGACAGTGAAATATAGATCTTGAATTTAATGTAATTGAACTGAAGTGAACTTGTTTATTTTGTGAACTCATTCTTTTTTTTTGTATGTTTGTCACAAACTTTAATGTAACTTTCACTATATTATTATTATCTTATGTTTCTCTGCCTCCTATAACTTAATGTGATAAAGAATAAGTGTGGAGAATGAGAGGCGGGTGAGAACAAAGAGAAGAGGTGAAGAGTGGAGGAACGCATTAGATTAGGGGGATAGAGGAAGATCAAAGACAGACAAAAAAGGAGCGTGAGGTCATGAGGTGGATGGAGGAGAACAGACCTGACAGAACCCTGTCAGGGCACTGTGTGTGTGTGTGTGTGTGTGTGTGTGTGTGTGTGTGTGAGAGAGAAAGTGGGACACCACTCTAGCAGTGTGGATTTCTGGATTAGTATCTGCTCAGTTATTCTGTCTCTCGCACACACACACACACACACACACACACACACACACACACCTGTATGGGTAATTCATAAAACTCGTAGCTGTGTGTGTGTGTGTGCGCGCGCTCATTGGGCGGTAGTAGCAGAGAGAGTAGGGTTTGTCAGTGCACACACGTGGCAGGCATACAGGCCTGTTTGTTCTGCGTGTGTGCTTACACTCGTCTGCATTCTGCACTGGTCCTGGTAAATTCAATGTGTCTGTATCCATTTTGGTTTGGCAATGTGATTTCAGTGAGCTCCATTCCGTGCGTGCACGCACATCTGTCGTGCGACGCGTGGGTGCTCATTTGGACCCACGCTCGGCCTAAGAGACAATTACAGCGGAGAGACCATTTGTTATCACAGATGAGGAACACGGCAATAAAAGGTCAAGTGTCTATATTTTGTTGTGCCGTGCTAGAGATAGAGAGAGGGGAAGGCTGATGAGAGAAGGCTACAGAGGACAAATAAGCAGGTGGAATAACAGTCCCTTGTTATTAACCTGTGCTATTGATTGATTCTATTATACACACCTGGCTTAAGTGGATTTGAGTTTCATTATCCCCACCAGGCTGAATGTAGGGGATTATGTTTGTGCCCCGGTCTGTGAGTGTGTGACTGTCTAATTTCGCAAACCACTACACCGTTCATTGTCAAATTTCGTGTACACGCTGGAGGCCAAGGACATTTTTCAAATCCGGCAATGTTTTTTTTTGTGTGAATTGTTAAGCTCAGCCCCCCCCCCCCCTGCCCCTCCAGGCCATGGGATCAGATCTTGTTGAGATGTTTCCTAATGAGAGTGAACCAGCTCAGTGTGTCTGCCCTGAGATTGGGAGGTTGGAGTTCGATCTCCGGCAAGGTCATACCAAAGACTATAAAAACGGGACCCAATGCCTCCCTGCTTGGCACTCAGCATCAAGGGTTGGATTGGCGTAAGTCTCTGCTACATAGTAGCGTCATGTCAAGGGGTCGTACTTGTACATCACGCTGCCTCACGCTACAGAAACAGGATATAGGCTCCTGCCCTATGGGCTATATGGCTCGGCAAGGCTTACATATTGAGAGCACGCTGGGCAAGACCAAGCAGGTTGAGTGTCTAAACCAGGGGTCTTCAATGTTTTCAGGCCAAGGACCCCCTAGCTGAGAGAGAGAGGTAGCAGGGACCCCCCTCTATATTGTATAAAAATGTGTTTCAGATTAACCTTTTTTTGTTTACTTGGTCTGCCCTTTTCCCCTCTACACCTATATCTCTTTGCCAAAAATAGCCGATCTACAAGCTCACAACGCCTCGCGCTGCGAGGCGTTGTGAGCTTGTAGATCTGCTATTTTTGGCTAAAGTTCTCCTCAGAAAAGGGATCCTAGGGTTCAAGTGGTTAAGGTAAAAAAAAAGAATTATATCACACAAAGATTTGGCGGACCCCCTGTAGTAACTCTGAGGACCCCCTAGGGGTCCCGGACCCCCTGTTGAAGACCCCTGGTCTAAACGGAAGTACCGTAATTTGGTGGAAGTACCGCCCAAGGAAATGACGTTGGCGCTTTACAAATCTGTTAACGTTCGCCGTGAATGAAACGAGTGTTGTGATTGGTCGAAAAATATCGTTTCCGGGGGAAATACGTACAACGGAAGTCCCTCCCCTATAGACACTCTCTGCTTTAGGTCGTGACCAGGCTATTCTCTTCGCAGATGAGTAAGGCTGGGAACGAGGCTGTACTGAGAGTGATAATAACACAGGGAGGTAGAGAGGCAATGAGGAGGATGTGTTTAAGGTGATAAGAGCTAAATGCCCCAACATTGTAAATGTACAGTTGAATTCATAGAACAAGACATCCACAGTGATTTACTAGGTGGTGTGAGGGCTAACGGTGCAATACTAAATGGCAGATTTATTATTTAGATGTATTTTTTTCATGTACAATTGCTGTAACCTTGTAATGGATGCTTTTAATGCCTCTGTTGGCATTTCATCACGTGATATAATGATGTGGAGGGCCGCAGACAAACCATGTGGACTAGTAAGCGGTTTGTCAACATGCCAATGGTCTTCACCAGTGGTTTAGGGGTTATGTAAAGCAGGACCCTTTTCCAGAATGCAATTCTTGGTGTGTATCCAATTTCAACTTGTGCACAATCTCAAGGCAGCAACATCCCCGGGGATGAAAAATGCAGTTGTCATCAAACGCTCGTCCCCTTATCCCACCTTTACTGGAGGACATCTATACCTAGTGGTAACGGCACAGTGAACGCTGTGTTTTGAATCTATTTCCAAATGGAAAAGTAAGCAGATGTGTGTCCTCTTGTAAACCCACCACATTAAAAATGCCTTCAGCCATCCTTCGGGTGTAAAAAAAAAAGTATTTAGAGTGTGAGCCCAAATGATGATGGAATGTTTATGCAGTATCAGATGAGACTGAACCATTTATGTAGTGCCATATTAGAACCGTCTACCTACTACTTTATTCTGGCGTGAGGTACAGTCAGACATTAAGGCTAAAAGGATAGCACAAAAAAAGTCCTGGGGACTTGTTGCCATTGTGGTCCTATGTATTCAATTCATCAACATAGCAAAAAATAACTCAAAAATACAAATATCATCAACAAATATAAAACACCATAATAATGTACAAAGGAGAAGAAGATAAAAAATGCCGGCAGTCAATGTCATCTCTGTTCTATGGGAAAAATGAGTTTGCCTCCCCTTGTGGTCTCCTGATAGATGGATTTTCAGGCCTGTTTTGAAAGAAGCCAGTGATCCACATTTTTTAAGCGATAGTATCAGGGCATTCCACATTGTGGTGGCAGTGAGAATTTTGCATTGCATTGCATTACGACACTTTGTTAGGTGGTAGATCTGCTATTTAAAAACATTTTTGCCAACAGTGGGGCTAAAATTAAATGTGTTACAGTAGTTGGCGCCGTTTCCCCCTTGTGTATTCCTGTGATGTCCTCAAATTGTGTCTTTGCATGTAAATTAGACGTACAGTACAGTGGTTGTGATGAATATGGTAGACATTTCACTGATTTAGGAACAGGAATAGTTTGCCCACTATAGTTTGTGTTGGGAGGAGACGGAGTACTAGAAACCAGTGGTGTAAAGTAACTAAGTACATGTACTCAAGTACTGTACTTAAGTACAATTTTGATGTACTTTTACTTTACTGGAATATTTCCAATTTTCTATACTCTTACTCCACTACATCTCAGAGACAAATATTGTACTTTTACTCCACTACAATTATTTGAAAACTTTAGTTACTAGTTAGATTTTGATTATTATTACAAAACATGCATTAACCACTTCAGCCCTATTTAAACTTTGGCTATTTGAAAATAATCTACAAGCTCACAACGCTATTTTCAAAGGATTTTTATACATTTTATACATTTGAAAACTTGTGAAACGGGACATTCTGTATATTCTGTATACTTTTACTTTTGGTCCTTGATGCCAATACTTTTGTACTTTTACTCAAGTAAATTTGTAGTACAGGACTTTTACTTGTAACAGAATATTTGGAGTAGGCTATTGATATGGGATGTAGGCTTTTATTTAAGTAAAAAATGTGAGTACTTTTACCACCACTGCTAGAAACATGCATGGAGCTACATTTTAAGACCCACATGGACGACAACCCATAATTCACCTCTTTGTCACACCTGTGAGCTTCGTAATTCTTATTGTCATTTCCTCTGTTAACGACATGGTACTGTACTTTTCCCCCGACAGCACTATGTGTGATGGGCTTTGTGTGTTACTGTAGTCCATTGTTAGGTTTTTGGTCGTGTAAATTCCAGGAATTGGCCAACCAATTCTATCCATTTCCCAGAACCAGTAAGCCTTGATTTGACATTGATACCACACACTGAGTCACCCAGTGCACACATGTACTGTAGCAGCTTGTCATATTTGCTCAAATATTAGCTCAATCTGTCTATTCCGTCTACCCCTTTCATAACTGCGTGTGACTCACTGATTTACATGAATTAGATGATGCACCTAATGCACTGGCTGCTGTTTGTCTATTCCCGTGTTGTTTATTGACAAACAACTCGAGTCCATCATCTTCAGTTAATTGGCGAGATGAGAAGGCGTGCATTCCACATTATTAGCAGAAGCTTCTAGCTCTGACCTTGTTATGTGCATAACTCACAGGGAAAACCTCTCAAAAGCTGAAACGTACCTGTGCGCCGTGCTCCTCGTTAAATTTGCGTAAATGATTAATCTTCTCATTCATCCATTTGAACACGGCGTCTATAGCGGACCCTGCGTTTACAAGATGAGATCAATCAAGGCACTGCCTGCGCGTGTACAGTATGTACTGTATATACTGGACATGAAGGAGAGAACAGAGGCTACAGTACATGTATACCCATGGAGGTATTTTGAAGGGGTTGATGATTGTTTTCCAAAACAAAAGGCTAAATGTTGTAATTTATTTAACTACCTATTTGGTTATTCATTTTTATGGCCGGCGAGGATATGTTTCATCCCTGCTTCTAGTCAGACTGAATTAAATACACGCATTTCCTTTCGGGAAATGTAGACTGTCTGAGTTGTTTCATTAATGTTTAATAACATCACAATTTAACAATTTAATAAAACATAAAGAAAAATTATGTTTACCACATTATATTCAAAGATTTGCACACATTTAAAAAATGGTAGATCTACAAGCTCATAGCGCGACACGAAGTGATGCGCTATGAGCTTGTATATCTACTATTTTTGAATAGCCAACCAATGTGCTATATATATATATATATATATATACATAGCTAAAATCTAAAATGACACAGATGCTTTCCCGGTTTTAACAGGTTGTTTTGTCAGGTCTTTTTCTTCTGGTCTATTTATACCTCATTAACACAAACCATGTCTTTCTCTCTCTCTCTCTCTCTCCTTTCCTCTCTCCCCCTGTCATTAGGTGACCCACCGGTTGGATTCCGGGACGTGCTGCTTCGCGACGGTCCCGAGGGCTTCGCCAAGGCCGTGCGCGCCCACCAGGGTCTGCTGCTGATGGACACCACGTTCAGGGACGCCCATCAGTCACTCTTGGCCACCAGGGTTCGAACCCATGACCTCAAGAAGATCTCACCATTCGTCAGCCACAACTTCAGCAACCTTTACAGCCTGGAAAACTGGGGAGGTGAGTCTGTGTGTGTGTGTGTGTATGTGCGAGTGTGCGATTGTCTTTCTTTCTGAAGAAAGAAAGACAATACTTGAAATCAAAACTAGCTGGCGCTCGACGGCTCGCAGATTTGATCAGGTAAAGCGAATGATTAGAGGTCTTGGGACCGAAACAACCTCAAGCTATTCTCAGACCTTACATGGGTAAGAGGAAGAGTTGGCCACTTTTGGTAGGCAGAACTGGCCAAACTAACTACAGTATGACTTTCCTGTCAACCATCACATTGTCAGATGCCATGTCAGTCCATTTACCTGAACTCCTTCTTCCCTTTGTTCTTTGAATGTTTGAACAGTCTCTCTGTCTCTCTCGACTGTCGATCATCTCCATGGTTAAATGTCAGCTGCGATGGACCCCTCCTGTTTCTTTTGTTAAAAATGAACACAGCTGCGATGGACCCCTCCTTTTTCTTTTGTTAAAAATGAACAGTTTTCCCCCTCATTCGTACAGAGACAATGGTGTCAGTCTTTTCTTCTCTCTTCACCCCCCTCCCGCCCTTCCCTTACCCCCGCGTTTACCAGCCGTCAAAGACCCTGACCTCCTCCTTCGCTCCCTTGTTCAAAAATCACGGGTAACTACAGTAAGTACATGTACTCAAGTACTGTACTTAAGTACAATTTTGAAGTACTTTTACTTAACTGGAATATTTGATTATTATTACAAAACATGCATTAACCACTTAAGCCCTATTTAAACTTTGGCTATTTGAAAACTATCTACAAGCTCACAACGCATCACAATGAGCTTGTAGATCTGCTATTTTCAAAGGATTTTTATACATTTGAAAACTTGTGCAACGGGACATTCTGTATATTGAGTACTTTTATTTTTGGTCCTTGATGCCAATACTTTTGTACTTTTCCTCAAGTAAATTTGTATTACAGGACTTTTACTTGTAACAGAATATTTGGAGTAGGCTATTGATATGGGATGTAGGCTTTTATTTAAGTAAAAAATGTCATACTATGTTATAATATGGCACTACATAAATGGTTCAGTCTCATCTGACTGAAATGAGTACTTTTACCACCACTGCTACAAACATGCATGGAGCTACAGTTTAAGACCCACATGCACAACAACCCATAATTCACCTCTTTGTCACACCTGTGAGCTTCGTAATTCTTTTTGTCATTTCCTCTGTCAACGACATGGTACTTTTCCCCCGACAGCACTATGTGTGATGGGCTTTGTGTGTTACTGTAGTCCATTGTTAGGTTTTTGGTCGTGTAAATTCCAGGAATTGGCCAATTCTATCCATTTCCCAGAACCAGTAAGCCTTGATTTGACATTGATACCACACACGGAGTCACCCAGTGCACACATGTACAGTAGCAGCTTGTCATACACTATTTGCTCAAATATTAGCTCAATCTGTATATTACGTCTACCCCTTTCATAACTGCGTGTGACGGGTCATCGAAACCTCTTGAGCCATGAATATCCCTCATCTCGTCACCATATACTGTGAAATTACCGGCCCAAAGCGAATGGACGTTCTGAGCCTTTTTTTTTTGCCTTTCCACCAAGAGCAAAATGGTGGAAATCTAAATGTCAGTGAGACGTTTGGAAGCTTGTGTCACCATAAAGGTACAATGATGATGAATTGGTGTGAGGAGGGTTCAGCAGTCAGGAGTGGAGTACACAGTGTTGATGAGGCATGACAATGAACTTCCTCGGGTTTCAAATTCTTTATTTTTTCTTCTTTTTTAAGGAAATTATTACATTTTAGTCATTTTGTCCAGAGTGTCAATGGCGGACACTCGAGTCGTGTTTTTTTCTTCTTTTTTAAGGAAATGATTACATTTTAGTCATTTTGTCCAGAGTGTCAATGGCGGACACTCGAGTCGTGACTAAAATATTGTTTAGGAAAGATGTCAAAAACACATTTTGGTTTGAAAATATACACAGTACAACTTCAATTAATGATTATACTGTACACTATCGTGGAAAAATGACACTAACCAAGGAAGGGTGAAGGAATATAACAGGAGCCGAGGGAGAGGAAACAGGAGGTATATGAGGCCGGCCGGGCCTTAGGCTATGCTGCTGCTGCTGCTTGTTTTTATGCTCTGATCTACCTCAAATAAATCCGTCTGTACTTCACCCTGACTGGAATAGGATTTTTCCATAACAACGCTCAACATTCACACTATGGATCTCTAGCCGCAAAAACAGCCAAACATTCAAGCTGGCTTCTGTAAGCAGTTAATAGAATGTGTTGATACAGCACTTCCTGTAAACATC
The DNA here is from genome assembly GCF_963454915.1 of Gymnoscopelus microlampas. Taxonomy (NCBI): domain Eukaryota; kingdom Metazoa; phylum Chordata; class Actinopteri; order Myctophiformes; family Myctophidae; genus Gymnoscopelus; species Gymnoscopelus microlampas. Next base: position 24,880,063 of record NC_139956.1, on the reverse strand, counting down.
ATCAAGAAATGTAATGTCTGATGCAGGGTTCAGACCTGAAGAAGAATGATGCTTTTGACTTTGACTAAAACTATGTTTTTTTTTACCGTCTCCTGTGTCCTTATACAATGGCAGACAAAGCATTGCAAGAAAACACAAGCAGTTGCATGAATAATTCACAAAAGACAATGCGAATGTGTTTTCGGAAATCCTTTTTTATTTACATTTTTACTCATCTTTCTCATCTTTTTGAGCAGTCGAGCTACACACCGTGAGCAAATAATGCAGCTTAACCCTTTAAGACCGGGAAAGCATATTCAGATTTATTTGGCTATTCAAAAAATAGCAGATATACAAGCACCGCGCGCGTGACAATGAGCTTGTAGATCTGCTATTTTTTTTTAAATTTGCCAAATCTTTGAATAGACATTTTTTAAAGCGAACATACAGTGTTTCAGGGACAAAATACTGTCCTGAACCCCCCCCCCCCCCCACAAATTAGTATGAGTTACAAATGTTCGCTTTAAAAATAGACTTATTCAAATTCAAAGATTTACTCAAAATGTGTGTATCCAGAACATTTAATGTTCTGGATTTTTCAAAAAATAGCCAAAGAAATCTTAAAATGACACACAGATGCGTTCCCGGTCTTATTGGGTTAAGGACTTAAGCTGCATTATACTGTACATAACTTAAAAAACATCCTCATTTCAAATCCCCACATGACACCATCTCATTATCAACCCGTTAGACTAAGCAGTCATCTTTCATCACTGCTGGAGAAAGGGAGTGCTTTGAGCGTGGTCTCGCATCAAGCAACAGCCTCCTCTATTCTGTTTGATGTTTGAATAGCAATGGTGGAAGTGAATCAGGGTGATATCCTGATGAAAATGTGCTCAAAGCTGAAATCCATAATTTTGATGACGGACCGGGGTTTAGAACCCCGGAGCCCTGCTTTATAGTGCCAACATGTCTACCACTGAGCTAGTGGAGCATGTCTGAGCACTACTCCGGGGAGAAACTGAATTTTGACCTTCAGGTACCGTAGTGCCACTTGTCAACCAGTATTGGTCCTATCCGACACCAGGTTAAAATGTTCCCAGTAGAAGAGCTGGGAGTCCAAATACAACCGCCGTAGTTGTGTTTCGTATATTGTATTAACACATTACCCGCCTTGATATTAAACATCGTTTTTTAACCCCTTGCCAGCGTAATTACCTTAAATAGACGATCGTTGAACGGGAGGCGGAGGGATCCGTGTATCCACTGGGACAATAACATTCCAACCGCGAGCAGCCATTTTGGGGCTATGGCCCGCTGAAAACGGGGCCATATATGGTAGTGCACTGTGGATGGGAAGCCTCGCGCCTCGCGCCCCCTATTGGGCGGACGCGCGGGCGGGAACTTCTTTACTCTACATTAGAAGAGTTAGGACGTCACATTCTAATCCAACCCGAATACTCAATCTCAGCACTGGTCTCAGTGGCGCACCTTGCTAATCATTACACTCCCAACACAGTACCACTGGGAGTCTAAGTTCGATTCCCACTTGGGACAATACTTTTTCAAACAACCGCGGACTACTTTTTTTCGCCGATAAAGTATAGTTTTGGACCGGACCGCGACTGAGGGGCGCAGTCTCAAGCGAGCTTGAGCCACGAGAGGCACCACGAGTTGCCGTGCCGAACATTGCGAAGTTCGCTTTGAGCCTACTCAGCCCCGTCCGAGTTATGTACCGATAGGCACAGAATAGTAAATGATGTTGTGGGGACTGCGTTTGCCCCAACTGCCACTCAAAGTGACTACTGGCCAATCACAGCGTGTCTTTCCTGGGACTTACACAACTCTCAACTTCCGCTACAAATCCGCAGTGCACTAACAAAGCTGGCGAAAACGGGTGGTTTTCAATGCAAAGAAAAACTGAGTTAGGAGAGTTTTTCTAAAAATCCCATAGTTAGGGTGGATGAATGTCTGTTTTTTTGGAATAACGTCACATCCGACTACTTCTTCTCTGAGTGACGATCGATCCTTGGCGGGCGATTCTTAATTAATTAAATAGAACGCAGATCTGCGTCTTTGGCGGGTAATGTGTTAACATATACCATACAGATTGGTCCAAATAACATTTTTTTTCAAAAGCAAGTTACTATGTGGATTGCAGCTTCAAGCGTTTACTGATTTAATGTTATACAGCACACAATGTAGATCAAATGAAACGGATGCTAACAAGTCAAAATGCATTTGGCTTAGTCATGTTTGAATCCCTGGGCCAGAGTGAATGTTTGCCCTGATCTTTGGGTGAAAGTAGGTACACGGTTTGATATCATATTATGTTGAACTGGATGAAGAAATCCTGTAACTGGAAGACTGTGCAGCTGTCAGTGTGTCTTGTCAAGGTGACCTTGAGTAAGGCCCGTAATACGAGTCAAATGGCTGAAAGTACAACCTAATACATAACACATTCAACTTGTGGACTAAATGTCAATACACTGTAAAATCTGCAGTGTTAATTTAACTTCAGTTCAATTATTAGTCAAATTAGCACTTCCTTTTTTTCTGTCAAATGTATAATAATTTGATTATATATATAAGATTATATATATAAAATTATATAGACTAGGATTAAATCAAGAAATTTCCTCAATTATTTTATTAACTCCTTTGGTCTTGGTTCTACAGACAAAAGACTATCAAGTTAACGCAGCCAACAGCATGAGTTGTATTTATTCTAGGTAATTATTGTTTGTTTTTACATTGCTAGAAAGCTTGCTCTCCAGATACCATATCGTAAATTTTTAAACAGCTGGAAAGAATATTTCATGGAAGGTGCCTAATAAGACATCTTGAGACTGCATTGACGCTTCTGCGGCCCTTGGAGACTGCCACATTTGGAGCAGAGGATGTTGATCAGCATTTTATCCTTTAATTATTTCACATCTGAAAGTCTGAAACAACTGCAGCAAGAACAAATAATAATAGAAGAGAGATGTCATGTGGATTTCCTTGTTGGATCAGCCGTCTCTACTACAAGGTGTCATCATGTTTGAACACGTACTGCACCATACAGGCACATTCGATAATATAAGAGATGTGCCTGTGAATGCCTTTGGAGGCATCAACCGTTTGTCTTTGCCAAAACCCCACTGTTGGTCTCGGGAGGGCGTAGAAAACCGAATGCCTCCTCCGATGGAAGCAAAGGAACCCAAAGTTCTGTTTGTGGTGAGGCAGACTGTAGGGAAAAAATACTGAGGCACTCCGTCTTCAGGTGAAAAAATTAAATAATTCATTACAGATGAGCAAGGCAACAGCTGACCGCCGCGTTTAGACACTTGGGTCTTCAACAGGGTCTAACAATCAGGGTGATTAGTCACTCTTAAGTAAAGGCTGTGGGTGGCAATCAAGTGATTCCGGAATAATTAAAACATCATACATCAGTGGATGCCTTATATTAGCATCCACAGCTGACGTCATCATATGCAGATCAATACATACTGTAACGCATAATGAACACCATAAGTGACAAAACCAACCCTGTCGAGACAAAAAATGACCAATCATCACAATATCAGGGAATCGGCTATAAGAACGGCAAAAAGTCAACTTCATCATTTAGGCCTCCTCCGATACACATGGAGGTTTCACAGAGAGGGGCGTAATATGCAACGCGCTCTCTCCCAGACCCCGACCCGATCCCGCATGCTGAACCGGCGCCCCCCCCGACGACCAGTGGGAGTCACAGCAACGTGACACAATCCTCTGCTGGCTCAGCCACCAGTGAATACGGCCTATCGCGTTTGTTGGAGTGCCTTGCCCGCCAGGCAAGGCACACACCTCTGCCAAGGACTCGCACCAGGGCCTCTGTCTGCGGCATCAGCAACTTTTGAACAGTGTTGCTTGTGACGCCGTCATCCCTACAGAATGGAAATGAAAGATTTTGTTGAAAGTGTTCAAAAATAGCAGATGTACAAGCTTGCAGTGCGGCACGAAGTGACGCGCTGTGAGCTTGTAGATCTGCTATTTTTGAATAGCCAAAAATCAAAAATGACACAGACGCTTTCCCAGTTTTAATGGGTTAAACAAACACAAATTAATGTAGTAAAAAATAAAAAAAAAGATTAATTGTTTCACTTTTGAAATTATATATTTTTTTAATCCTTTATTTAACCAGGGTAGAACCGCATTTAGATGTTCATGTCTTTTTCCAGTGGACAATGGCCAGCATTAAAACAAACACATACAGCATCTGACCCAGGCACATCACAAAGAGCAGAAACGGAATGAAAAAGTGCTCTCAGTGCACTGAGTCATAACAACACACACACAAACACACGCACACATGCACGTGCACGCAAAACACAATGCCTCCTATACTGCACACTGAAGGAGCAACACAGTCCCCAGACTGGTACCCTTTTACGCTAACAGTATAAGCAAAGCTGACTGACACATCCCCGACTGCTCGAAATCTGGGAACCATGGGAATAGCCTAATCCTGGGTAGAATGGGCGGTTCAGTCATTGTGTAAAATAAACTTCAGAAGTATTTGGGCTAAGTCAAAGAGCAATGTATTTCAATCTAATATCAGCTTAAGCTTTTGAAGCTTAAGGGCTATTCTGTTATTAGATGTTTAAAAACCCCCCCAGCTGGAGGAAGTGTGTAGCAGCATCCATCACTTTTTGCACAGATTTGACAAGAACACATCTCCGAAATCACTCGTCACATATGACTTTAACTTAACATTTTAACCCATTCAAACCGGGAACGCATCTGTGTCATTTTTAGATTTCTTTGGGCTATTCAAAAATAGCCGATATACAAGCTCATAGCGCGGCCGCGCTATGAGCTTGTAGATCTGCTATTTTTGAAAAAAATCTTGAAAATGTTTGCAAATCTTTGAATACATATTTTTTTAAAGCGAACATTTGTAACTCAAATCTTTGCTTCTGGGGTTTCTACAAATGTCTTCTAAATCCTAAGACTTTTTTCATTAAATGTATTTGACCGTGGACCCCGATCTCAAAATATTTTGTTCCATTCCCAGAAGTTGTAACACAGTTAAAAATGTTCGCTTTGAAAAATATATATTCAAAGATTTGCAAAAAAATATCACTATTTAAAATATGTCATAGCGCACTCTGTGCCGCGCTATGAGCTTGTATATCTGCTATTTTTGAATAGCCAAAGAAGTCTTGAAGTGACACAGATCCGTTCCCGGTCTTAAAAGGTTAAGTACACTGCGATGTCAAAACAGTGATCTGTGCAGATATCGTGAGCTCATGTTTTTGTCTTTCTAATTTCTGAGTGGTCGCGAACAGGGTGAATAAATCACTGTGGAGAATAATACCAGCAGAAACTCTCAAGGCATCAACAACCCCACGCATGTATCAATCATTATTTGAACACTTGCAGGCAGAATAAACCCTTGATGGGTGTTCTGATGAAACCTCCTTGGATTTAGGTAGTCTGCACTATAATCATTCCCCTGTAATGATGTCGTTGGGGGCGTTTACAGGCATATAACAATAATTAACACGACTTTTTAAAGCCGGCAGATGTAAAAGCGATATCATCCATGTATGCATTATGAGACGCTGAATATTATAGACGGCGTACATTATGGTGTTAGATGGGACTCGATCCCGAGGCATGTGTGTGCATCTCATTCCACGTTTGCACACAATGTAAATTCGCCTTTGATATGCTGCCACAAATCCATGTACATATGCAATGCAACAGTACGTACAGGACATACAGAGTATAGAAATAAGACAGTTTTTGTATTATGTTTTGCTTAGTTTTTCACTCAGACAACCCTACTTTTAAGCCCTATATACTTTGTCATACGACAAATAGCGAATATAGCTAATCTACAAGCTCACAACACATCATATCATGCTATGAGCTTGTAAATCTTCAATTTTTGCTATTTAAAAAATATATGATCGTGAAAGGTTTTGAAAGTTTGGTCATATTAGGGACACCAGGGTTAATGTGTTTAAAGCTCAACCCAAGCCAACTCCCCGCCCCCGTGTTCTATCTTAAATAGGACAAGTTCCAACACGGGTTAACATGATTTATAACATGAACCTTTAGGACTCTGAATCTTTCCACAATCACCAAATTACCCTACTTTTGTCTAAAAGTTTGCTTTTCTTGTGTGAAGGCAGTATGGTTGCAAAACATAGCAAAACAAAAAAATAGAAAAAAGCACCGTTCACTACTCCAACACTTGATCGACTAAGTATGAACCAGTTCTTAAATCACTGAATAGGCATGGTGAGAATGAACTAGCGCGACCCTCAATGAAATGTCCCCCACTCTATGTTACTCTCATTGCAAGTGGTCAAAGATAAGGTAATATTAGTCTCATGTATGCTCAAATCACTAGGAGCAGAAATAAATCACACAGGGGAGACGGACCACACGTGTATTAAACACTGTTGTCTCCAACAGACAGCATGTCCCTACACAGTCAACCGACGGTAGATTACCAAGTGTCAGAGATAGTGAAATATTACTTTCACACAAGTTTCACCTGCTCACAGGCAGGCGGAATAAATCATTGTAGAGATTATGGCAGTGAAGTCCCTCTGAGGATTTAAGCAGTCCCCTGTGATAGAGTATTCCTCCTACGCTACACAGTGTGTAAGATATAATAATACCAGCAGCAACTGGGTCAGATAGTGCTATCTACAGAGGTAGTCATTGGAAATGAAAAACAGCCTTGTACATTAATCCTGCTCTGCAGCAGTAGTGGGCTACTGGAGAAAATGCTTTGTCGAATGTCACACGTGAGAACCAAATTATGATAGCCGTGTCACAAAACACTTTTGTTTCTTTGTGACCGAAGCTGCAAAGCTGCCTGAATTATGACGGCTGCAAAGAGGTTCAGATGACCCCCCACTAGCCCTCACCCCCACCCTACACCCGCAAACATTACCTCAAGAGCGTGGAGTGAGAATGCACCAAGCATGGGGTAATAAATGAGACCATGGCAATGGCTGGTTGTAATGGTTCCTCCCATTTGTGTGATAAGAACATATCCAATGGGAAAGCAACAGACATATAAATTACAACTGTGTAAATGTAAGCACAATCTAATTTATTCACCATCTGTCTTTGCTTGTAACTGGAGTGTAATGAAACGGTCGGGACTTTGCAGTGGGCCGTGCACAGAAGCGTGAAGCTATTGGAACGTTGATGGCGTACAATTTAATGCGGCAAAATTGAAAGCGCTCGTGCTGATCCGATGGGATAAATTATCTCGGCGCACACTTGACGTATGTAGTTCGTCGCTGTGGACGCTGGCTAAAATACAGATACGTTCCAAGGTCGGGCAAGGTGTTTAGCATCACTGTTCAATTTTACTGATGCGACTTTTTCAGTTCCTATAAGGGAAGAGAAAACATTGAAAGTATAACAAGGAGACATGCAGCTGTTCCTTTTTTGTCCTTAAAGACCCAGCTGAGTGACAAAATGTGTTTTTGATTGAGCTATTAATTGTTTAGTGGCGTAATGTACCATGAGGTGTCTCTTGCAGATGATACAATGCTTTTGTGTGTGTCGGTCGTTGCTGTCGGGTTGAAACCTTGTATGTCCGAAACTGTTCCTTTTTTTATTATTTCAAAAACAAAAATAGTGAAAATAGCAGATTTACTGGCTCCCAACGCGTTGTGATGCAACGTGTTGTGAGCTTGTAGATCTGCTATTTTCACTACTTTTGCCCAACACTCTTGAAGTAGGGCATTCATTTACGAAAAAACTTAAAAAGTTGAAATATGGAGATACAAGGTTTCTGTCCGACACCAACAAATATGTATATATATACTGTATATATATATATATATATATATATATATATATATATATATATATATATATATATATGACTATGTTCGTCCTTCGCTTGCGAAGATGACCAAGTGACTTCACAATGTCTTGGGTGGGTGGGTGCGAAGATGGCTGATGAGGCCGATCCTTGCACGGAATGAGCGGTTGCAGTGTGGGCATGGTTGGGGGCCGACTGGGTGAGAAGGAGGAACTGGCTCTGGTCTTGCGGAAGCTGTCGCTTCTGTTCGGCTTCATGGATGCGGCGCTTTTTGGACTCTGCTACACCATGCTTGACTGCAGAGCACCAGTTGGTGGCGGCGTTGGGCATCGGCCTCCCAGGTCTCTGGATCCAGACCACAACTTTTGAGACAGGCCTTTAGGGTGTCCTTATAACGTTTCCGCTGGCTTGCCATATGGTGTAGTTCGCCATACAGCAGCCTTTTTGGTGGTCGTTCATCTGGCATGCGGCAGACATGCCAGACAGACAGCTGGGAGCGCTTGAGCATGGCATAGATGCTCTCCATTTCAGCCCTGTGGAGGACCTCAGTGTCTGGAACCTTGTCCTGCCATTTGATGTTGAGCAGCCTCCTGAGGCATCTCATGTGGAAGGCATCGAGCTGCTTTGCATGCCGGCTATTACACAGTCCATGTCTCACAGGCACACAGCAGGGAGGGGAGGACAATTAACACGGTAGACTTTCAGTTTGATCTGTAGGCTGAGCCCTCTACGCTCCCAGACAGAGGTGCGAAGTCCGCCAAAGGTGGCGCTTCCATGGGCTACCCTGTGCATGACCTCCTCATCGATGTTGCCCACGCGAGACAGGGGTGCTACCTATAGGTAGACAAACGTTTCAGCAGCTTTGAGGTGTTCACCATTTACGCTGATGAGGGGGCTCAGTGTACAGGGCTCCAGGAGCAGGTTGGTTGCATCACCTCTGTTGTCTTTGTGCTGATGGTAAGGCCAAAGTCTGTGCATGCTGTGGCGAGGTTGTTCATGCCCAGTTGCATTTCCAGCTGGTTGGATATAATACACACCCCATACTGTATACCTGTATATACTGAGATGTACATGTTTGTTTTTAGCACAGCTGTTCAAATTAATGATATCGATACATTTTTATCTACGTGTAGTCGTATTTTTGGTGCAATAAATGAGGCAGAAATCACCACTGTGCCCTTTCCCCTGGCTTTTTTTTTTTTTTTTTTTTAAGATTTCATAAAATGAAAAATGAGTTAATTAATGACTTTTTAATTGGCAAGCAATGGAGTGAACCCCAAGGTGTACTCTCCTACGTATCAGTTATGCGTGCCAGAACTTTACACTCCAAACAGCCCTAAATCATTATTCTCCTCTCTGATTGCAGGATTAAAAAGGAGACTTGCTCCGCACTCAGGGGTGTAATGTTTTGATTGAAATCCTTTTTGGCAATCTTGTTTGCTGCGTACAGCATGAAACGACCGGAAACCAGGTTAGCCGTGACCCAGTTTGGGTCCCGACTCAACGAAGGAAACAATTACACTTCTAAAGCCCAAGACCGAGACCTCCCAAAATGTTATAATTGGAGGGGAAAAAATAAATTGGTCCAACAGTGATTATGTTCCTCAAGACCGTTCTAACCTCCTCCCACAGTTTGGGAAGTGAGTTCACAGCAAAAATTCGGAGTGTTAAATGAACTCTTGAGAGTGTGGAAATTGGCCCATAAGGGCTCAATTTAACCTATTAAAACCGGGAAAGCATCTGTGTCATTTTAGCTATACAGTTTATAGCCGCTTGGTTATTTAAAAAATCCAGATATACAAGCTCATAGCACGGCATGAAGTGAGCTGGTAGATCTGCTATTTTAGAAAAATCTGGATTTTTTTTTAGAGCAACTCAAATCTTTGCTTCTGGGGGTCCCTGGCACAAAATATTTTGAGATGGGGTCGGCAGCCAAATATATTTTTTGACAAGACTAGGAAGATATTCGTAGAATCAGCTTCAGGTCTCAATGGGTTAAGTCAAGAGTTGACTGAACACTCCGGATTGGATTGTGTGGTTGTACTTAGTATTCACTGCCTGTCCAAACGGTTGAGTGTCTGGGAATGAAATTTAATGATGACAGTGTTAGATCAGCAGAAAAGCCACTGAAGGCTCCAATATTTCTTGGCGATGTGATAAACGGGTGTGGGGTTCACTAATCTACTCGCCCTGAAGGGGACATGAGTGATGCTATGTCCACGTTTCTTTAGATTCCACAACGACTTTGAAAATGATATGATGAAAGTGTTCCACTGAACTTTCTCTCGCTCTGTGTTGATGTGACAGAGTACATGGCTTGGCAGTGTGCCACCTGTGTGTGTGTGTGTGGGAGTGGGTGTGCGTAAGTGTGTGCGTGCATGTACTGTATATGTACTTTAGATGTGTGAACATGTACTGTGCTTACCGTATGTCTACTTTACTTACAGTTTCAGTTGGCTAAATACAGTTGAGTTGAGAGTGTAAATATGATGGATTTTTTTCATCCGTAGGCCCTAACATAAAAATAAAATAACCTGAGATATTGCAGAAAGAAACAGATGCGCGTTCCTGCCATGTAACCTCAGACAAAACAATACAATTAATAAACCACATCTATGCAGAAATATAAAGTGCTCACATGTGAATAGAACCAAACTCTGCGTTTGCATTAAAACGGTCTAAAATTACAGTTATTACAGGAGATTTTGGCGTAATCATAACAAAATGGTTATAATGTATGCTATATGCGTGCACATTTCTCTGTGTAGGAAATGTTTTGTAGACAGTGTCCCCATGGGTCTGTACTTGATCCCCTAATTTTTTCCTTTGCACCAAATCTCTTTACCTAAAATAGGCAATCTATAAGCTTGCAAGACGAGGCATTGTGAGATTGATGATTGGCTATTTTCACCATTTCACCATACAGTAGAATATTAAGTTTGCATTTCCATATACATACCTGGGCCCATGCCCAGTAAAAAAGAGGCCAGTGGTCCATTTGGGTCAATTTTACACTCTCAGAGTTGAATTAACACTAATGGTTGTGCTGTGTGTGTGTGTGTGTGTGTGTGTCTAGGCGCTACCTTCGACGTGGCCATGCGCTTCCTGTCGGAGTGTCCGTGGAAGAGGCTGCAAGAGATGAGGGCCCTGATCCCCAACGTACCCTTCCAGATGCTGCTGAGAGGAGCCAACGCTGTTGGATACACCAACTACCCTGACAATGCCGTCTTCAAGTGAGTTAAACTTGTAACACGTGTTTTACTTAAGTAAAAGAAAAGTATCATTATAGATTTTTTTTTTCATCATAGAAATACTCTGTTACAAGAAAAAGTCTGGTATTCAAAATGTACTTGAGTAAAACCACAAAAGTACTGGCATCAAAATGCACTTGCATGGTACTAAAAGTAAAAGTTCTCACTATGCAGAATATGTCCCATTTCACAAGTGTTCAAAATGTATTCAAATCTTTTGAAAATAGTAGATCTACAAGCTCACAACTCGACGCAAAGCGACGCATTGTGAGCTTGTAGATCGGCTATTTTCAAATAGCCGAAGTATATACAGTAGGGATAAATTGGTTAATGCATGTTTTGTAATAATAATAAAAATCTACAAAGTAACTAAAGTTTTCAAATAATTGTAGTGGAGTAATATTTGGTGTTACTGAAATGAATGGGCACAGACTGTACGATATACTGTATACAGTAGTAAATAATTCATAACGTAGTGTATAGTGGTATTTATTGCAATAATAATGTGTGGTTGTCACATAATGTCAAGGCACATATTCACAGCACAACGGTGTGCCTCGGCACGCCGTTTGGGAACCACTGCTCTACTGCCCCATTTCACATAGAGATGGAAACTAATTGCACCCTCATGCTATCAGGCGTAAATAATCCCAGTGCACCTCATTCACGAAATATGGTATTGTGATAACTTTTCATCTTAATGTGTGGGTGACTTAAAGGAGGATGAAACGCTAGGCTGATTAGGTTTGTTTTCCAGTTCAGGTTAATCAACCGCAGCAGATTAAAGACCTGGCAGGCTAGTAAGCAATGCAGCCGCAGCTAATAAACCATTAAGACCTGAGGCCGAGGTCTATAGTGCCTTATAAAGCAGTAGTTCCTATTCCTAACCCGCAGAATTATATCTATTTGGCTGTGGACCCCCATCTGAAAGGGTTTTGTGCCAGGGACCCCCAGAAGAGAATTAAGATTTGTGTAAAAATCGTTATAAATTATTCAAGACTTTCAAGATTTTTCTAAAATGTTTTTTTTTCTTCTTTTCTTTCCCTAAAAACGCATATATGCATTATTGGCTGGCAATGTGTTAATGAGTTCAAAATAGTGTGTGTGATAGGCGTGTCCAGAGCCACAATATTCAACAGGTGAGTCGGATTATACAACACATTATTAATTTGATTAGCTGCAGCTGTGTAGCTTACATCATAGTGTACTATAAGGGCAGTCTTATGCAGCCCGCCATGTTTATTCGTTAAAATTAATCAATACTGAGCAACCCATAAAGCACCCATCTTTGCGTTGTACTGGCAGCTTTCTGTTTCCACTTAGTATATGTTCTGTACTTAACGATATGGCATTGATTAATGCAAGAGCACTGTATGCGGATGACACACTCCTCCTCTCTCTGTCTACTACTCCATCCTCTGTTTTCCTCGTCTCCTCCCTTATCATAACTCGTTATTCATCCACACCTCCGTTCACCCCTTGTTATTCCTCCATTCGTCTTTGTGTATTATACTGTTCTCTTCTACCCCTTTTATAATGAGCACTCTTTCCTGTCCGTCTTCTCTTCTCTTGCACCTGTTCTCCTCATCTCTATCCTCCACTCATCTCTCTATTCTCCTCAACTCCTCAACTCTCCCGTCTGTTCCTCAGCTTGTCACCTCTTTTACCCTCCTACTCTCTCTTCTCTTCTCTTCTCTTCTCTTCTCTTCTCTTCTCTTCTCTTCTCTTCTCTTCTCTTCTCTTCTCTTCTCTTCTCTTCTCTTCTCTTCTCTTCCCTTCCCTTCCCTTCCCTTCCCTTCCCTTCCCTTCCCTTCCCTTCCCTTCCCTTCTCTTCTCTTCTCCTCCCTTCTCCTCATCTCCTCTCCCCTGCCTCCTCCTCTCCTCTCTTCTCTTCTCTTCTCATCTCCTCTCCCCTACCTCCTCCTCCTCTCCTCTCCTCCCCACAGGGAAAGTGCAAGCCGTCTAAAATGTGCAGATGATTGTGATTAATGGCTTTGATCTATTTGCCTCACTCTATACCCATTTCTCTCTCCCATGCACCCCTTTTTCTGTCTTTCTCTCTCTTTGTCACATCTCTCTCTCTCTCTCCATCTCTCTCTACGCCTGTCGCCTGTAACAACTCACAGCTTTCTCTTTATCACACCTCTGACTTCTTCATCTTGTCTTTCTTTCTTTCTTTCTTTCTCTTTCTTTCTTCAGCCTTTCTCTCTGGCTTTCTATCCGCAGTTTTGTCAAATCAAATGAAAGTGTAATTTAGTTTAACCCATTCAATCCGGGAACGCATCTCTGTCATTTTAGATGTCTTTGGCTATTCAAAAATAGCAGATATACAATCTCATAGGGCGGCACCGAGTGACATTGTAGATCTGCTATTTTTGAAAAATCGTGAAAATGTGTGCAAATCTTTGAATATATATTTTTTAAAGTGAACATTTGTAAAATATTTTGTTCCAGGTACCTCCAGAAGCAAAGATTTGAGTTAAAATGTTTGTTTAAAGATTTGCACAAATCATCAAGATTTGCTGCGCTATGAGCTTGAAGATCTGCTACTTTTGAATAGCCAAAGTATAAAATAATGGTAAAAGCTCAAATCTAAACAGACGCGTTCCCGGATTGAATGGGTTAATTGAATTTAAAGGGCACTTTGCAGGGGTCACATGGTAGAATTTATAGACAGATGATGATTGCCTATTCTAGTTTTTTTAATGCTTTTTATAGGACTTGATCTTATTCCTAATCATTGTTGGAGCATGCCATTCAAAACGAATGTCCCGGCTAATGGACAATAAAGTGTTATTTGATCTTATGTTATAACAAGCGTCGAAATAGACTAAACTGCAGAGGATTTAAAGAGTCGTATCACGGCTTTTCACATCTACCGAATTTGTCTCTTTGAGGAAATTTCCTATCTGTCTCTTGACTAATCTCTTGGATCAACTCACAGTGTTGGAAAGTGGGCAGACATTTATACTCAGTTTTCAGTGTTTAACCCATTAAAACCAGGAAAGCATCTGTGTCATTGTAGTTAATAGCACAATATCACAATCATTTTTATACTTTGGCTATTCAAAAATAGCAGATATACAAGCTCATAGCGCGTCACTTTGTGCAGCGCTATGAGCTTGTAGATCTGCTATTTTTGAAAAATCTTGAAAATCTGTGCAAATCTTTGAATAGATTTTTTAAGCGAACATTTGTAACTCAAATGTTTGCTTCTGGGGATCCCTGGAACAAAATATTTTGAGATGGGGGTCCGCGACCAAATACATATCATTTTGGGGGTCCTTGACATGGAAAGTTAGAAAGTTAGAGCACCACTGATATATTATATATATATATATATATATATATATATATATATATATATATATATATATAATTGCTCCCCGGTTATAGGATGGGTAAAAAGCAGAGGACGAATTTCACCTAAGTGCATATATATACATATAATGTGACAAAAATAACACCCCAAAGGAGTGGGGACTATTCTATTCTACATAGCAACATCAGTTTTTCAGAAAACTTTTAGAATTTAGAAGACATTTGTAGAATCCGCCTCAGGTCTTAATGGGTTAATTGCGCTGCAGTGTTTTTGAGATAATGTAGAACTAGATTGCACCATGTAGGCCTTTGTGTCAAGCGTATTATCATGCGCTCCACGTTACCGCTCCGTGTGAAAAAACAGAGCCACGGGAACAGGATAATAACCATGGATTGATCAAAGAGTTAGTAAAAATCTTTGTGTCTCAACATGTTTTTTTTTATGTTTCATTGCGGTAACCTATTGGGTTTCAGAGAGTTCATGACCCAACGAGGCATTCAAGTGTGCACTAAATTGTGCGATTACAACCCGACAAGTGCTTTAAATTGATGTCAATGTCAGACATGTCACTTGATGTCAATGTCACACACACACCCAGAATAAAAAATCTAAAACAGAACACGATGGCTGGGGTAAACCAATAATATTTGGGATTTACTAATGTTAGTTTGGATAGGATTGTGTGTGTGTATATACAGTACATCTTGGCACATTTGTTGATGTTTTTCTTGTTGCCGTCATAAGCGGTGTTTCCATAGAGATAGTTGGAATGGGAATATGGTTCAGGAACGCGGATATTCATGAGGCAGTTATGTCGATGCATGCACACGGCTTATCGGCATATGCACTATTATCTAGGAGCGTAGTTTGCATGAAAATGCAGTGATTTTATTTTATTATTGTGTGTGAGTGTGTGTAGGTTTATGATAATCCTATGAGATTGTGCTGCACCTCTCTAACACGGTTCATTTATCACCGTCTCTCAGCCTGCCTTTGCTTAGCTTTCAGTCTCTTTGTCTGTTGGTGTCTCTATCTGTCTCTCTCTCCCTCCCTCCCTCTCTCTCTCTCTCTTTCTCTCTATCTCTCTCCCTCTTTCTCTCTCTCACTAGATACTATATATTCTCGCCCTCCCTCTCTCTCTCTTTCTCTCTGCTCCCATGCATCTCTGACTTGGAAACCAATAACACAATATACTATAAAAGTATTGTTCAATATATAATGCCCTTTCCATCTGAACCCACTCGCCTGAGCACCCCCACCACTCCCCGAACACACACACGCTTGCATGCTCGCTTGCTTACTCGCTCACAACCACGCACGAACACCCACCCACCCCCAGAGGTTTACTTTTTGTGCCTTATGACTTCTATTGTTGCGATATGCTTTTGTTTCTATTCTTTGTTATATTGTCCATAGTGGGTTTTTTTTGGTCTTTTTTTCATCTGTATAACATGTCTATAATGTTTTGTTTGTAATAGAAATGTATATTCCACATTGATGTAATTTTTTCCTACAATAAATGTACAAACATTCCCGGAGAATGCCACTCCTCAAGCCCCTGGAAGGTTTTTAGGCATTCTCCTTCGCATGTTTACTGATTCTTTGTGTATCTTCTTTAAATTCCGTTGTAAGTGAAAATAAACAAACAAACACACATGCCACTCACCTCTCCACCTCCCTCCTCGGCTTCCTCCAGGTTCTGCGAGGTGGCCAAGGAGAACGGCATGGACATCTTCCGCGTGTTCGACTCCCTCAACTACCTGCCCAACATGCTGCTGGGCATGGAGGCGGCGGGCCAGGCCGGGGGCGTGGTGGAGGCCGCCATCTCCTACACCGGAGACGTGTCGGACCCCATGAGGCAGAAGTACTCGCTGGACTACTACATGAAGCTGGCCGACGAGCTGGTCAAGGCCGGGACACACGTCCTCTGCATCAAGGTGAGAGGCAGGGAGAACGCACACACACGTACATATTTAATCATAATCAGTGTTGGGTAACGTTACTTTTAAAAAGTATTATTGCCATTACAATATATTCTGTTACGTTATAGGATTGCCTTCTGAGAAAAGCGTTTTTTGCGTTACCGACGATTAAAAATCCTCAGCGAGGAAGTTTGGTAAACATAAAATCAGGAGTGCAGCCTACCCGGAGTGACCACCAGTATTGTGGAGCTGTGCTGGGCTTCACCAAGGCTAATTTGCATTGACGTTCTCCTCCTTTCACCAATACATCCAAAACTAGTGTGAATACTTCCACGGCCATACTAAAGGGCAGCCTCTCTGTCTTCTCTCAATCTCTGCCATGTCGCAAATGAATGCAAACAAGACCAGTGATACCGTCACTCGTGTATCACACCAAAAGTGGTGACCCATTGAATACGGTAGAATGCTTACGCAACCACCACAGACTGCAAGGCATCGGTCACCGATTTCCATGTACCATGCATGCAAGTCTCCGTCCGTTGACAGAGACGAGCTTAATATCAGGAAACAGTGCAAATGCGTCGTATGGATTTTCCTTTTCCTTTGTGGCAACGGAAAGAACAGAGAAATATAGGTCTCCTCTAATTGCAAAAATAACGTGTTAGGTTATTCCGTTACACAAAAAAGTATTCTGTTACAGTAACAGCGTTAGTTTTAACGCTGTTACCCCCAACACTGATCATAATACATTTTATTTATAAAGCACTTCTTAAAAAAAGGTGATAAGTCTTTAACCATATGAACCTTATTGTCTCTACTATTCTGGGGACGAAAATAGCCCATCTACAAGCTCACAACACGTTGCGTTGCGGCACTTTGTGAGCTTGTAGATCTGCTAATTTCAGAGAAAAGATTTGGTGTAGAGGAGGGGACCAAGTATGGGGACCCCAGTCAACGAAGTATATATCGTTTAAGTGGTTAAATAACACAGAAGAAACATTTTCATGAAATCGGCAACAGAATACAAACAAGATGTGGCATGTATAAAATCTAAAGTGCAGCGAGGAATAAAAAAAACATGAAATGAATCAAACAATAACATTTCAAAATGTTTTGTTATGGAAAGGCCTCTCTATAAAAGCACATTTTAAGAAGGAATTTCAAAGAAGACAGTGATGTTGTATCAAGCCTGAGTTCCTCAGACTGCTGGTTGTCCAAGAGTCGAGGAGCCCTGACAGCAAAGGCTTGTAAGGGGTTGATGACTCAAGAATGTAATCAGGGGCCAGGCCATGAAGTGCCTTAAATAATACCAGCTCAGTGGGGGGCCTGGGGTTCAATCCCTGACAGAGTCACCCCAGAGACTAAAAAAATGGTACTCAATGCCTCTCTGCTTGGCACTCGGCATCAAGGGTTGGATTAGGATTAGGATTAGGCCACATGAGGCTATACTCGTATTTAATAACATCATTGCAATGAAAGAAATAAAAGCATGATGACTTTGGTGTCTTCCACTTATAGACTAGACCAGTGGTTCTCTCAACCTTTTCAGGCCGTTTCAACCCCAGTTTGGAAACCTGATGTCATCTATCTCTTTTAACTGCAGCTCCTCCAACGTGTGTGTCAAATATGGTGTTGTGGTAAAGCACACCAATTCTACAGTCGTTTTAGTATGAGTGCTACTTAGACATTTTAGCCATTTGGAGAGTACCCAAATTGTGGCAAATGGCCTTCTTGCCTCAGAGCAGGGAATCTGAATGTAAGCTACAATTTGGCAGGCTTGTTCGGCATGTACTGCCTGAAGGAAATCCATGCTCTGCTAGCCACCATCCTTTCATCAATACTAATTATTCCTCTACCAGGCTGGTACATAGAGCTACTATCTGTCCGTGGTAGGGGCTTAATTTTGAACAGACTGTCTTCAATAGTTTTCCAGTGAATAGCAGATCTGCAAGCTCACAACGCACTGTGATGCATCCCGCCGCTTGCTTGTAGATTGTCTATTTTCGAAACATTTCAATATATTTTTAAAGTATAAAATATGGCTTATGTGATTAAAACCAGGAAAAGACAACTTGTGATTACGATGTCCAAAATCATAGACGTTATCTAATCTATTAGATATCTTTAATTCTTCCAACCTCCGTATGTGTTTGTAAAGTCAACATAGAGAGATTTCAGCGGCCGACAAAAGTAGATCATTCAGCCAGGTTGAAAATGTTTGCAGGCCTATACGTTGTGTGTTTCAAGCAGTAGTTATATTATGATCCACTAGCACCAGTTACCTACTTTAAATTCCATGAACAGTTTTATCACTGAGAAAATATAATGTTATATGCTGCTTGTTTAGATGATCCACAGCCATGCCTAATTTATTTTCCAGTTTCAACATTGATATTGCCTCCAGGATCCACTCAATAAAAGAAGATGGTCTTTCTGCCTTCCAGTTACGCAGACTGACTCTCTGGGCCAGTAATGAGGCAAAAGTGATTGCGTTCATTAGCAGACCCAAAAGGCCATCCTCTGCTGGGATCACCTCAAAGATGGCCATTAAGGCGTTAGACTTCAGTGTATTTTAGCACATTGATGAGTAACATTCAAAGATTGGGGACTATAAACCATGACCGAGTTTCAGTTTGTTAACGCAGCTCTCAATGTTTAGGCTGGGATCAAATAAGGATAACTGATCTTGTCCAATTATGGGAATTTTGGTTTTGTCAGTTCAATTCAAGGAAGATTTCCTTTATGAATCCCCATGGGGAAATAATACATTTTCACTTTCAGTCCTTAAGATCTTCTAGACAGTTTATTTAACATAACAGGTTTGTAGAGGTGTTGGTCTTCACCACAATTATATAATGTCTGCGTAACAATGCAAGGGGATTGTGCCTACGTGCAGTATAATGTCGCCAAGTGGAGCATAAAACAAATAAAATAGGATTGGACCCAAAATTGTGGGCCCTCCACATACTACATGTCCACTACTTATGGGGGAGGAAAGTGGAACAATGGGCACCAATTCTCTCTCACACACACACACACACACACACACACTTTTCATTATTATTATGAAATATTGAAAATAGCCAATCTACACGCTCATAACGCCTCACATCGCGAGGCGTTGTTGTGAGCTTGTAAATCTACTTTTTTCACAGAATATTTGCCCCAGCCTTATAGGCTAGTATGTGACCATACTAACAACGCCTAACCTTGTCTAAAGTTAAAAGGATATTTCACTTTCAAATAAAATAAACATAATAAAATGTAATGGAAAAATCACGGCCCCCTCACGCATTGGAAGGACATTCTAATGCGTGAAGGGGTCGTGATTTTTCTATTACTTTTTTCATTTTTTATTTTTTTTATTTTTTATGTTTATTTTATTTGAAAGTGAAATATCCCTTCAATTAATTTTACCACACCAAACCCATGTGTAAAGTTAACCATACTAACAAGCCATACTGTAACCTTAAATTATCCTACTATAATTCTAGTAACCTCTGTGCGTTTGTAGTGGAGGTGAAGCTACCCGGTTCTCCTCACTGGCTGGACCAATTGCTCTGATTTTGCACACAGCCATTGACCGTTACCATCTGAACTTAACTGTGAAGCCCGTTTTTCAATTTCATCAAATCTCAGCTTCTTATTAGCGTTTTTGTTTCAAACACTGTCGCCATGGTTACGGGCCTGCCCAGCTATGGGACGAACTGCCTCCCGGGTTGCCAGATCATGTGCGCATATCCCCCCACGGATGCGTCGACCGGGTATGGTCTAGTTTGAATTAATTAAACCACAAACTAATGCCTAGACTGAACTGGGCTGTGTGCGCAATGACTCATGGGTATTTTCCTTCAAAAATGGCTACCACCCACCTACATACACACAACTTGCATCTCCATATTTATTTTTATTTTCCCTGTAAATTAAACGTTGCCCTACTTACTTGCTGTACAACAGTGTCTAGCAATCATAGCTTATCTACAAACTTACAAGCGTCCTTGTAGATCTGCTATTATTTTTATATTTTTGAAACATTTTTGAAACATTTTGAAAGTGAAAGTGGTTAAGTGTGTCAGTGAGTTTTATAAATAGTTAACCAATGAAAATATTAACAAGAGCTTTTGACTGAATGATAACTACATTGGGGTACCGGTTCGTAACTGTTTTGGACATAAAAGGTGTCCACCTGACAGCATCCCACTATGGTTATGGATAACAGTAGAGCATTTGTTTTCCCACAGCAGCTTCTTGACTGTTGTGGCGTTCAGGTTTTTAAGACTTTCTCCCAGACAAATAACTTTTGTCACTTTGCCTGGAGCCCTTATCTAAATTAACAGACCGATAATGCACACAGTAAATTAATTCCTTTGTTCAAGCATGACAGGGAAAATGTTCAGACCGAAAATATCAACACCCTGCACCACCACCACCCAACTAGCCATGCAATACAAATAAATAACGAATAATAAGCCATTGTCAATTACTGTAAGTTGAAATCAATGACTTGTTTCCTTTTGTTTTGCAACAAAACAGTTTGCTGTAAATGGAATTATTCACACCAATTCCTTCCTCCCTTATGTCGTCCTCCCACTACATAATGATTTGACACAAATCTCAAAGCGCTACAGTAAAAATAAATACTACAGTAAATAAAAAACATTTGCATAAAAACTATCTAAAAAAGAGGGTTATTAAAAGAAGAATAAAAAAAAGAAAAGAAACAGGGGGCAAAGAAAACCTAGGGGGTAAAACCAGAATAGCTAACCGAATGCTTTATTGAAAAGGAAAGTCTTTAGTCCTCTCTTGAAAGCATCAACAGACTGTGGCAGCTGAGCAGAAGGCTCGGTCGCCCATGGTACATGTATCTTTCTCTAATCCTCTTTTATCCCCTCTCTCTATGTATCAATATGTTTGTCCAAACCTCTAATACTCCATATGCTTCCTCCTTTCTCTCTCTCTCTCTCCTAAACTCTACTACTCTTATCAATTCCCCTGTCTCCTCTTGTTTCAACCTTATCTCCTCTCTCTCTCTCTGTCTCTCTCTCTCTCTCTCTCTCTCTCTCTCTCTCTCTCTCTCTCTCTCTCTCTCTCTCTCCCTCCAGGACATGGCGGGCCTGTTAAAGCCGGAGCCCAGCAAGCTCCTGATCGGAGCGCTGAGGGACCGTTTCCCAGACGTTCCCATCCACGTGCACTCGCACGACACTGCTGGCGCCGGTGTTGCCGCCATGCTGGCCTGTGCCGAGGCAGGGGCTGATGTCGTGGATGTGGCGGTGTGTATATGCAACACACACACACACACACACACACACACACACACACACACACACACACACACACACACACACACACACACACACACACACACACACACACACACACACACACACACACTCACATGCTCATGCACAGCACACACACACAGGCAGAAACCTCTCATCTCCATATTCTAACTTTTTGTGTTTTTTTGTAAATTAATGCCCTACTTGATCATACCACAGTGTCCCTCAAAAGTAGCAGATCTGCCAGCTCGCATGCCGCGTTTTGAACTTGTAGATCTGTTTCTTTTGATGTTAGAATTTTAATTTCCACCCTACAGAGACGATATATATGACATACACACGGATACACACTTTAATTAGCACTTATAATTGTAAATGATTGTCATCGTGGTGTTATGTTTATCACATTCCCTGTGATTAACACACACACACACACACACACACACAATACTGTACACAGTAGGGTTGTCCGATATTGGCTTTTTTACCGATAACCGATATACCGATATTGTCCAACTCTTAATTACCGATACCGATATCAACCGATACCGATATATGCGGGGATTATTGTGATTAGGGTAAGCTCAAATTTCATATCACACACACCATATACAGTAAGAACTCCTGTAACTTATTTATAAAGCAAAAAAAAAAAAAAAATTTCTTTTTTCAAAAACCGATACCGATATTTTCCCGATATCAATTTTTATGCTAATATCGGCCGATAATATCGGGAGGCCGATAAAATCGGACATCCCTAGTACACAGCAAAGAAAAGATGTATTTCACCTATTTTTCAGTAATGGCAAACAATGAGCTCCCTGTCATAAAAGGCAGTCTACTCTACACAAGATCATCACAGATGCTCAAGGTGGAGTTACACTTAGTTTTTTCTGTAGACTCGCATGCTAATGAATGTGAACGTCACTCTCCTCAGGTGGATTCCATGGCCGGGATGACCTCTCAACCCAGCATGGGAGCCATGGTGGCTTGCGCCAAGGGAACCAAGCTTGACACTGGTACGTGAATCGTCCGAGAGCCATAGCATTGTAACAATAGAGACGCCAGGTTGAAAGTAGTTAATGGTGTACATTGACCGACCCAAGCACCGTCACAATGTCACATACCATGACGGTGCAAACGGATCGTATACAGCATCAATACTGCCTTCTGATGATTGGTGAAGGTCGTTGCAAGAAGCCCTTGTATACATAATGACCAAATCAATCTGAACAACCAATAGATGTCCTTAAATAGAAGCAGAGCACATCATTGATTCCGATGCACTGTAGGGCTGAAAGACATAGCCATGTACAGGACATTGTTGGGGCAGCTGTGACTCAGGAGGTGTAGGACTGGCCGTTTGGGACCGGAGTGTACTCGGGTTCAATCCCCCGGCTCTGTGTTGAATTGTCCTTGAGCAAGACACTGACCCCCTAACTGCCCCTTATGAGGGTCATACCTCGCATGGTTGCCTACACCAGTGGTTCTCAAAGTGGGGTCCGGGGACCCCCAGGGGTCCTTGAGGGAGTCCCCAGCTAAATGATGGATAGTTAGGAACCAAATGGACCCTTATGGGTCTGTAACTCTGAGAGTGTACAAATGGAACCAAATGGACCCTAACGGGTCCATTTGGTTCCATTTGTACACTTTGGGTGTCAGTCTAAGTGTCAATTTGGGGGTCCTTGACATGAAAAAGTTTGAGAACCACTGGCCTACACAATCGATTGGTAAATGTACGTAATGCATAGTGTGAAGCACTTTGGATAAAGGCGCTATGGGAAAGAGGATCATTTACCATTACCACAGACCAGTGTTTCCCAAACATAGGATCGTGGCCCATTTGGGGTCGCTGAGCTGTCTCTATTGGTCACAAATAAATACCTTGTTTGTTTTTACTTTATTATAAAAAAAGTATAATTATTAGTTTAACCACACACATGGTTATTAGTATTATATAGTCGAGTCGAGTCCAGCTGTAGGGATCGGCAGGGTGACCCTGACCCTGGTCATCAGCTCGTACTTTTTCCGCCAAGGATTACCAGCAAGAGGAGGAACGTGCAACATCTTAAGTAGCTCTTGCAGATTCTGCTTGTAGCAAAGCATCTGTGATGTTTATTTCACCTCGTTATATTTTATTTATTTATTTATTTTAAAAGCTCAAGCTGAAAAAGTTTGGGAATCTCTGCAGACAGACAGACAGACAGACAGACGGGGGATAGAGAGATAGCGAGATACTGTAAGTAGGTAGAAAGGAAGGAGCTATGCAGGCTTGCAAATGAAATCTGACACACTTTAAAAATGGAACACTGGTTGCATCGCTCCAAATAGATTTATGAACCGTTCAGACAGCAGATATGAGTGGGAAAAAATGGAGGGTCAGTGCATTACTGTCAGTTCCATATTTTAGCTAATGGTTATTATTCCCTGTGGGTGAATTCTGGTGGTCAAGTGCAGTAAAAACAGGATGTGCAAATAGCTCAATAATGAACAAAACAAAAACATAATGGGGCGTCCAGGTGGTGAAGGGGTAAAGTTCCTGCCCACCACCGTAGAGACTAGACTGGAGTTCGATTACTCAGCGGTGCCTCCAGCTTGGCCCCGGCGCTAGCACAAACACAACAACAGCCATATTCCTTCACAGGCGTAATTCTAATGAAGGCTCTGTTCCATTTAGCGTAGCACAGTGGTTCTCAAACCTTTTCATCTCAAGGACCCCCATAACTCTCAGAGTGTACAAATGGAAACCAAATGGACCCGTAATTGGTTCCATTTGTACACTCTCAGAGTTACACACCCGTAAGGGGCCATTTGGAACCCCCACAAGGAACCATGAGGGTCCCTGGACCCCACTTTGAGACCCACTGGCGTAGCAGAGTCTTTCCTGTGAGCAAACATGCACAATATCAGCACCCTGACTTTGTTTGACCAGAATGGAACCTTAATTACTGTAGTATCATTGGTAACGCCTGTGAAGGAAGTCCAATTTCTTTCCAACATGGCTGCTGTGCATAGAGCCCATTGGTTCTGTGCATAAGCATAACTGTAGTCACACATTTCCAGATGTTGGCATACCCGTTTCCTGTTCGGTTCGTTTTCCGTTTTTTTTTTGAACGGGAAACACATACAGTATGAAACCTCCATACAAGTATGTGTTTCTGTTTCAAATCTGCTGCCGAGCCGAATCAAACAACATGCTGTATCATGGGAAAATGGAAAGGAAACAAGGCATTCCATTTGTGGAAACCTGGGACTACAGTTATGCGCAAGAGCCTACTGGCCGTATTTTCAGGTGGGAAGCAGGCAGGGGAGAGTGTTCTCTGTCGCTGCAATAGCGGCTCCTACTCGGGGCACCTGATCAGTGGGGAGTGGAACTGGGAGGGATAGCGTGTTCCCCCCAGTGAAACTGGTCCCTGTTAGGCGAAAAGAACCAGCTGGTGACTTTGTGTGCATCGGCGGAGACATGTGT
>NC_139956.1:24607513-24850013 GCF_963454915.1 Gymnoscopelus microlampas | reverse complement strand
CAGGTCTTAATGGGTTAAAGTGATGTAGTATCACTAATGACTCGTATTGATGGCTGTGTGAGTGAGAGAGAGAGTCTGCGGTCTGATTGATTGATCGATACATTAATTGACGGTCACGGAGCGTTTAGCAGCGCTGGTTCACGCGTGAACAATAAACATGTAAAATACCTCTGTGTCACATAATGACTCTCACTGCTCATTTTATGCAGCATATAAATCCCTAACGACGCTCATCAAACTGTCCATATTTCACACGTATAACTGATGAGATATTTTTATCCGATGAACAATGAACGAGGTACAATTTGTACCATACTGTCATAGCTGCACTGGCCCATTAAGACCAGAGGCCGGTTCTACAAAATCAGTAGTTCTCACACTTTCAAGATTTTTCCAAAAATGTCCAAAAATAACAGATGTATACAATCTTGTACATCTGCTATTTTTTAATAGCCAACTTAAAAGCCTAAAATGACAGACGCTTTCCGGGTTTTAATGGGCTAGAGATCATTCAGTTTGTTTTCTTATTAAACCTACATGATTAGTAGAAACTGGCTAATGCTAAGTGGCTAAATGAAAAGCATATGAAGAGTATATGGAGTAGTTTTGAAATAGTCCAATGATTGATTCCCGATGATATTCGGGGTAATGGTGTTGAGATTCTGTGCCATGTGTCTGAAGATTGTTGGCATGTTCAGAAGCACAGCTTGACATTTTGACGAACAAAACAATGCATCACTTCAACAGGCCAAACTGCTTTTATGTATTAATTCAAGGCGTTACTGTTGAGTGTTACATTGAAGGCACTACTGACAGTGTTACATTGAAGGCACAACTGACACCCGTATTGACAGCTTCTAAAAACAAAAGCTGATTGATCACTGTTGTGGTGTTAACAATCAGTTCCACTACTGAAATCGGGGGTCTTTTATCTCACAAGAGAAGAGATCCGTTTCTCTGGTGATGATCAGTAAGTTAAATATATCACTTTCCCATTGCTATTGGCAGTGAAGATAATTCAAACAAACAGCCAATTCAAGTGGAGCCGTAGCGCAGTGGATTTGGTGTTTTGTCTGAAGACACAGCTGAGCGCTTGTTTGAACGCCTGGGCTCGAGCTGTCACGTCTGGATTTCAGAGGGTTTAATTTCACATAAGAGCTCAGGCTGTCATTCATGGTTCCATCTCCTGTGAAAAGCATCCAGGAAATTTGATGATTTGTGCAATTTTCAAGCGCTGGGGGGGGGGAAACTGGACCTAAGTACCGACTGGCTTGGCAGACTGCAATGTGCGTGCAAAAGAAAACACAACCCAAAGAACCCGTGCACATTAATTTCACATTACATTCGTAGTGCCGTCGTTTTCCAACAACATCACAGTGAGAGCTCACAAACACATCTTGAAGTAGTTACTACTTACTCTGTTAATTACCATAGAGGAAAAATGTTCCCCAGTCATTTAGTTAACCCATTAAATCCGGGAAAGCGTTTTAGATTTGAGTTATATACCTGTATATAGCAACATACGTTTTTCAGAAAACTCTTAGGATTTAGAGCATTTCACTTGTGCCGTGCTGCGAGCTTGTACTGTACATCTGCAATTTTTGAACATTATTTTGAAAAATCTGTTTGGAAAATCTTGATTTTTGAGGGGGTCCCTGGCACAAAGCATTTTCATATGGGGGTTCCTCGGCCATATACATATCATTTTGGGGCCCTTGGGGTCCTCGACACTAAAAAGTTACTACTGATTTATAAGGCATTTGTAGAATTGGCCTCAGGTCTTAGTGGGTTAAGAACATCACAGTCTGAGTTTGTCACATTACTGTAGGCGGCGTGCCCATCTGCCTCATCGTTAGCCAGGCACAATGCATTTAAAATGGAAGCGTGTTACCCTATACCTTCTTCTCCATCAAAGAGTTAACAGAGAGTGTCCATTTCCATGGTGATCCCCGCTTTGGTGCGCCCAAGATGGCCACGGCTGAATTGTTGTCAGACATACGGGCTAGATCAGAGGTCTTCAACAGGGAATCCGGGACCCTCAGGCGTCCTCAGAGTTACTACAGGGGGGGGGGGTCGCCAAATCTTTGTGTGATATGATTTTTTATTTTTACATTAACCACTTGGACCCTAGCATCCCTTTTCTGAGGAGAACTTTAGCCAAAAGAAAAGCAGATCTACAAGCTCACAACGCCTCGCACTGTGAGGCTTGTAGATCTGCATTTTTCTGGGCAAATAGGTAATTTTGTAGACTGGAAAAAGAGCAGACCAAGCAAGAAAAAAAAGTTGAAGCTGAAACACAATTTTTCACAATATAGAGGGGGTCCCTGCTTCATCTCTCTCTCAGCTTAGGGGGTCCTTGGGGGGTCTTCAAACGTAGATGGAACACAGGACAAAATATAAAGCTGCAATCTGTTTGTACTATGCTCAATGTCTCCCTATCCCGATGGACAAGAGGTAATGGCAACGATGTGTCCGAAACTATAATAAAGTTGTCCAATCCCGTGTGCCATCTGTTTCACACGGTCTAGAGTCCCCCACCGCACCGGCCGAGTCACACCAAATACCAGGTGTTTGGTGGCCCTAAGCAAGACTTGTTAAAACACTTGCAGCACATGCACCAAATCACACACACGCACGCACGCATACACTACCATAGAATAAAAAGGATGCCCACCATCCTTCCATCCTGACATGGTTCTCACCTGTCACCACTAGAGACATACAGTATTACACCTCATTCGAGGTACCTGTCAATCAGTCTGTCACAGCAAGTGTTCAGGCTATTTGAGAATCTTGTGAACATCCAAGTACCTTTGTAGAGCAGATGATCATACTTCAAGGTATCTAAATATCTGTCTATTTACTTCTTGATTGCCTGCGAGCATGAGCTTTCTTCCTGCTCCTGCAGAAACCGTAGAAGAGTATGTCAGACAAAACATGTCTCTTCTGGATCACATAGTCAGCGACGCCCGATTGACTTTACCTGTATAAGTTCGCTCCTCAACGCTGCTTGAGCTAGTTGCATCTGTCAGGTGCCAGGAAGGTGTTAGAGCAGACATCTTCATTGGAAATTATTAATATAGCTGATCTGCCATCACTAGAGAGCCAAGCTTTCTCAAGAAGTGTGACCGTTTGAGGTGGTAATGTTCACTGGTTTCTCAATTAGCCAGAACAATTTCCGTGACTATGGTGACAGGATCCTGCAGGTGACTTCACCTAGGACTAGGAGTTTTTATAGGCGTTTCTATAGGCCTTTTGTGTAGTTATTCTAAGCAAGTCAGTGCATTCCAGAGACTTACGAGGTTCTGTAAATGCATTGTGAAAACAATACAGAAATGTGTTGATATGAAAAAGATCATGTGGCCCCCCCCTCAGTGGTTGTGGCCCTAAGTAACCAGACTCCTTATGCCAGCGGCCGGCCCTGACAAATACTATTAAAATGGTACCCAATGCCTTCCTGCTTGGCACTCAGCAGCCAGCATCAAGTGTTGGATTGGGGATTAGTCCCTGTGACATACTAGCATCATGTCCAGGGGTGTACCTGTACATCATGGTTTCCTCACGCTAAGGAAACCGGGGATAGGCTCCTGACCTATGGGCCACATGGCTTAGGAAACGTTCCCAAGGCAGATTGGTTCAAATAACATTGTAACAAGTTGTCGCATTTACTCATGTATGTAAACACAGTACTGTACTGTACATACATACTGGTGTAGTGGCATTGTACATTTGTGTATCAGTCCAC
Source organism: Gymnoscopelus microlampas (assembly GCF_963454915.1). Lineage (NCBI taxonomy): Eukaryota > Metazoa > Chordata > Actinopteri > Myctophiformes > Myctophidae > Gymnoscopelus > Gymnoscopelus microlampas. The sequence goes on along the minus strand of NC_139956.1, from coordinate 24,846,268 downwards.
TGTAATTTTTTCTTTTTTTCCCCACTAGATTTTGCTGAGTGAGCCATAACGACCCAATAGTAATGTCCCATTGGTTTTTCAATTTGCAGCTGTGCTTAACAGTCGGCGAGCTATTGCATGGGGTTCAATTCCTCTGGTGGTGTGATTTTTATGTAGCGTATACATCCACATCATTATGACAACATTACTGTCACAGAGTTTTGAAGTATTCCTCTTCTGCTGAGCTGGTCTTAATGGAGTCAGTATCGCAAGTCTTCCCTTCATTGTAACTAATGAATACTTACTTGCCATTATTATTGTAGTAATTGATGATGTTGTTGTTATTTTATACAGGCTGTGGCGTGTTTGAACAAAGTCTTGTTTTCCCCATTTGTGGCCGGCACCAAGCTTTTAGTCACGTCATAGCATATCTACAAGCTTGTAGACAGTGCAGGCTTAATGCAAGGGCTTTAGGTGCTGCAGCACAGGGCACCAACCTCGGGTTGGCTGCTGAAGGAGCGCTAAAACGGTGAAATGTGACGGTGAAGCGACAATTATTCGCGCTTCTCATGTGGAGGAGGACATTTTAATTAAAAAAAAGACCAGTATACTGTATATCACGCATATTCATTCCAATTGGCTACTGTGACTGCCTATGAATTTCACAGACCTGGGTAGGCAACCCGGCCTGGCGGGATCACGCATATCTGACAAAAACATTTCTGCAATTTGCTCTCGACTCATCCAAAAGTATATTAACATTTGGGACATGAACAATTTCCGGGTCACGGTGGAGGAGGCGAGGAGGCAGAAATATTACTACTACGGTGTAGCTATAGGGTGCACTCTGACATTAGAAAGGACACTTTAAGAATGTACTAATTCATTCAGTGAAATAATACCTTTGTTCTAGTAACAGCTGAGGTTTGGTTATGTGCTAATTTTCAATCTTCACAGCCCTCATTTGTGAGAACACACTTGCCCTGGTCAAATTCATTCAGATAAATGGGGAAATCTGTATAGCGCTGTTCTAGTGTCCACTGAAAGCAATTGACTAATTACACACATTCACTCATTTACACACACGCACACACACACACACACACACACACACACACACACACACACACACACCGGTGTGTCTGAGAGAATTGCTGCTCGTTCTATTGTATTTGATAACCATACTCATAACTGTGATTATTTGTCTGTGTTGCAGGCGTTTCCCTGGAGAATGTGTATGACTACAGCGAGTACTGGGAGGTGGCCAGAGGCCTGTATGCGCCGTTCGACTGCACCGCCACCATGAAGTCTGGCAACGCGGACGTCTATGAAAATGAGATACCTGGTGGACAGTACACAAACCTGCACTTCCAGGTATGACCCTGTTACTGCTACTGGCACTTTAACCACTTGACCCATTAAAACCGGGAAAGCATCTGTGTCATTTTAGATTTTTTTGCAAAAACGTTCAAAACATTGCAGATGTACAAGCTCGCAGCGCGGCTGTGAACTTGTACATGTAAAGTGGTCAAAATGATTGTGATGCTATGTAGTATACTTTTGCTGGGGACCCCTTGGAGTCCCCAGAACCCACATTGAAAATATACTACATAGTACAAATTAAGCATCACTCACGCCTATGTCGTTATGTTATTACCACAGCAACCAATGCAGATAGGTTGATAACATTTCTGAATATACATCCGTTCTGATCACTTGCAGATAACAGTGTGGACAGTCAGTTCTAAAGATCACATTTCAGAAACAAATTGCACTTCCCTGCGGTCTGAACAAAGCCTATTTGCATAACAAGAGAACTTGGATGCGAGACACGACTAACAAGGGCAGCCTAAAGGTGTGCATAATAGTTGAGCCCAGTGGCTCATCACAAACCACCAAACTGCACCATTATGTTGAAATATAGATCTAATATATGAAGTTTCATAGCCTGGCGTGGCGAGTTGACGATTCTGTGTATTCAAAGCAGACAGAGTAAGACATTATGCAAAAAAGAAAAACGGTCTGAAAAGTTTGACAAAAACAAAACATCCAAACTAGAGATTAAAGGATTCTTGGTGGCAGGCTTCAAGCTGTGTCAAATATGAGTTGGTGTGCAGTAGAATCCTTACGCCTGTTTTGTTTGCTCCAAGTGACGACCCTCTTGGGCTTACATTAGTGTCTCTAGATCCATGGTACATTGTCAAAGTTACGTATACGATAACCACCCAAGCGAAAATCTGACACTTCTTCTTCTTATCCTCAAAGATGTTCTGTATTTTTCATTGGACCAAGGTTTCGGCACGACACTGCCGTCGTTTCCTTTGTGTAAACATCAATGTCAATGTGTTGGCCTGTGCCAGCTGTATTTTTAACAATCTAAAACTACAAAGTAACTAGTTTCTGAAGTTTTCAAATAATTGTAGTATAATATTTGGATGGAGTAGAAGTAAAACTATTGAAAATTGGAAATACTCCAGTAAAGTAATAATACCTCAAAATTGTACTTAAGTACAGTACTTACTTTCCACCACTGCTGAAGGGCTTATGTGCACTTTTTGCTAACGCGATGTGGCACACATGCATGGTGCATGTTTAAGTCTCTGCACCGACACTCGAACACAGTTATGCTCCGGAACTTGTCAAAGACTATTTGGAAGCGACTGCATCCACGGGGCGGTGCAAAAGAAAGAAAACAACATGCAAGCATATACAACTTGTCATCTAATGCACATGAATTGTATAGCTCTTAATGTTTTCTTGCTTGTTTTTGTTTTTATTCAACATATGTTGAGCACTTTGTGAGTTCTCTCTGTGAGAGGTGCTATATAAATAAAATGTACTTACTTACTTACTTACTTACTACTGTATAGGTGTGAGCTCTTAACACAGCTGGCTGCTTAACATGCAGACCACATGCCAAACACATTATGGTAGGTTGCAGTGGAAAGGCATTCTTACAATCTTACATGCAAGCAACACAACAGCCGTTGTAGTGAGCTATATACTGTACCGTGTGTGTGTGTGCGCGCGTGCGCGCACACACGCACGCGCACGTATGCGCAGTGCGTGCATGCGCAGTGCGTCTATACAATATATATATAATATATACTATAGTGTATATATACACACACACTGTATACAGTATATGAATGTGAGAGGTACAGATGCAAATACAGAAGACATTCTAATATTGAACACATTTTAGATTCATAACATTTTAATCATTCTGCAGACTGTTATGCATGAGTGAAAACATCCTGAATTTACTTTTTTATAGCTTCTGTAGCGACAGCATCACAAGCAGCCATATATAGCATATTCTGTAGCTGTCAATCGTAATGCCCAGATGATGATGCATCTGCGGTTTGCCCGGAGGGGCCTGGGTTGAGATAACAAGTTTATTCATCTGTTTCCCACCTTTCTTCATTTCTCATTCCATCTCATGTCTTCTCTACCCCCCCAGGCGCACAGCATGGGTCTCGGAAACAAGTTCAAGCAAGTGAAGAAGGCCTACGCCGAGGCCAACAAACTCCTGGGTGACCTCATCAAGGTGAGACACAACAATTACATACTGCTGTAATTGCTACACGCGGAGCATGAAAAGAACCGTGCCGCCGCAGCATTATTTCCTCCTGCTCCTCCAGAGAGAGGGCTTTGAAATTCAATGTTGTCACGCTTTCCTCTACCATCATAACGTTGTATAACGCAGTGGTTCTCAAACTTCTTTTTTTTTTTAAGGACCCCCCCCCCCACCCCACCGTTTGCTATGCATTCGGCCAAGGGTTCTTTTCAGGCCGCGACCCCCTCAAAATAATCACATTTGAACATGGGACCCCCCACCCTGACAAGCACTTGGAATTGTAGGCATTACATTTAGTTTGACTCGGTTCCACATATAAATATTGTGAAAATAGCCGAACTACAAGCACACAAGAGCTTGTGAGCTTGTAGATTGGCTATTTTGCGAGGCATTGTGTGCTTGTAGTTCGGCTATTTTCAAAATGTTTGCCTCTTTCTTACGTAATATTTGACAATTTGGCCAATTTGGTATTAAAAATGTCTTAAAATCATTCAATTGTACCTTTAGAAATGTGCAGATAGCCTGTATACACTCAAAAGAAAACCACCTAAGTGGAAAAAAGCGGCACTCCAAAATAAAGTTGCAAGACAGTGGCTCAGATGTGGTTTCTCATTTTATTGAGATGTGAACGCTAACGCGTTTCGGCCGTAGCATTCCTCAGAGCAGATTAAAAGATCTGCCTAAACTAAGAAGGCATCCAGAGGAAGCGCACCGGTTTTCCTTTCTTAGCCTGTATACACTACTTTATATTGGTTTGTTTACTGTTGAGTGAGAAAACAATGTTGCACATTAAGCTAATCATCTTAGCCCCCCCAAAATGATTGGGGGACCCCCCTGGGAGTCCCGACCCCCAGTTTGGGAACCACTGCATCTGGCCACAAACCCTCACAACAAAGAGTGTACAATTGGAAGAAAATTGATCCGTAATGGTCCATTTGGTTCCATTTGTGCACTTTCGGAGTTACAGGTCCATTTGGTTCCTAACTATCAACAATATAGCTGTGGACCCCTGGAACCCCCTCAAGGACCCCTGGGGGTCCCCTAACCCCACTTTGAGAACCACTAGCATAATGTGTAAAGGGATCATCTCATTTATTTGATACGGTCAGGTCTTGCTAGCACATTATATATATATATATATATATATATATATATATATATATATATATATATATATATATATATATATATATATATATATATATATATATATATATATATATATATATATCGCTTTTCTAGGTACTCAAAGTCGCTTAATACAAACACCCAACACCCACTCTGTGGGTCTGAGTTCTCTGTGAACTACTTCACTGTTCCAGCCGCTGCAGCGATTGAAGGGGACTCGTTGAATGCTATCTCTCAGCCAACTCAAGGGCACGCTTGAATTACTAGTGCATTGGAATCGATTGGAATTGGCCCCATTGGGTTTGCAGCCATCCGTCACGCTGGTAGATGTGAGTTGCAAGATTCAGGAGGACTCTGCAGGGAAACGGGAAGGGGTTCAGGGGGAACAGTGGTGGAAAAAGTACTTTTTTTACTTGAGTAAAAGTATCAATGCTGCAACGTAGAAATATTCTGTTACAAGTAAAAGTCCAGAATTAAAGATTTACTTGAGTGAAAGTACAAAAGTATTGGCATAAAAATGTACTTAAAGTACCACAAATAAAAGTACTCGTTGTGCAGAATGTATTATTTCACAAGTTTTGCGACACATTGTGAGCTTGTAGATCGGCTATTTTCAAATGGCCGAAATGTATATAGGGCTGAAGTGGTTACTGTATGTTTTGTAATAACTAGAAGCTCGCCCCCGCTACGCGGGGGCTCGCGTCTAGCCCGCGGCCACGCCCACGTAGCGCCCGCGGCCACTTGGCAGCTCATGTAAGTGGCGTAGCGTCCTGAGGGCCAGTGGGGCCGTGGCTCGGTCAGTGAAGACCCTGTAGTGCGGATGATATGTGGCATAGAGGGGCAGATTGTAAATCCCCAGAGGAAACATCTGTGGGCTACCATTGGTTCAGCGATGTGTGCGGTCGCCCTGCGGCCCCTCCTCCTCCACCAATGTGCAGTATTGAGAGCCCTGACGTCACAACAATTGGAGCGATGGGCACTGCACTCTGGTTGGTTAGGGTACACCTAGGGCCCAGGTAGAACCCAGTTAAAGGCTGCATGGGCAAACCCAGTTAGGACCCGCCTTGGTCCCACATAAACATGGCTAGTTGGGGCCCACCTAAGGGCCAGGTAGAAGCTACTTATAGCCTGCATGGGCATCGCAGTTGGGACTGAAGTGGATGCCGCTGACATTGCTGACATGGGGTCCATATGGTTTAGCCCACCTTGAAACCATATGGGAACTACGCTGGCATGCAGGCTGGAATGCAAACGCTGCATCATACCTGTAGTGTGTAGTTTGATGTTGTGTGTGTAGCAGATATACCTGCAGTGTGTAGATCAATGTCCATATGAAAGTCAATGCCCAGCAGTGTTTTTTTTTTCTCCAGCAGAGTTTCTAGTGTCTCTGTCTCTCTCTGGAAGAGGTTGCACATGAACTCTGCAGCCGCACTGAGACGCTCCAACACAAACACTCTGACATTAGGCTGCTTCACACAACAAACATCAGCACCACGCTGCTGTTTGTCCAAAAGACACAATATCTCCTCTCCCACCGACGTCATGTGTTCATTTATCGACAGCCGTACAGAGTCCTTTTGACACATTTTACCTCGTTTATCCAGCTCTCACTGACTCTCCACATCGGGCTGTTATAGCGCCACCATGAGGCTGATTAGAGAAATCTCAAGTGGAATTTCTTCCTCGGCATAGTGGGAATGTGGGTGCAAAGTTGCACGGAAAGTGCATGCTGTGTTCATAATGTGAGGCATTTTGGTCCAAACGGAGCAGTCCTGCAGACTTTGGAAGCCATTTTAGCCAATCAGGATGGAATATGAAAAATCTGAAAGGGTTTTTTTTTTAATGACTGTGGAGATACTGTGTACCGATTTGCGTGATGTTTGGGCAAAATATGTAGGAGTACTGTGAGAAAAGGTGTTTAGCAAAAAGCGGCCTCCTGGTGGCACTGTAACAGGGCCATGTGAAAGAAATAGGGCAGAGGTTCTGAATTGGCATCCAGGGAGTGTGTGTGCACAGTTTCGCTGCGATCAAGTCAACGATGTGAGAGATTAGCTATCACAGACGGACGGACAGGTCTTGCGCCATGCCTTTCGGCCTGGCGGAGACAATAAAAAAACGAAAGTAAAGGAAATTACCATTTCTGCAACAAAAGTAGTCAACAAACTATACTATAAAAACATTGGCCACATTGTCAAATAATCTAAGAAAGAGGCAATCATGTAGAAAATAGCCGATCTACAAGCTTACAAAGCCTCTCAACGTGAGGCGTTTCGAGCTTGTAGATCTGCTATTTTCACAATATTTACTTGTGGAATGGAGTCAAACAAAATGGGGGGGTGGCCAGATCAATTACGTGTATTTGGGGGGGGGGGCGGCCTGAAAGGGTTGATAAGCACTGCTCTAATTGGAGCGAAATTATCTGTAATTACTACATGACCATAATGCAGCCTAACATGCGTTGCACGGGGCGGTCCTGCCATTACGTTAGTTACTGTAGTTGCTGTGGAGCTACATAGTTCTCCAGAAGACACACACAAACATACACCATCTACAATGGACTAACTGAGCAGCAATATTGACATTCACCACACGAACGTGCATTGTTGACAAAGTGATTGCACAGCCGCTGCAGGCATGACAACCACGTTAGCGTTAGCTACATGCCACTATCACAGCTCCCTGTCCGTCGTTGGTGCGACTGAATGTGATGGCTACAGCAAGCTCTCTGCGATGCCATTGTCTGGAGACTGCTCCTGGCATGACACGACCAATGAGAGTGAGCGCTGTCGTTGTTGCTAAGATACGGTGGCGTCACTGGCCCATAGCTTGTAGATCTCTCACACATGATTGGCGTAGGCTGCGTTGCCAGGTCTGACTGTTTGTATAAGCGATTTTGGGCTTATTTGGGTGCACTTTTGGGCTCGTTTCCATAGACCACGGCATCGCTTATTTCTTTCCCGTGACCGATGTGGCAAAAAAAGGTGCAAAACGAACCATCCGGAAGTAAAGTGCGAGATGAAATATATAGCACTTTTTGATTATTAGAGAAGGAGACAGATGTGAAGGTGGAAAATGGAATGTAGGAGATTATATAGTTTTTCATGAGCGATTTTTGTAGCAAGTTGTGAGTGAATTGGGCCACTCCTGTGGGCGGGGGGCTGATTAGAACCATTGGGGTTTGGGAAGGAGACGCTCTCTGTTTGAGTGGAAAGATAATCAAAATGTACAAAGTAGCTAACTACAATTTTCATACAATTGTTGTGGAATAAAAAGTACAATATTTGTCTCTGAGATGGAGTAGAGTAGAAGTAAAGAAAATATTGAAAATTGTAAATACTCCAAAAATACCTCAAAACTGTTCTTAAGTTCAGACTTAAGAACAGACTACTTGAGTAATGTACTTAGTTACTTTCCACCACTGAGGGTGAACAGATCGGTTCAAGGAGAAAAGGTAAAACAGGCAAATGCTCCTTGTATGAAGAAGCTTGAAGAGAGAGAAAGAATAACATCTGGAACATTAATGCATGTTGTGAGGCACAATGGTGGGTGAATGGAACGCACGCCGACCATTATGGTTGCGACGTCTCTGGTTTGATTGTAGCCAGGTAAACAAAGGGAAAAAGCCAGCACATCCACTCTAACGTGCCAGAAGTCGGAAGAGCCACTTGGGCTCGAAACGTCACGAACAATGTTGGAAGAAAAATACATACAACTTTTGGAGCGTGATCCAGTGTGCTGACTCTATTTGGCTCTTGCTATATTTTTATTCTACCCAGGGCAATGTGTTGCACATCTTTCCCCTCTCCAGCCTTAGCTTCCTGTCTCACTCTGCTATCTTAAGAAAATATAGACAAATGTGTTGTCAACCCAGATATTGCTGCTTGATGTGAAGAGAGATGTGTGGGCGGTGATGAGAGTTCACAAGAAACCAGAAAAAAACACACGAAATGACTGAGTTAGCATGACTCATATCATTCATGCATATAGGATGGGAGAAGATTGGGCAAGCAGCCCACCAGAAAATAAAGCCAAAGGCAAAGCATCATGTGACGCCTGAAAGATGCCATCCAATTACTGTATGCAGCGCTAGGGGAGTTGGCACCGTCCAAACCCTTCTATCCAGCAAAATTGAAATAGTTATTTTGACACCTGTATTATATCAGGCCTTATTTCCTGGAACATGTTGCTAAGCAGAAGTGGCCAAAGTCTGTCCTCATTGGCTAGAATCCTGCTGTTACATCCTGTAGTAGGGTGTTAACATGCACGTGCACACATAGACATCAAAGGGGGCTTGAGCCCCTGCCCTTTTGTCTGTCGGTAAAAAGTGCCCTTGTCTCCTCTGACTGTAAACTGTAGAAACCCCTGCGCGCCCGTTGGCCTCGCACCTGCAGTAAAGCTTACTAATTATTGAGCCCCGTGCCGTGCAGTGCTCGCGCAGAATTATAGTTGATTTACAAGCTCACAACGCGTCGCAACGCCAGGCATTGTGAGCTTGTGGATCGGCTATTTTTTGGGTGCGCGATACCGCCCGGCAAACGAAGTATATTATACACAATCGAGACCTAACTGAGGGCACAACTGAACGCAGTGAATGCACGCAGAACACGGACCAATTGTTTGAGACAGATTAGGTATGTATCATGGACAAAAAAAATATATACATAGCTGTTAATTTGAAATTACTTGTCAAGCAGGAGCCTATATATATCTCTCTCTCCCTCTCTCTCTCTCTCGCTCTCTCTGGCTGTGTCAGCAGCAGTGGTGGGAAAAGTACTCAATTTCTTTACTTAAGTAAAAGTACTCATTATACAGAAGAATAAGTGGCGTCGTTAGGCGGGGGTTTCGGTGGCTATAGCCACCAATGTTTTATCCAAAGCCACCAATAAAAACATTTATTAAAAAAAGTTTTTTTTAATGTTTTTTATTATATATCTATAACCCTAACCTAACCCTAAAACCGAAATAAAGTAACAAAAAACGGGTAAAAAAGTACCCGAATCCGACGAATATCCGCAAAATTTCGCGCGCGCGCTTCGCGCGCGCAGGGGGGGCACATGCACGCGCGCTCGTGCATGTGCCCTTTTGAAATTCCAGCCCCTGCCTCTCCAAATCTCTCTGCACGTCTCTGGGTGTTAATCTCATTAAACATTCGCTCAGGAAGCATCTGGGTCTTTTCTTGGCGCCAGACTGGTTTTAGTGGCACTCAGTGACATGTTATATGGAGCGATGGCTCTGGCACAGTTTGAGGGAAATCAGTTCAGTTTGATCGGGCATGGCTTTGTCGTTCCTTCTCCTCCTCTCTTTAGCGCTCTCGCCCTTGTTCCCACTCTGTCAGCGGTGTATTGGCAGCTCTGGACTGGGCTGGTTCTGCCTTGCTGCTCCCGTTTCCTTGCTTGGCTGAGGCAAACGATTCCAGATTAACTCAGATGGATCCCCCCACTCTGTAATGCTCTCTGCATTCAGTTTCACTCTCTGGCTTTCTCTCATTCTCTCATCTGCTCGCCTCTTCCCTCTGTCTATCTCTCTGTGTGTGTGTCTCTCTCTCTCTGTGTCTCTCTCTCTCTCTCTCTCTCTCTCTCTCTCTCTCTCTCTCTCTCTCTCTCTCTCTCTCTCTCTCTCTCTCTCTCTCTCTCTCTCTCTCTCTCTCTCTCTCTCTCTCTCTCTCTGTCTGTCTGTCTGTCTGTCTGTCTGTCTGTCTGTCTGTCTGTCTGTCTGTCTGTCTGTCTGTCTGTCTGTCTGTCTGTCTGACAGTCTGACACCCCCCTGGATTCTGTCAAAACTCTCTCTCTCTCTCTCTCTCTCTCTCTCTCCCCCCCCCCCCCCCTCTCAGATGCTCTCTAAAGCCATTCTTTAAGCCTTCACACCGGTGCAGTGCGCAAATATGTCACAGATTTGCAGCAACATCCATGTACACATTTTCCGCATGCAAACTACATTTTTTTGCTAGTGTTTTGCTCTCGTGTTCCAATTCTGATAACAACAAACAAAATGTTTGCTGTTATCATCTACCCTCCGCCAGCGTTTCACCTGGCCAGCTGACAGCTTCTCTTAATTATCCCATGACACTAACTTCACTGCGTGTTCATTGATACATTTTATCAACCCTGAACCCAGGCCTATTTATTTGTTTGTTTGTGTTCATTTCATTCACTATAGATAAGCAGTTTTCCGATTGTAATCTTGAACGGTAAACGGTTGTCAGGGCATGTAGCTAATCTTGACTGTTATACAATAAGAACATTGTGCTGATACGTTACATCAGCAGCAGCAACAACAGTAATTTGGTGTGTGTGTGTGTGTGTGTGTGTGTGTGTGTGTGTGTGTGTGTGTGTGTGTGTGTGTGTGTGTGTGTGTGTGTGTGTGTGTGTGTGTGTGTGTGTGTGTGTGTGTGTGTGTGTGTGTGTGTGTGTGTGTGTGTGCGCGCGCGCGCGCGTAAATCTCGGAAATGTTTTCACATATCCCATTTTTTTGTGGGTGTTAATATTTTTCACATAGTTTGAATTCATGGTCTCATTTACCCATCCTGCCATCCCTCCATTGTCCCTCTTCTCATTATTTTTCTGGCAGTTTAATTTCACCACTTTATTTACATTGACCGAACCACCCAGGGTGAATGGCCAAGGGAAGTTTGAAGCACGAGTGTGTGTGAGATTTATGTGCGTACGTGCACACTAGGGATGCTACGAACAGGATTTCTGCGTCTACGAGCCTGTAGATTGGCTATTTTCGTCGCTGTCAACACCGTATAAATCGGGCTTACTGTAAAACAGTTTCCCCTCATTGTGAATCTTTGGTCTGAACTAGGATTATCAGCTGTATTGCAGTTTGGCAATTTAGAGTGATTGACATTTGGACAGAACAGAATTGGCTAACTTTCCTGTTCAACTCCAGATTTCAACCCCGGAGTCCGGTGCAAGTTCTTATACTGAGCTAATAGTTCTCCCCTGCTTGCTGAAGGGAGAAATTGAATTTGGACTTTCAGTCAATCCAGAATCAGGTTCTAAATGTTTCATTGGAGAGCAGGGAGACCAAATACAGCCACCCCAATTGTATTAGTTACATTGTATTAACATACTCTACCATACAGATTGGACAAAATAAATTTGTATTCACTAAAAAAGTGATACATAATACAACTTTAATGTTACGTGTAAAACAGTGGCCCATATTATTTTTCCGCTTCACTTTCATTAAATACAGATGTCCACTAAATGAAGTTGTACATTACTAGGCCCTCCAAATATTCATCATTTTGTTGATGTTGGAATACGTTTTCAATTATGTTTTCACACTGGAATGTTGGTTAAAATCTGTTCTGTCGCTTTTAAGAGATCACTGTTTTAAAGAAGTCATTGCCGTGTGAAGCTAAGCCCTATTCCAGGCACCTTCAACAGGGGGTCTGGGGCCCCTGGGGGGTCCTCAGAGTTACTACAGGGGGGGGGGGCAGCCAAATCTTTGAGCAATAGGCAGCTTTTTTTTTTTACATTAACCACTTGAACCCTAGCATCCCTTTCCTGAGGGGTCATTAACCGAGGTTTGGTGTAGCGGGGGAAAAGAGCAGATCAAGTACAAGTATTGAGGGTTTATTGGTTAACTGTCTGAAAATACACCTTAGCATGAACACAACGCTAAACAAGTCTATGAAACTATCTATGAAATCTATGAAAAGATTTAATCTGCAACACAATTTTATACAATATAGTGGGGGTCCCTGCTTCATCTCTCTCTCAGCTAAGGGGTCCTTGGCCTGAAAAACGATGAAGACCCCTGCCCTATTCACATGTGACTAGTATTACCTGGGTACCTCTGGTCATCTGTAATAATTGCGGAGGTCGTCTGTGAGTTTTTTCTTTTCACAAAATTGCTTTTGGTAACGTGGTTCACCCCACACAGCGAGTGTAGCGTAACTCTTTGCACATCCAATGCCTGTTTGCTCGCAATCGATTGCTCATTTCGTTCAAGATTCGGTTGCAAAGGAACGATAGTGTCCAGGACGCAGCGGTCACACACAGTTCCTTGACATTTTCGTTCTTGGGCGATGCTGTCAGTAAATTCGAGTACTCCACTTATCCGCTGTGAAAGCGCATCGCGGAACCACAGACGTGGGGAGATTATCATTTCTGAATTCCAAGAGGTCCCCCAGATGATACCGGTCCAGTGTGAATAAAGCTTCAGTCTGAACCATTGTGATGTATTTTCAGCCAAGCAGTTAGCACAAAACAAACAGGCACAATGCAGTTATAAATATATGTGTCATTGATCGGTTTAACCCATTGAATCCCGGGAGCGCATGTCTGTCATTTTCGATTTCTTTGGCTATTCAAAAATAGCAGATCTACAAGCTCATAGCACAGGCACCGAGTGCCGCGCTATGAGCTAGTAGATTGTGCTATTTTAGAAAAAAATCGTGAAAATCTGTGCAAATCTTTGAATACATATTCTTTTAAAGCGAACATTAATTTGTTTATTTATTTGGTTCCAGGGACGCCCAGAAGCAAAGATTTGAGTTACAAATGTTCGCTTTAAGAAATATATGCTCAAAGATTTGCACAAACTTTTCACGATAAAAACAAAATAGCAGATTTACAAGCTCATAGCGCAGCATGACAGAGATGTGTTCCCGGATTGAATGGGTTAAAGAGATCGGGGCAATTTGAGACCACCCGATCGATGGGCCGATTGACTAGAGCATCCATAGTGTATACGCAACGCGCACGACACGCACACACACACACACACACAGTATGAGCTCAAAAATCTCTACAAGCTCTTTACTTCTGCTTTGAATTTTGCCTCTGGCTTTTTTTTGTTGATTTTGTCTTTCATTAAACCCTGCCTCCGTTATTTTAAATCCATCCCTCATGATCTCACCTCTCTCCCTCTTCCCTTTATGTTATTCTTTGTTTGTTTTTATCACTCTACCCTCTTAACCCATTGAGACCTGAAGCCGATTCTACATGTCTCCTAAATCCCAACAATTTTCTGAAAAACGTATTTTTCTATATCAGTGGTGCTCAATCTTTTTCATGTCAAGGACCCCCAAAATTATATGTATTTGGCCGCAGACCCCAGTCAAAATATGTTGTCCCAGGGACCCCCAGAAGTAAAGATTTGAGTTAAAAATGTTCGCTTTAAAAATATATATATTCAAAGATTTGCACACATTTTCACGATTTTTCAAAAATAGCAGATCTACAAGCTCGTAGCGCGGCACTCGGTGCCGCGCTATGAGCTTGTATATCTGCTATTTTTTTTGAATAGCCTAAAGTGTAAAATAATGCTTTTTAGCTCAAATCTAAAAATAACACAGTTCCAGGTCTTAATGGGTTAATTTCTTTCTCACCATTCATCTTCTACAGTATCTCTGTTGCGCCTTTATGACAAATTCATCCCCGGCGGCAATTTTTCTTACTTTGCTTGCCCTTCTCATATAACATCCACACTCTACAGCGTTTCCTTTCTTTGTGCTCACCCCCCCCCCCCCCCCCCCCCCCCCCTCTTTCTTTCTCTCTCTCTCTCTCTCTCTGACTCTGTCCTACTCAATTTTCCTTCTCAATTCCCATTTTCCATTCTCCATAGCAATTCAATTCAATTAAGGCTCGCCGGGCTTCGCTGCACAAGCCAATGTTTGTCTTAATGTTGCTGTTGCGGGCAGCGCGCTCCGTCCTGTTAGCCTGCCAATGGCCAACATCTCTCACTCTGTTCACTTAACCTTATGAGACCAGAGGAGCGGAGGAGACCAGTCTCGCTTGTCAGGTATCACATAAAGCACTGTTTCCCAACAGTGGGTCAGGAGACTCTGGACCCGTCTTTGGGTCGCGGAGCAATTTTTATGGGTCGCGAGTAAATATACCTCCTTTTTTCAGTTTCTTAAATTTAAAGAAAATATATATATATATTATACTATATACTAGATTTAAAAAAAAAGTTTAAACAAAGAAATCACAACTTTAAATCAATCAACATCAATTCCTGCATATTCCAAAAGTATTTCATTAATAAAAAAAACTGTTTGTAGATCTGCTATTTTCACTAGTTTGGGTCACTCATACACACACACACACACACACACACACACACACACACACACACACACACACACACCACACACACACACACACACACACACACACACACACACACACACACACACACACTCAGTGGAAGCATGTGTGGAAATAGAGGATTAAAGCTCCTTACACACCGGCGGCGATTCTTTCATGCGCATAATAGTTTTTTTTTAAAACCTTATAAAGTCAATGCAAGCTTCCACGTGCGTCAAGCGTCTTTTAATTATTCGGAACAAGTCCGAATTTTGCGTATGTTCGCATAATCGCCGGTGTGTAATGACCTTTACAGTGTGCCGTATACAGAAACATAGCACTCCCACATGTATGCATGTGTGAGCAAGCAAGCACATACACTAACAATAACCAGTCAATAACCAATCTTGTCTAGTGCTCTTCAGCTGGCTTTCTATACACACTTATCTCTATGGAAACACACAGTAGTATCATATACACATGTGCTGCTACTTATTGAAGTGGATCAACAGATGCACACATACACTAGAGGACAATCAGTCCTTGTCCGATCCAACCGGGCCCGACACAGAGAGAGATTCCATTAGGGTTCCAGGGGGTCCACAGACAAATAATTGACATCTCTTGCCACGCCTACCTGACATGAATCTCTTTTGACACACAGTGCAATTTGACTGTAGACACTTCCAGTGTTTGACATGGTTAGCTTGTTGATAAGAAGACACGTTGATGCTGGTCGTGTGTGTGTGTGTGTGTGTGTGTGTGTGTGTGTGTGTGTGTGTGTGTGTGTGTGTGTGTGTGTGTGTGTGTGTGTGTGTGTGTGTGTGTGTGTGTGTGTGTGTGTGTTGTGTGTGTGTGTGTGTGTGTGTGTGTGTGTGTGTGTGTGTGTGTGTGTGTGTGTGTGTGTGTTGGTGTAGCAGTAGTTTCGTATACCTGTCTGTGTGCACACATACTCTCCCGTTCCAATTAGACACACACACACACACACACACACACACACACACACACACACACACACACACACACACACACAGTGTTCACAGGAAGCTCTTTATTATATTGCTTGTGGGGCTGCAGATGTATGTTGCCTTGCGCTCTCTCTCTCTCTCTCTCTCTCTCTCTCTCTCTCTCTCTCTTTCTTCTCTCTCTCTCTCTTCTCTCTCTCTCTCTCTCTCTCTCTCTCTCTCTCTCTCTCTCTCTCTCTCTCTCTCTCAGCTCTCAGCTCAGCCTCCTTCATGTATCCTTAATCTTTCCTCCAGCATCTCTCATTTCTCTCCTCTTCCTCCTCTCCTGCTAACTCGCTCGTTATCGCCCCTCTCTCCTTCTCCACCTCCTCTTCGCCTGACAGGTACAATTCTTCACTCCACTCCTGGCTGGCTCACTGTGTGTGTGTGTGTGTGTGTGCGTGTGTGTGCGCGTGTACACACACTCGTATTCACACTGTTCTGGGTGATATAACGCTTACTGTAGCCCTGGCTAGTTGCCCACTCAGGAGTTAAGGGCTGGATATAGTTGAGCCTAAACATGCATGCATGCGCACATGCACACACACGCACACACACACACACACACCACACACACACACACACACACACACACACACACACTCTCAAACCTACCTGTAAACACTGACACTCACAGCTTCTCACTCCCTCCACTGAAGGACCTCCCAAAGAGAGTTATCTATAACGGCTGACGTATAGGGAGAGAGGAACAGGAAGGGTACACGTGTGTGTGTTCGTACGTGCGCAAGATAGAGAGAGAAAGAAAGAGAGCTATAAGCAGAGGAAACCTGTTAAAAAATAGAAAGAATAAGAGAAAGCAAACGTGGAAGTGTGGTCTGATGTATTAGATGTTCATTGTTAGTAGAACTTACTCAGTCCAACATCAGTGTGCTGAGAGACCAGAGCAGAACAACTAGAGAGACAGATTATTGACACATGAGAGAGAGAGAGAGAGAGAGAGAGAGAGAGAGAGAGAGAGAGAGAGAGAGAAAATAAGACAAGAGGGAAAAGAGAGCATGGTATCAAGCAATAAAGAGAGCCATGTTGAAGATGGATTCACACTGGAACTGAAAATCTGATATTTAACCCTGTGAGGACCATATTTCATTTACCCACTCCTGGATAAAAATGGAAAATATCATATATGGTGCCCATAAAGTTGAAAATCCAATTTTTGTATCCTGTGTGTGTGTGTGTGTGTGTGTGTGTGTGTGTGTGTGTGTGTGTGTGTGTGTGTGTGTGTGTGTGTGTGTGTGTGTGTGTGTGTGTGTGTGTGTGTGTGTGTGTGTGTGTGTGGGGGGGGGGGTGTATGTCAGTGTGTATGTCAGTGTGTTTGTGTCAGTGTGTCACCTTCGCCCAATGACAGTCAAATGAAGGTGATACGTCAGGAAAAGACAGATATGACCATAAAAAAGAGAAGCACAACCTGGGAGCAGAAAATAGATGGGGAGGGTGGGGGCGAGAGGGAGAGAGAGAGAGAGAGGGTTTTTTGAACAACAAGTATATTGACATATGAAGGAGAAATAAGGTGCTTGTATCGCTTTGACAAAAACAAGCGAGCAGAATCGAACTGCTTAGTGAGCTGATTTGGATAGTTAATAAGAAACACTATTAGCCTTGATGCTGGTGTGCAGAAAACGAGAGAATGATAGAGGAGGACTAAATGGAGCCAGGGAAATTATACAAATAGGAGAGAAAGAAAGACAGTCTTGCAGTAACACAGCAGAAAGGGGAAAGTTGTCAAATGGAGGGTGAGAGGGGACATTTTCTAAAGACTCATAACAAGACATAAAAGCAGTGTTAATGTCCCCGGGGAGAGAGGGAGAGAAACATATAGCACGCCAGAGAGGGAGAAGCTGGCAGGTACCTCATGATGACAATGTTCTGGGCTTCCTTTGCAAAGACGTGGCCGAATACACTCGGGTGTAGATAGGGAGAAACAGAGGGAAACACGGGTGATGGGAAGGGATGAGGGGGTGGTGGTAAAAGATATGAAGCGCGTTCCACAATGAGCGTGGTCGTTTGTGTTTTTTCTGCGTTTTCAATTACTCACTAGAGTCGGTATCAAGGTAATGGCCTCCCCAGGGATCTAAGCAGTTCAGTCACATTTCTCTGCCCCCCCCCCCCCCCCCCCCACACTCCCCTGTACACAAGTCAAAAAACAATAAGAGGTTGAGGCATTGTTATCACCACCACTACTCTCTGCTTCAAAACCAGGTTTCTTCACAGAGCTCTGCTCAAGCGTGGATCAGTATAAAAAGACTGAATAGATTTGTTATTCTGAACAAAAATTGTAAGTCTGATTCACCGCTTAAGCCCTATTTTATACTTTGTGTTGCAACAGTGTCGTGCAAAAATAGCAAAAATAGACGATCTACAAGCTCACAACGTGTCACATCGCGATGAATTGTGAGCTTGTGGATCAGCTGTTTTTGGTATTTTAGAAAATCTATTATTTTGTTTAAATGGATTATTTTAAATACAATCGCTTAAAACTATTAGTTTGATTAACTTTTGCACCTTCTTTTATTGGCCAATGAATTCACTAGATGGGCTTTATCAGATGGTGTGTGTGTGTGTGTGTGTGTGTGTGTGTGTGTGTGTGTGTGTGTGTGTGTGTGTGTGTGTCTGTGAGAAAGAGGTGATCCTCTGAATACACATGTTCTTTCCTTCTTGTGGGAGTGTCAAGCTAATCTTCATTTGCTCACCACTCGCTCATCCTCGCTGTCACCTTGCCTCATCTCTCTCTCTGTTTGTGTAAAGTGGCTTAATTTCTGTAAAACTACCTGTCTTTTATGAGTGCCGCATATTTCGTAGTCAGTAGTCACTCTCTCCTGTCAGTTTTTATACTTAAATCAAATCAAATAAATGTACATTTCAGTAATTTTTCTCCCCCATAAAAAATCCCTAAAGGAGCTCTACCGAACCTTTTTTCTTTGCAAAATGACACTGCATTAGTGCGCCACTTAGGGTCCTCACTCCTCAGTGTATCCCTATTGACAAACGAGGAGATCTTGCCCAAAAATCTTGTTCTTTGGTTGACTTTAACACCCCTAGTACAGTACATGTGGGCTATATATGTTTGATCCTCCAGAGTTTGGGTGATCCAAGAGTATATGCACAACAAATGCACCGCCATGAAAATAACAAGCCAGTTACTTCCTCGTCGACGGGACGCATGGTGTTAGGTGTGGGAGTCAACGTCCCTGTATACGTCCTCATTGATTTAGTGAGGCTCTCAAATATTGTATTGAGAACAATATTTGCAGCTGAGATGTAGTATATTGGAAGTATTAAGTATTACATTTTTGAGTGGTGCCAACCACTCCTATATCTGACTTTGTCCGTGTGTCCGTATGTATGTATGTCCAATAAACAAACATTGATGACAACATCAATACGGGGCTCATCAAAGGCACCACTCTCTTCACACAGGGTGTGATTTTTTTCAATTAATGTAAAAGTGCTTCAAATTCTACTCAACTTTGATTGATTGATTGATGGAATACTTTATTAAACGGTTTGCAAAAAAGTACAGAGGTACAGTTATACAATAATGCTAAAAGGGAAACACAAAAGGCCCTGAGGGCTGGTTTCCAAGACATGCAATACTATACAAGAAATCAGTATTTGAGTAAATGTACTTAGTTACTTCCCACCACTGCTTGATTTACTCTGCACATGAATGCTCCCAGTGAGGTTCCCTCGGGGGATACCTCGTCCACATTGTTAGATACGGTTCAGTGAGGTAAAACCATGAAAAATAGAAATGGCATGGTCTCCAAAGCCTGCTGGGAACACACAGGGTTTTTAAATTAGTACTTGTCCTGCCTAATTGATCAAAGCTGTTTCCATGAAATATGTAATGACCTGTAGACCCAGCAAATATCCCTATTTGAGACTTTATCCCCTATTTGAGACTTTTAATCATTACACTGAGGCCTTGGAGCATGTCCACACTTCACATGTGTTCATATTTCCTCTGTCCATCAGTATGTTTTCAAAGCAAAGCCACGTGTGTTGGCAGCAGCTTATTTAACCCATTAACACCGGGAAAGCATCTGTTGTCGTTTTTCGATTTTTGCGTTGGCTATTAAAAAATATCAGATGTACAAGCTCACAGCGCGCCACTTCATGCCGCGCTGCGAGCTTGTACATCTGCTATTTTTTAACATTTTTGAAAAATCAATTCCAAGTGTTGAATCATTTTTTTATAACGAAATAGTTTGAGAACTACTGGTTTAGAAGGCAATTTTAGAATTGATCTCAGGTCTTAATGGGTTAAGGGTAATTGTCTCACTTTGATTTCATTAACGGATCAGTGATCCTCTCTATCGCGCGCATGCTCTCTCTCTATCTCTCTCATTCTCTCTCTCTCTCTCTCTCTCTCTCTCTCTCTGTCTCTCTCTCTCTCTCTCTCTCTCTCTCTCTCTCTCTCTCTCTCTCTCTCTCTCTCTCTCTCTCTCTGTCTGTCTCTCTCTCTCTCTCTCTCTCTCTCTCTCTCTCTCTCTCTCTCTCCCTCTCATTCACTCTCTCTCCCACTCTTTCCAAAATTACCCAAAAGTGGAAACGGAAGTGGTGAACAAAGCGCTGTAAATGCTATGTGCATTTGAGTCTCCATTCATTATCGAGTTGTGTTTTGATCTTTTTTTCTTTTTCTTTTTTTCCCTCCCTTTTAATTTATTTTCCAGAGCTGTGCATTACCATGAGCGAAACAAAGAAATAATGAAACAAACTGAAAGTATGACAGAGGAATAATGCTTGCTTTATTATACCGAGTGTTTCCTCCGCGTTCGGAGTAGCAGAACACAAGACACCGCCATTACCGCCATTATGCAAATGAGGATTTCTATTACCATAATGACATGCCATTATAAATCATTCAGTGAATATGAACAGTATGTGATTTTAAAGTAAAGCTGTCTCCTCTTCTTTCTGGGGTCACCTGTATTGTTTTGGAGATCTTCTTGGTTCACGGTCACAATTTGAACTAATAGATGGAGTGCCGACATGAATACTTCTTCATCCCCACTTCCTTCAGTGCTTCACACACCGTCCACTCTCAACCCCCATCTTACCTCCCTCTCCGTTAATTCAATTACTTCTACTCCACTACATCTCAGAGGCAAATATTGTACTTTTTACTCCAGTACCTACTACCTTTGATTATTATTACAAAACATATATTAACCACTTCAGCCCTATGTACATTTTGGCCAATTGAACGCGGCGCGCTGTGAGCTTGTAGATCTGCTATTTTTTACCAAATATTTGTATCCATGTTTTACATTTGAAACTTGTGAAATGGGACATTCTGCATAATGAGTACTTTCTACTTTTGGTACTTCAAGTATATTATGATACCAATACTTTTTTACTTTTACCCAAGTCAATTTTTAATTCCGGACTTTTACTTACTTTACTTTCTACATTGCAGTATTGATACTTTTACTTAGGTGAAGAATGTGAGTACTTTTTCCACCACTGTCCACCACTGTCCATTGATCTCCTGCGTGGGATTGATTTACATTAGGATACATTTGCATCTGTAAAGACCAAACGGAAGTGGGGAGGAGACTTCAAATCCACTTCATCCCTTGATCCCCATTCCACGCACCACCACTGTCAGTACATACACCTCCCCCCTCCATGCCTGTCTCGACCCCTCCGTCTTTTCTCCCCGTGTCCACCTCGTGCTCTCATCTCTCTGGGAGAAGACTCTTCATTAGCAGAAAAACGTTGGTGCATGTTCTGTTGAAATGGCTGTGGCGTGTGGGCATGGCAGCTGCTGGCTGAGACACATCAGCACAGCTGCCGCCTTTGAAACGAAATATCAGCCATCAAAGATGGAAATCTCTCACAGACGGGCTAGTTCCTGATGCGGCTTTCAAGAACTTTTGAGCCAAAAGTAACTTTTGAGCCTTGAGTAAAACAAAACAAGCCTGTCAGGCAGGCGCTGCCTCTTGAGTTTTCTTGTATTTTTTTTTGTTTTTGTCAGAAAGAGAGGCATTTGCAAGGAATTAACATGAGGAGAAGAACAGGGTCCATTCACTCTTGTGAAGCAAACAGCGTGATTTCAAGTACACTAAAGCTGGATTTACACTACCAGGCTAAACGTGTAGTGTGAAAGAGGGGAAGTCCGCACACCATTTAGCTCCCAGTAGACTTTTTTTATATGGTCTTCATCAGGTCCCAAACATCAGGTCCTCTTTCCCTGATGTACGTATTGTCGTCCAGCACCCCATAAGTTGTTTTGGGATGTGTGTGCTTACCCCTGGATTCTAAATGTGTAGTGTGTGCATGTTTAAGATGATCTGATCAAATAATCTTATAAGACTATCCTGTAGTGTGTGATGCCTCCAGATAAAAACAGAGAGACGTGCTGAGGTGAGCGGTGACCCGCTTATCACCGCGGCTCAGTGGCGTCATGTTGTAGTTTTCCAACCACCGCGGTGGGAGGGTGATCACCTAAAAGTGGAGTATGCGTCCAGCTTTATAGGAGGGTCGTGACTCGTGGTATTATGCATGCCAATCAATCAAAGAAATGACCCAATCACTGATAATGATCACATTGAAGATTTCAGAGGGTTGACACTAACCTGTTTTCCACCCCTTCCCCTTTCTCTCTCTCTCTCTCTCTCTCTCTCTCCAGGTCACTCCATCCTCTAAGATCGTGGGTGATTTGGCCCAGTTCATGGTTCAGAACAACCTGAGCAGGGCCGAGGTTGAGGAGAGGGCTGACGAGCTGTCCCTGCCTCTGTCTGTGGTTGAGTTCCTGCAGGGACACATTGGAATCCCACACGGTGGCTTCCCCGAACCACTAAGGGCCAAGGTACAGTACTGGAGGATGTGCACGCAGTACACACTCTTAGGTTTTTCTACTGGCTGAATGCTGCTCTGACACCATCACTATGGAGATTAGGGTTGCCATGTGCGCTTATTATAAGCGACTTTGGGCTCCTTTTTCTGTAAAGTTGCTTGTAAAAAAATATTCCTCCTCTATCTCGTATTTTAACATAGTGATACAATACATTAGCAATGTAGTGTCTCACGAGATGTGTGTAAATTCGTATTTATTTAAACATATAAATGTATAACATGAGAAATTATCATCCTACAAATGCCATAACACAATGCCAAATTTGGCCATAGCTTTAAGTATTGGGTACACACTGCCCATAACATTATCAACGTTATGTGCACTGGTACAAATACTATATACTGTAGAATTTTACAGTGATAAAAAAAGAAAAGTAATAGAAAAGTAGAAAGCACATATAAATCAACAATGAGAATTCTCTCCCAAGTTACAAGGAGAAAGGAAACCCTTTGTCATTGATGCCGTTCCAAAAGCCAAAACAAGACGAGAAGGGTCAGTCAATAGATAATGTGGTATTATTATCATCAAACACACTCGGGGATATCCAGAGTCATGACACAACAATACGCCAGAAAACCCAACGAAAGTAGGCATAAATAATTTGCTACGAAAACAAAAGATGGTTCCCTCTGAAAGGAAAACATTGCAGATTTTTAACCTGGTTAAAAATGGGATTTAGGTTGAAATTTAGTGACGTTGCACTTTATCCACTTAGCCACTGAAGCACTGAACTAGTTAACCACAAAATATAATCTAAATTATTCCAAACACACATACTTTTTTCTGTCTGTCTATATAATGACATGCCCAACATCGTGATGCCAGTGTTGAGTGGTTAGTTAGCATAGCATTAATGTCACCTCCCCTAGGTGTTAGCTTGACACGTTCAGTGCATTTAAAAAATACAATGCTGAGCCTGCATGGTTAAAATGTACGGCCACGGAGTTTCTAAAAAAATATAATAATATCACTGTTCCCGCTGAATATCCTTTAGGGATCTAAACATTGATCTGCAATAAACAGTGGGAGATTACAACAGTGTGTGCATACTTTATTTTTATGCTGATTCTCTGTTTGTCCTGCACCTGATCACCAGAGTGCATTTGCATGCATTGCGTTCCTCGCGGTAGTTCAAGGAAACAGTGGTGATTAAGATAGAGAAATCAGCAGGGTCTTTGCACACACGCACGCGCGCACACACACACACACACACACACAATGTGATGAGTACCAAACTACTCATCACAATACTGCATGGAATATCTGTCAGTTACAGTCAGATACACTGTGTTAACAAATCGATATAAGGTGAATTCTCCCCAAGCTTCCCTGTGAGAGCATAGCCTTTTTAAATAACATCGATTTGGTTCATAATGACTGTAGTGTACACGTGTTATGATGAATAGTTCTTACTTCTTATAAGGAGGTGATAACAGTTGTGGAATCATTCTGGAGTGCTCTGTATTGGCATTTAATAGTCATTTGGCTTCATTTAGAAGCACTTGTAAGCCAATAAAATCACTCAGGAATGGTTTGCTTCACTGACTAGTGGCAGTGACCGAGAGCTTAGATGCTCAACTGGTCCTTCTATAGGGGAAGTTATGTGATGGTTCCACAGCATACAGATACATAACGTCGCCGTCGGGGCAGAAACCTCCTATCTCCATATTCTAACTTTTTGTGTTTTTTTTTTGTAAATTAACGCCTTACTTGATAATAACTACAGTGTCACACAAAAAGCATCAAAAGTAGCAGATCCACAAGCTTCGAAACGCGGTGCTGCGCGGCTAAGCGACACGTTTCATTCAAGCTTGTAGATCTGCTACTTTAGCTGTTTTTGAATTGAATCCTGAAAAATAACAGTTTCGGGTTTCCACCCCGACACAGATGATAAGCTTACATAACACCCCCCCCCCCCCCCCCCCCCCCCCCCAACACACACACACAATCACACACACACGCTAGAAAAGGCACTTAGAAAATATGTAAGAATCAAGAATCAAGAATGTTTGTTATGTATGCAGGTACAAGCGGCGAAATGTATAACAAAGTGTATGATGGCTGCAAAACACTGCGCAACATAAATAGAACAATGATAAAAATAAAAAATAAAGATAATATAAGAAGAAGCCTCGTGAAGAATTTAGCAGTAGCAACATCACAACACAATAAAGAAAAAAGAATACTACAGTATATATAAATGTGCAAATAAGGCATTTGTGCAGATACTGTACCATGCATACCAGCAGCAACAGCAACGGATACCTTGTATAATAGCAGCAGTAGCAACGTCATAACATAACATTAAAAAATCACACCCTGTGTGAAGGAAGCGGTGCCTTTGGGGCGGGGCTTCACTCATTTCAGTTCGTCCCTATTGGTGGTCTAAGTCCACATACCAAATTTGGACTTGGTGGCATGCTGCAAACTGGAGTTATAGCTGTTTAAAATCCCGTGCTCATCCCGTGCTCATACGGGCGGACGTCCCTGGGGGTCCCTGGACCCCTCTTTGATAAGCGGTGGCACGTGTGGCAAATGAGAGGAGAGATGGCATAGGCAATCTCCAAGTCCGTGTGTGTGTGTGCGCGTGTGTTTGTATGTGTTGCTTCTTTGCCGTGCTCATCCCGGGCTCATACGGACACACAGACGGACACACAGACGGACACACAGACGGACACACAGACACACAGACACCGAGTCAAAGCCACGTATAGAGCGGTTGGCACCGCTAAAAATATCGTCTCCGTCAGGTGGAAACCTCATATGTCCAAAACTTGGACAAATCAAAAATAGCAAAAGTAGCAGATCTACGAGCTCAAAACGTGTCGCTTTTAATTTACAAAAAAACTGAAAAGGTTAGAATATGGAGATACAGGGTTTCTGCCCGACAGCGTCTGTTGTGCAAAATGTAATGTACACAAGAGCACACATCTACTGTATACACCACCAATTCCAGACTAGATTCTCACGCACACCTGTATCTCTTGTGGAATGCACGTGGTATAAGATGCATGTGAACATGCTAGAGCACATACAGTACAGGACACACTGTATGCTTAGTTCCACTGGGAATAATGCAGTCGTGACCGGATAAGTGCAGATGGAAAGTGAGAGCAGTGAGATGAGTCTTTCCTCTCATCTCTCTCTTTACTTCAGTCAAGTTCATTGTTTATGCTAGTCACGCCTGAGAGAGGTAGGAGAAAGATACGCCTGCACATTATTTGTTTTTGTGTGTGTGCGTTCGTGTGTGTGTGTGTGTGTGTGTTTATCTGTATTCATGCCTCTAGAAGAGAATCAAGCACCCTCTCTGTGCCACTAAACCCCAGAGCCACGCACAGACATGCAGTGGC
Organism: Gymnoscopelus microlampas; assembly: GCF_963454915.1. NCBI lineage: Eukaryota > Metazoa > Chordata > Actinopteri > Myctophiformes > Myctophidae > Gymnoscopelus > Gymnoscopelus microlampas. Next base: position 24,820,304 of record NC_139956.1, on the reverse strand, counting down.
GGAAAAAGTACTCAAATGTTTTACTTAAGTAAAAGTATCAATACTGCATTGTAGAAGTACTCTGTTACAAGTAAAAGTCCGGAAGTAAAAATGTACTTGACTAAAAGTACAAAAGTATTGTTATCAAAATGTACTTAAAGTACCAAAAGTAAAAGTACTAAAATGTTGGAAAATAGCAGATCTACAAGCTCACAACACGTCGCGATGCGACGCGTTGTGAGCTTGTAGATCGGCTATTTTCAAATAGCCTAGGTATAAAATAGGGTTAAAGTGGTTAATGTATGTTTTATAATATAATAATTTATATCTGCAAAGTAACTAGTAAGTAAAGTTTTCAAATAATTGCAGTGGAGTAAAAGTACAATATTTGTCTCTGAGATGTAGTGGAGTAGAAGTAAAAGTATAGACAATTGGAAATACTCCAGTAAAGTAAAGGTACCTCAAAATTGTACTTAAGTACAGTACTTGAGTAAATGTACTTAGTTACTTTACACCACTGCAGACATGTGTACACACACACACACACACCCCTATGCATCTGGCATGAGCACACATGAGCTCGAACGCTTGTCTTCACATGAGAAAGTGCCCATGTTTATGCCTACATAACTTCTCTCATTCATATTTCTCTTACACCACAGTTGCTCTCCACCCTGCTCTCACTCAGTACACAGTCTAGGATATGTTTTTTTCTTCTTTTCCCCACCTGGTAAGTCTGGTTTTTAACAAGAAACAAGGGACAATGGTGTCAACTTTAGTGTCAACTTAAAAGTTTTCAGAGCATGGCACTCGGGTGGGCAGCGGTCAAATTCCTTCCCACCACCGCGGAGACTAGAGGTTTTGAACCTCCACGGATAATCCGGCGTTGCCATGCGTTCCAACAAACTCCATTGTTCATGTTCGTAGGAGGTATAGCCAGGCAGGGAGGATGATCTCCGTCACTCCACTAGCGACTCTACAGCTTGGTTATGCATGGTACCTGTTCAGCTGTGGTGTGGAACTAGGGAGAATAGCATGCATTATGTCCTTCCGATGAAACTCCTCACAGTCGGGTGAAAATAAACGGCTTTGACATCACATGTATCGAAGGAGATATATGGTTGTCTTCGTCTCCCCTTAGGACCAACTGCAGGAGTAGCAGTGACAAGGGACTAGAATAAACAGGGAATGGGGAATTGCTTTAGCATCTAAATTGGGGGGGAAAAAAATAAAAGTATCGGCAAAAAAAAAAAGTATTAAGGTGCAAAAAGGCACAAAAATAGCAAATGAACTTGTCAGCACTTGCAAATAAGTATGTAACACTTTTAGTAAGGCATAGCAGCAGAGGGAAACAGCCAGAAACCTTCCTCAGCATTTCTGAGACATACAGTGCAGTTTGTGGATGTGAAGTCTGGTTCTAGAATTTAGGACATCATGCACGTCGTCAAGCCCAAAAGTTGAACTCGCTAGGTTCCGTTGACAGGCTTTTTAACCCATTAAGACCTGAGGCCGATTAAAAAAAATCTCTTATAAATGTATAAATCTTATAAACAGTTTTCTGAAAAAACGTATGTTGGTGCTCAAACTTTTTCATGTCAAGGACCCCCCCAAAATTATATGTATTTGGCCCGCCGACCCCATCTCAAAATATTTTGTTCCTGGAACCCCCAGAAGCAAATATTTGAGTAAAAATGTTTGCTCTAAAAATATATATATATTCAAAGATTTGAAAATAACAGATCTACAAGCTCACAAAGTGTCTTGAAAATAAGTAAACCCGCATCATTCTTCCCTCGTTAATTGCCATTGTGTTGCAGGCACTTTATTATACATTCAGAGTAGTGGGGTGGGGGGAACATAAAACATTTGCAGCTCGCAGGAGACAATGTTTGCATTATGTCTAACCAGTTCAGCGGCATAAAGAAAGAAAAGACAGGAACAGGACAGGGGTGCTTCTGCAAGACACAGATTATGTATTAATGTGTATGGGAATTCAGCTCATTTGCATGCGTGTGTGTGTGTGTGTGTGTGTGTGTGTGTGTGTGTGTGTGTGTGTGTGTGTGTGTGTGTGTGTGTGTGTGTGTGTGTGTGTGTGTGTGTGTGTGTGTGTGTGTGTGTGTGTGTGTGTGTGTGTGTGTGCGCGCACACAGATTTGCGCTTTTCCCCCGTCCCTCAAGTGCCGCAGGCACACCAATAGCACCATTAATATGATATTATTAATCATTTGCTCACTCTCAATTATAGTAACAGTAGAGTTGGGTCTGACTGGAGGCCATTGTCCCCTAGGCTTTCTCTATATCTTTCTTTAAGTCTTACTTCACACTGCTCTCTCTCTCTCTCTCTCTCTCTCTCTCTCTCTCTCTCTCTCTCTCTCTCTCTCTCTCTCTCTCTCTCTCTCTCTCTCTCTCTTCCTTTGTACTGAATGTAGGAGAGGATGAGATTTTCCCAGTGATTCCTTCACATTTATCAAAAGATGGTGGCCAGGCTTGTCGTTTACTCAGAATCAGCTTTATGTGTCCCATCACAGGTTTACAGGCGTAAATAAGTGGGTGAAAATATTAGTTGAGTGAGAGCAGAAGGGAAAGCAATAGATAATACACGCGCACATTCAGCTTGATAATTTGAATTGAGCATAGTTTTTTAACCCATTAAAACTGGGAAAGCATATCTGTCATTTTAGATTTTTGCGCTGGCTAAAATAGCAGATATACACAGCGTCACAGTGCATCACTTCGTGTCATGCTGCGAGCTGCTAGAACTACTGATTTAGAAGGTATTTGTAGCATAATTTAAAGCCACCTCAGGTGAAACCATGGCAGGTAAATCTGCATGAGGAGAGCAAGTACACAATAGACATGCGGGGAGGTAATCCAGTATAGGAAGATTAGACCAACATGAGGGAAGTATTCCAGCCTGTCGGCAGGCAGTGTTAATGCCTTGCCTTCCCCACAGGGTTCCGCTTTAATTTATTTAATCTACACACAACAAGGGCAATGATTTGTTCTGACATGTGCATGGCATCTTCCTCTACCGCACATTAACTCAATAGGTCGACGTCATGGCAAATATAGCCCTTTGGTGGCATAGCTACTGTGCGACAGGGATCTAGTGCCAGATTTCACTGCTGTTTGCTCCATATTTACCTTAATACTGGTGGTTCTGAGGGGACACTGAAGAACACTGTGCCGTCCGCTATACCACTGTTTCCCAAACAGTGGGTCGGGACCTATCTTTGGGTCGCGGACCAATTGTTATGGGTCGTGAGTAAATATATCCTTTTTTATGTTTCCGAAATTTAAAAAAAAAAAATATATAATTTCAAAAGATTTTTTAAAGTTAAAAGAAAAAGATCACAACTCTTCATCAATTAAAAACAATTCCAACATTTATCAAAAGTATTTCAAAATTGAAAAATTGCTGGCACAGTTCGCAATTATTTTTTTATTTCATTGGCACTGAATGAGTTAACTCATTGAGTGCCCAAATTATTATTATCTATTTCTGGCCATTATGATTTTTATTTTTTAAGTAAAAAAAAAAGTGCATAGGAAGCGAGATACAGCCTTTTTAAGTTATAAGTTAAACAAGGAGTGGATGGAGCTGCAAATATTCAGATAATGATATCTTGGGTTAAAAAAATAATATATATATATATATATATATATATATATATATATATATATATATATATATATATATATATATATATATATTAGGGCTGGGACTCGATTAAAAAAATTAATCTAATTAATTAGAGGCTTTGTAATTAATTAATCTAAATTAATCGCATTTTAATCGCACATCAATATTTGACCTGAGAACAGTGAGAAAATGTGTTTTCAAATGGATTTTGGTAAACGTCTTTAAGTACATGTTCTCAAGTACTGCACTTAAGTACAATTTTGAGGTATTTTTTACTTTACTCAAGTATTTACAATTTCTAATACTTTTACTTCTACTCCACTACATCTCAGAGTCAAATATTACACTTATACTCGGCTAAAATTATTTGAAAACTTTAGTTACTAGTTACTTTGTAGATTTTGATTATTATTATTACAAAACATACAGTAACCACTTCAGCCCTATATCGGCCATTAGAAAATAGCCATCTACATGCATTGTGAGCTTGTAGATCTGCTATTTTCAAAAGATTTTAGTACTTTAACTGTTGGTACTTTAAATACATTTTGATACTTTTATACTTTTACTCAAGTACATTTTGAATTCCGGACTTTTAATTGTAACATAGTATTTCTACATTGCAGGTAGAGTGTGTTGTCACTGTTGTTTTATCGTCGTTTAATTAATTAATGAATAAAAATAATCTGCGCGCATGTGACCCGCACCGCATCGCCCCCCCCCCCCTCTCCCGCGGGGCGGGGGTTCGGGGGGGCAGCCCAGCCAACATTATCAAGCAGGCTATCGGGTGCGCCGTCTTCATTCATGCTTTCATGCAATTCATCATGCACTGCGTTGCCTGCGGTTTGTTGTTGTCTGAGACCAGACGAGACCCATGCATGTTGCTTGGTGCACCGGGACAAACGGTCCGTCTGAAACTCGTCCCGTGAGAAACGTTCCGCGGGGCAAAAATAAGTGCGATTAAAATGCGTCAATTTTTTTAACGCGATAATTTTTCTGTAATTAATTGATCGAAATTAACGCGATAAAGTCCCGGCCCTAATATATATATATATTTTATTTATTTGTTTATATTAGTTTTTTTCTATTTTTTTCAAAAAGACGTGAAACACGTTAATGGCACGTTGCACCATAGTGGTAAAACATGTGAAACACGTTAATGGCACTCAATGAGTTAATAGTAATATCATATTATTACTCGTCACTGGAAAAAGTAATAATATTACAGTGACACTTTACTTTTAGCTTGTTGCTTCCCAACACTGGAATTAACCTACAGTATTTGTTGTTCAACACTGTTGAGGAATGGGGGTTTCTCCCTGAAATCAGATTCTCCAGGGTGGAATGTCTGACTTAAGCGTGCAACATATGGCCGACACGCTAACTTATTATCACAGCCGTGTTATTTCTGCATGTGCTCCCCATACTATATCCAAACAGCAGTAGCAACGCTTCATATGTATGTACATGATACTGTATAGAGGTTGTGTTTCTGTAAGCAGATAAACAACAATGATGAGGTGTGAATAGAGGCGTTAAGAAAAAAGAGAGGTTAAGTCAGGGCTTGTATTTATTGAGCATTTCAGTATCACTTCTAGGAATTGTGCTCAGAGTTTCACTAAAAAAGGGTTTTTCTGCTCCGCTGTAAACTGAGCATGCGTACTTTACATAGGATAGTCGGGTTTTTGCCATACCGGGTCACAAATTCTCCTACCTCAGAGTAGGAATTAAGAGGCAGTTATGAAGCTTCCAACAACAACCACGTTCAGTCAGGAGTAGCCGTTCTCTTTTGAGAACGAAGGAAGTCACGGTTTCATGACAATGGGAAATGGTGATTCATTCTTGTCAGTCTTTGTGGTGTACGTGGGGCCTGCCTAGAATAGTTTTTGTACGGCCTTCCACCGGTCCCGCGCTGTCCCTCCATATATCCAAAAGATAAGCACAACTTCTTTGTGTACTAAGGAGACCTGGCTATTAGTCTAAACTCAAAAAAATGTATTGCCAATATTGATAATTCATTATATTTATTGGATTTAAATGAAATGTAGGATAATCAACACCTAACCCACTCACGATTCTTCAAAACATTTGAGTGTATGTGTGCCGTGTGGGCCATTTTCAATTTAGTCTGCATCCATAACCACTTTGATTTGATTGCTTTCCACTCACACAATTTCCTATCATCTATTGGGCCAGTGCTTCTAAAATGCTGCCATCTATGAAACTGACAACTCCAGGGCAACCAGCAATTTCCATAAATGCAGCTTTTTTGTATGTAGGAGACATTACGTTGAGTGGTGGGGAAATTAATTCATCAGTTAGGAGCTATTTCCTAATAAAGGAACATTGATAATAATAACGCCTCTTCTATGTCTAAAAGAAGGACAAATTCTGTGTGACCAATAATATTTGGGCACCTTGTTAGGACTTGTCACCATATGCATTTTCGTGTCTTTCTGCAACACTGCTGCTGCACTTGTAGTCTTGTATGTGGTGTGGTCTTGTGTGTGTGTGTGTGTGTGTGTGTGTGTGTGTGTGTGTGTGTGTGTGTGTGTGTGTGTGTGTGTGTGTGTGTGTGTGTGTGTGTGTTTGGGCGTGCATGTGTGGCTGCTGGCTGCACACGAGGCCTGATGTTAAATTCCATTTTATTAATGAAGCGTCCATGCCAATTGCCAATTAGTTTGCAACTAATAACTCATTGCAGCATGCACTTGCAGTCAGCGACCCCACACACATGGACCAGCAACCCACACACACATGCTTGGCATGCAATCATGTACCATTAATTACGTGCGTACGATAACTCAAGGTCATTTTCCCACATATCCGTGGCGCTGCATAGAGAAAAGTCCATGATTCTTTCATGAAGGGTTGCTGGTAATTAGTGGCGCCGTAATGTCATTGCATTCGCACACGCGCGTCGTTCATCTCCCACATTATCTCTCTCTGAAGCCGGATTTAGCTGGTGTCGCACACTGAAAATAAGACGATCTAGAAGTTCACAACGCGTCGCAACGCGATGAACCGCGAGCTTGTAGATCGGCTTTTTGTTTTGGTCGCACAACACCGCATGCAGTGAAGTCTATATCGGCCCCTTTAGTGAGACACACTCCCTCTGCGTGCTTTAGTTGAAAGTCATCGCACATGCTCGCGCACATAAACTCATGCAACACGTCATTTCTCAGCATGTGACTGAGAATCAGTTAACTTCTATTCCGGAGACTGGTGGTGAGTAATTGGAAGGCGTCTGTGTGGGGGTTTCTGTTCAATCACGCTCCGTTCGCTTTGACTCACGGGCAGACGGAGAGAGAGTCGAGAGCAGAGGAGAGGAGGTGAAGAAGACATGGCTCTAAGAGAAAGACAGAGAGAGCAAATAACCTTGGAGGGAATGTTTGTCTTTTATCCCTTTGGTAGTGAAGATGCCCACACACACACACACACACACACACACGCACATACACACACACACACACACACCCACACACACACGTTCATAGACACAGACACGTTCATAGACACACACAGTCAAGTGGTTTGGGTGGTATAAATCCTCAGAGGAGACAAAATGTTAATGAGCATGGACTCCAATGGGCTGAGTATCTTTGAAGTGCAACACACACACACACACACACACACACACACACACACACACACACACACACACACACACACACACAGACACAGACACAGACACAGACACACACACACACACACACACACAGACGAGGCTGCTATCTTTAAACTGTTAGCTGTGTGACTAATAACATTGCACTGGGCCCTGTGTTGGGAGGTTTCTGCAAGCCAACGCACATGGGTGTGTGTGTGTGAGCACATGCGCGTTTTTTTAGAAACACTTTGGGGAAGCGAAGGCACACATTGACATTGTTACAGTGCAAACACTCACTGGAAAATGATGGCATGTTGAGTATATAATTTAAGACCCTGTAGAACGCCATAAATAATGATAAATATATACGATAAATATTGATATTGGATGCACACGGCTATAAAACGCTGCATAGACATATGGGCTAATGTCACACATATTTCAAGCTGCTATGTTTCGCTATGCAATGCACACACAAACACGTAAGAAGTGGTACGATGGTGCATAATACATCATTCAACAGTGCCAAGTAGCATATTTTAACAGATGTATAAACTAAAGCTGTGGCATTTAAAAGTATTTTAACCCATTAAGACCTGAGGCCGCTTCTAGAAAAAAAAAACAGTTTTTCAGAAAAAAATATATTAAAAAAAATCATTTTCACGATTTTTCAAAAATAGCAGATCCCGCACTATGAGCTTGTATACCTGCTATTTTTTTCTAAGAAATCTAAAGTGACACAGATGCGTTCAAGGTCTCAATGGGTTAACGGGGGGAAATGGAGCATGGAGATTCCTGCACCCCCCCCCCCCCCCCCCACACACACACACACTCACTTTGTGAAACCTGTGCAGATTTGCCCAGGTTTTTGCCCCAATTTGCCAGGGGGGAAAGCCATGTAATGCCTCTGCTTCTGATATCCCCTCTGGTCTTTCATTCGTATCGCCGGTGGGCATACAGTACGTTTTATCCCTGCTGCTGGTCCCACCGAATTAAATACATGCATTTCCTTTTGGGAAATGTAGACTGTCAGATATGCTTAATCCTTTTGTACACTCTCAGAGTTACAGACCTTTAAGGGTCTATTTGGAACCCCCTCAAGTAACCCAGTGGGTCCCTGTACCTCACTTTAAGAAGCAGGGAGGTATATATCGGAATACATAGGAATCGTTAAAGGGAACCTTTAAGGATTCTACAAATGCCTTCTAAATCAGTAGTTCTCACACTTTCGAGATCTTTCAAAACTGTTAAAAAATAGCAAATTTACAAGCTCACAGCGCAAGCTTGTACATGTGCTATTTGTGAATAGTCAACACAAAATCTTTTAATGACACATATGCTTTCCCGTTTTTAAATTAATAATATAAGTTAATATTAATCCTATGTTTGATAATATCACTATTTAACACTTTAATTCTAATTCTATGTTAACAACATAGTGTCTTAAAAAAATAAAATGACAATAGTAGTGTTGTATTGTGACGCGATGTGAGCTTGTAGACTGGGCTTTGCTGTTTGTTGTAAGAGTTGTTAGTTGTACGTTTGAGAACCACTGATTTAGTTCAGACGGCGACCCTTTTGGCACAGTGAGACGCCCTTCTTTTAAACATCGTTGGCAGCTGTCATCGTCGGCCCTCGCCAGACGGGATTAGCGGAGCATCCTGTCTATGTGTCCTCATGAGAGGTCGTCTCAGAAAAATGGCACAAAGCGCCGAGAAAGATTACGGCTAAAACGTCACAACAGTCATTGGAACTCTTTCAACCACCCGCTATGACAGCCACCCTCCCCCATCCAACCCCTATCCTTCCGCCTCACTATAAAGACAACCAAGACATTAGAGTGTGTGTGTGTGTGTGTGTGTGTGTGTGTGTGTGTGTGTGTGTGTGTGTGTGTGTGCGTGTGCGCGCGCGCGTGCGCGTGCGTGCGCGTGCGTGTGCGTGCGTGTGTGTGAAAAGTCCTCACAAGTATAGGAGAACTTGAGAAATAGGCATTGTGAGGACAATTTTCCTGTTCCTGAAGAGAAAGGCTGTTTTTGTGGTTAAAACCCGATTTTTAGATTTTTTTCTCGAAACTCTGCCTTCAATAACTCCTCTTGGTTGAGGTTAGAATAAGTTGCTGTTGTCAATGTTATTTTTTGTGCCATTCTGGGGTGAGGGGAAGGTTGTTTTTTGTCTTTTTGCTTTCATTTTTCTATTGTATTTTTTTTTTGACTTGTTTGACTTTTTCTTGTTTTGGTGTGTAAAAAGGAAAATAGATGGATGGATGCACACTGTCAATAAATAAATCTTTACAAAAATAAAAACAGATTTTTAGAGATGGTTGGTATTAGGCATTTAGAGGTTAGGTTTAAGCCTTAAACCTAACCTCTAAATGCCTAAGGTGAGTTTAGGTTGAGTTTTGCCTGATTTATACTTGGGTGTCATTATAGCCAATCTACAGGTCTCACATTGCGATCTTGTAGATCTGCTATTTTCTGTTTTTAGCCTTACCGTTAAAAATGAAAAAAATATATACTTGTCCTCACAAGTATGGTAATACAAACGTGGGACGTGGTGTGTGTCTATGTGAATATGTGTCAGTCTAAAGGAGTATGAGGCTAGGGTTGGGATTCGGAACCGGATCCAACATTGAGGAACCGGAATCGGTTCCATCGCATTTGGATGAACCGGTTCCCTGAACCGGTTTCATCATCACACTGTCAGAGCTGCTACAGTATGTGGACTTCACGTCTGCTATGCAATTAAAATGCCAGTGGTTCTCAAACGTTTTAATCTCAAGGACCACCATAACTCTTGAGAGTGTACAAATGGAACCAAATGGACCCGTGAGGGTCCATTTGGTTCCATTTGTACGCTCTCAGAGTTACAGACCTTTAAGGGTCCATTTGGAACCCCCTCAAGTAACCCAGAGGGTCCCTGTACCTGACTTTAAGAACCAGTGAGGTATATATCGGAATACATAGGAATCATTAAAGGGAACCATTAAGGAACCGATAAGGATCGTTAAAATCCTATAGGATCCCAGCCCTAATAACGGCATGTCCATCATCATGACCATGCCCAAAATATGGAAGAACGGTGGATCTGAGATTATGAATTCACAAAGTCTGAAAAATATTCACACACAACAAAAATATTGTCGCTGTCGGTGCAGAAACCTCTTATCTCCCTGATTTAACTTTTTTTAGACATATGAGGTTTCTTCATCCGACAGAGACGATATATATATTCGCAATATGTGAAAAAATATTCAAGGATTTACTTCCTTGGCCTATACTGGCAGCGTGCCTTCCATAAGAAATTTGACGCTGATCGGTCCAGTGGTTCACGAGATTAGACACACACACACACACACACACACACACACACACACACACACACACACACACACACACACACACACACACACACACACACACGCACACACGGCTGTGTGTGAACGTACGTGCACTCACCGGCTCAAGCATGCATCACGTTGATGCACACATCAATGTCTGTGATGTTTCTTTACCGTACGGAGAGAGGGAGAGTGATGAATTAATAATCAGAGAAGCAGAGAGACGAGGCCAGCATGACAAGAATTCACCGTGGAGGCGTCAGTCAGCATGTAGCAGAGGTGCTACGGTATCCTCACATAAATAAACTCCTGTTAATTAACCTTTTATGCACTATATATATATTATTCTTTCACTTCTTTCCTTCATGCGGCTTCCTCCCCCACTCCTCCCCTCTCAGAATAGACTGATCAGGGTCATTCTAGGGTTGTGACCCAGATATACTGTAGGTAAGAACCGGTTTAGAGAGCTCAACTGGCTCCCAGTAGAATCCAGAGTAACCATGACCAGATTGACCATGGTTCATAAGATCATGTATGGCGAGGTCCCCATATTTTTAAAGACGTGTTTTACTCAGGTAAACAAAGTACATTTGTTCACCAGAGCCAGTGTAGCAGATGTGAACCATCCTGCTTTTAAAAGTAAAGTGGGCAAGGGATCATTTACTTAGGAGCCACACAGTGGAACAACCTTGGAACCAGTGTCAAACTGACAACCAATTTGAGGTCTTTTAAGCAGCAGACAAAAGCATGTCTATTAGAAAAGGTTGCCCTATAGAGGGTCATTAGTCTAGGGAAAGATAAGGCAGCACTTGTTTGTGTACAGTATGTACATTAAATGTTATTGTCATGTGTTTTGTATTGTAATGTATTTTGAACTTATTGACTGTTGAATGTGAGAGGACCTCAATAGCAATAAGTCTCAGGACGTTCTTGTGTAATCCTTGAACTGCTGTAACCATGTGGTTTTGCTTTTCAAATAAAATCAATCAAAACGTTTTCCATACATTTAAAAAAATATCAGATCTACAATCTTATATTCACTAGTCGTCGTATCACAAAGTTTAGGGCTTAAAGGAGCAGTTCACCCCCAAACAAATCTTATTTTATATCCATTACATACCCCATGAAGCCTTGAATTCAAGGAGATTTTTTTGTTTATGTCGTATTCCTTAGCCAATAATTTGATGACCGGCGGAGTTTATCCGGTAGGCGACTCAAAGAGACTCCTACTGAGCGGCCACCTGGTCATCAAATTATTGACTTAGGAATGCAACAAAAACAAAAAATGTCCATGAATTCAAGGCAAGATAAGAATTGTTATGGGTGAACTACTCCTTTAAGTGGTTAAGCAGCTTTTCACCCATGTAAAATAGTTTGTCCGTGTGAAGCGTACATATCCCATGTGAGCGTCACCGTCACTTGGGGATCCTGGCAAGTGGAACAACGTTTGAAAAGACGGCTCGAAGGACCAAAATGTAGTGAATGTAATATTTTATTAATGTGTCCCACCCCTGCAGGTCCTGAAGAACCTCCCCCGTATCGAGGGACGTCCCGGCGCCTCTCTCCCCGACTTGGACTTCAAGGCCCTGGAAGAGGGTCTTCGTGCGGCGCACGGTGATGACATCACCCCCGAGGATGTGATGTCAGCAGCCATGTACCCCAAGGTGTTCCAGGAGTACAAGGAATTCACCTGTGAGTGGGCGGATCCGCATTCAAGGAGAAACGATGCAAATTTTGTATCTGTGTTACTGTTGGTGGTCGTTGAAATGCACAGCCACGACCCCATGCTGTTAAGCTGTTAACCGCATGCTGTTACGCTGCCTTTAATGACATGCTCAAAATAGAGAAGGCAGGATGAAAGTGGCTAATTTAGCCAGTAGTAAGTCAAGTATTCATTCTTTGATCTGAGGGACTTTGTGTTAGATACATTTATGCTCATTCTCAGTTCTCACAAGGAAAAAAATCTGATGTTAATGTAAATCCTCAAAAATCATCTGAAGTATTGAAGTAATGAACATCAGGCTTCCGATCACATGAAGTAGTCTTCTTCATCACTGTTTCTCTTTGTTGAGTGGATAAAGATGAGGGGAATGAATGCACATCACAGTTAAAGGACGTCTTCACCCATTTTCAACCTATCTTTATATAATTGGTCCTCACTAATGCTCATTATAATATGGCTCCATTTCTGTCTAGTCACTCTGTCTCTCAGAGGAGGGCTGCGGACCCGCCTACTAGTGACATCATCGATGGTGAATCCAAGCCAACAGAAACTGCAGGCTTTCTATTCCTGGAAAGTTAGCATGCTATAATGGAAGCCATTGTTCTCACGTTAATACAAATCGAAATAAAATGTTTTGAATCTTGTTTAAAAAAAAAAAGATTTGCCTACTGTGCAGTTTAGGCAGTTTCTGAAGTGTCCACAGCCCTCCTATGAGACACAGACCGGGTATAAAAAAGTGTACCATTTTATCATGAACATTAGTGAGAACCAATTGCATGAAGATGACAATGGGTGTCGTCCTTTAAGTACATGAACTATATTGAATACTCAAAGCAGTCGAAAGTGGTAGTCAGATAGCCCAGGTGGGCTCCAGCTGAGCCAGATAAAAAATATTTAAATGTTACTGGACTTAAAGTTCATATTGACATTTTTATGCAATATGATTAAAAATATATATATGATACATCCACAGAGCTTTAAAAAGGTGTGAAATAAAAGTAATTCTTCCCCACCGAAAAAAAATATTACTGTATGAATATGAAATAATAATTTAAAGAATTGTGTTCCAGGGGGTCCCCAACAGAATTATTTAATATAGCATCCAAATCAGTTTAACCACTTTAACCCTATACAACTAATTGAAAATAATGTGAAAAACATATGACCACAGAAATCTTGTGTGGGGGGCCCCTGGCACTAAATATTTTAAGATGGGCGTCCGCGTCCAAATACATATTAAATTTGGGGTCCTTGACATGAAAGATCCACAGGTCTATTGCGTCTTTAAAGCACGTCTCGACTTACGTGCAAAGTAAGTCGAGAATATTTTGAATACATTTTTAATCTACAGAGCAACCGTTGAAGATATATCATGGCAAACATCATAGCAAGGTAACTACACAACCTAAACCACTACCAAAGTTGAATTGTGCTTGAAGGTCTGAGCCACATAAAGAGTATTTAGCAGATGCCAGGTGTTTACCTGTTGCCTAGTGTCTTTGAAGCACTAAATTGTTTTTCTCTGCAATCTACTTACGTGACCATTTACCCTTGTTTGTTTACCAAGGTTCAATGGCATTTACTCTGATCTTCTACTTTGGAGTGTCTGCTTAATGCCTAAACTCTCATTGTCTGTCTGTCTGTCTGTCTGTCTGTCTGTCTGTCTGTCTGTCTGTCTGTCTGTCTCTCTCTCTCTCACACCCCCCTCTCTCTCTCTCCAGCTAACTTTGGTCCAGTGGACTGCCTCAACACCAGACTGTTCCTGGACGGACCCAAGATTGCTGAGGAGTTTGAGGTAAGCTTCGTTCACACCTGAAGCATTTACATGGTGCACTGTACAGCAGAACAGGGTTATTATAGTTGACTAAAACTAACCAAATACCTAAAACTAGAATTGTAAAAACATTTTAGTTAACTGAAAAGAAAATGTAAACGAGGCTTTACAAAAGAACGATGACTAACTGAAACTGTTGTGTGTTCACAACACTAACTAAATCATGGAGAAAATAACACTAAAATGAATCAAATGGTAACTACTGTTGCTAGGCATTATGGGCCCTTACGGGTCCATTTGGTTAGATTTGTTCACTCTCAGAGTTACAGTAAATGAACACTGAGGATTTTACGCTTTAGAGACCTAATGGGTGTGAACCAACCACAACTACAGACCAATCCTCGTTGATAGCGGAAAAGGCTTTGTTATAATTCAAAACCTTTTCAAAGTGTACTGTACAATGAAGATGGACATGTCGAAAAAAGGTCAGACTATTACCATAAGTACCAGACAGTAGTGTCTGTCTATCGTTTTTTAATATACCTTGAATAGCTTTTATTTCCCCACCAAACCCACTTTCTCTGATCTAGGTCTCCATTGTCTTTGGAGGATATCTTTAAAAACAGAATTCACAGTTAATTTGGAACCTCAACGACTAAATTATTGAACAAGTTTTCATTTTTTTTAACTTTCTACTGTCAGCGGGGAATCAAGCTATCCTAGTCCTGACTATATATATTAATGTGAGTTTTAGTGATGAGAAGAGACGCGAATGTGTTCGGGGACAGGCCAACAGTTTCAAAGCGTGATGGAAAGTCAGAGCATAATTCTATACCAAGTCGTCTTTAAGCTCATTAGCCTCCACCCCTTCAACGGTACAGTAAATCAGCATTGTTAAATCATTGTGTTAAAACGACCTCTGTGCGATGCCTGGGAGAGAAGAAAAAGTTTCAGCGTAAAAGCCATTCAAAGTCACCAGCGCTCCGTTCTCTCTCCTACTATCTCTGGAGGAAGGGAGATAACACTGCTGACCTGTACTCTAATTCTCTTTATACTGACTTTCTGTGTTTTAGGGCCTGTTAGAAAAATTATACAGGTATCTAAGAAATACAAGATACAGTAGTTCTCTGACAATACTTTGTACAGGCACGTTTTCAAGGAAAAGTGTGTATTGTTAAAAAGGCCTCTAACCATCTCATCATGATTCCACTGGCTTTCATTTATCATTTCACTGCTTCATCTCTATAATTAAATCCTGAAGGGATTTCCTGTTTTCCGATGCGCTTTGAAGCGGCACATTTTTTGTTTTGTGTTTTTGGCCGCTCATTAGATTTCACATTAGTATTTCTAGAGGCCTCTTTTCTAGACTTTAAATCTTGCGTATCTTTCTTCCAGTAATCTACCTGAATAAACGGTTTTCATCGTCATCATCAATACTGTTCCTTCGCCAATTCGTCTTGGACCACTACCTTCCAGCCGCTACATTATTTATTTCTTATACCTGCAGTCGTACTATGGTGTTGCTCACCAAAAATAGCCTATGTACAATACAAGCTCACAACACGACGCATTGTGAGCTTGTAGATGAGCTTTATTTTTGGCTCACGACCCTGGCATACGATGAAGATACATCAGCCTTTAAGGTTACTCTGTAGTTGTGCTTGTCTAATCACTCTGCCCCCGAGGTTTGTTATTTATTGATTCTCTCTGTGACACACACACACACACATGCTGTGACGGAAATGACATTTAAAAGTTCCCGAAGGCACTCGTGTTTAATTAGTCTTTGGAGTTGAGTTCAGAACAGCTGGGAGGTAATTGATTTTACAAATCCGAGGGAGTTGAATGACAGGGAGAAGGCACAACTTGCTGCAACAAAGAAAACACAGCGAGTCAGTGTGTACAGAAATACTACAACAGAGTTTAAAGGAATTGGTACGGTTCAGTGGTCTTCGATCGATTGGACAATTTTGATTTGTCACGAAGCAACTGGCTGTTGTGTTTGTCGTGTTCTTCAGAACCTTGCAGCCATGACGCCGCTTTAATGGAATGAGGATTAAAAACTGTTGTTTGGTATAAAGTTCTCAAAACCTGAAGAGCGTCCTGTTCTGCAGGGGAAGCACTTTTTGAAAGCTATTGTTCTGCAAGACTTCAGAGAGAGCAGGAGAGAGAGAGAAAAGTATTGCAATTGGAATTATGTTTTCTATTAAGTAACGTAATGTCTCTCTCTTTTTCTTTTATAAAACTGAAAACCTTTCATTTCAGCTGCCCTAGATTTTAGAATGATCGACATACCTGGCATTTCTTTGTAATTTCTGTGACATGGTTGTGATTACAAACTTAACTTTTTTTAAAAATATATATGTACATATTATACACATACAATAATCTTTCAGAGGTCTCAACAAGCTCTAAAGCAGCTCCAGCTAAGTGGAACATTTTTACTTTAGGCTTTCATAGAGATCACTCAGATTTATACAGAACTTTAAATTCCCAACCCATCACAAATCCAGAACGATAACTACTTCTGGCAAAAGTCAGTCAACAGTATATGCTGTAGCTTAGAATATATACTGTATTGTGAGTGTGGTGGGTTAGTAGGACAGTCATTAAGCATAATGCTTTTTCACATTTCTAACGGGTTTGTACTTTAACAATATCCCCCCCTGCCTTTTCAAATTCGAACCGATTTTTACATATCAAACTTCCCCCCAGGCTTGGGTTGAAGAAGGAAGAGAATTTATTGAAAAGTTTTGCGGTGTCTCCTGGGAAGATAGTCAAAGCTTGCTTAGGTTGTTTCAGTAGCTGAATAATTGGAAGAGCAACGAACCATATTGTAAAACTGCCTTGAAAGTATCTGCAGGAAGCCATCCCCCCCCCCCCCCCCACACACACACACACACACACACACACACACACACACACGCACACGCACACGCACACAAACATAAACATTATGGTTGCCATTAAGTCAAGTCAAACTTTCCTCGTATAGTGCTTTATTTGTATTTTATATGGAGGTTCAAATGGAAAGTCAGTTCTCCACAGCAAATGCAAAATACGTACAAAACAAAAAGTGTAGATTTAACATCATAAGGGACATGCATTCTCTACCAGCTAGACACATGTTGGACATAGCTAGTGACAGAGGAGAGAGACTAGAAAGCTGGGGGAGAGAGAAGTGATGACGGACGCAGCAAAGAGCCCCGGGGTCAGATTCAAACCCAAGCAATCAGCGGCGAGGACTACAGCCGTATTTATGTGGCGTGGATTCCCACCAGATGAGCCAGCGGGTCTCTCCCTGTGTCGTGTGTTTTTAAGGCTCCGCCTGTATCGACACTAGCTAAACAGTCTTGATGCTTGCGCTTGGTGTGCTCAATATTATCATTGTATGTGTGACGGTGAGTAGACTACAGTACATAATGACTCTCATACCAGTGTTAATTTTGACAGCAAAGTCAATTTATTATTTAGTAAAAAAAAAGAGTACATTGGGTCATACATTAAGTGTGGGAAGAGAGGCGGGTCTGAGACGAGCTGATTGGATCAACCTTTGATCAGTTGCTGGTTTGTTTCATGTTATTTGATCAGTGAAACATCACTGTCTGCAAGTGAGCGGCAGGAAGGGAGTGAAGACAGTGGGCTGTTGCCCTGTTGGACCTCGTCTTCTAGGTGAAACAAAGGAATTCTAATTATAATTCACACCCAAGCTTAAGGCCAGCTCCCATCTATCTCTTTGTCAGTAGCTGAAGTTCCAGGGAGTTCTTCTTGGACAAGGTTAAGACAGGATAAGATAAGAGAATGCCACCCCTGAGCTCTGTATAATGAGATCAGGCCAATGTAAATACAACTATTGGTGGTAAAATTACAGAGATGATACTAAAATGACTATATCCAAGAATATTGGGTCAAAATATACTACAGACAGACGTATTGCGTTCCCAACATGCACTGTTCCTGATATGCATCGGTCCCCAGTAGGCCGGTGCCGGTCTATTAAATAAATACAGAGCTTTTGTATCAGAGGGAAGAATGGGGATGAGAGGTACAGTCCAGGGCGTGTGAACACCCCACAGAGCGAAATGGAGAAAGAATGAGAGGCAGAGAGAGAGCAGAAGATCAATACAAACCTACAGCAGTGTATACTTTACTCTTTGTACTGAGAACAACTTCAGAATATCAATGGAGGCTCAGTAACTGCCATGGCGTGGTGGGAGGGTAGGGGGGTAGGCATGCAGCGGGAGGGAGAAATGCAAGGGGTGAAGGAGAATGGTTGTGAAAGAGAAATACAGAGTGAGGTCCGAGACCCGGCGAGAGAAATACTGTAGTTATTGAAGACTGGATCCAAAAAAATAAACACAAGAGAATGTTCCACTGCTCCTAGCGTCTCCTGATTCATACAGGTCAGGCTGGGAGACTGACTGAGGGACAGACAGGGCAATTTAACTGCTATTTGTGCCAGGGGGTTGAAGAAATAATTGGCATTGACGGAGAGGAATGCAGACGGTTGGACGTAAATTTAGTTTCAGACGGCGTGGTGTGTGAAATGAATTATAGAGGGAGGTAAACCTAACAAGGCGATGCACAGCAGTGACCGGACTTGATATGAGAATGTACCGGTATGTAACCTGTATTTAACCAGGTGAGTCACAGACCTGGCCAAGACTAGGCCAAAGCAGTTTAAAAATGAAGGACAGGACAATAACAGATAATGTGCATAACCAAATAAAATACAAATAAAACATCATAAAACAAACCTAAAGCTAAAACAAACAAACAAACAAAAAAAAATACTACTAAGACCTATCTTCCACCTAGCAGTTTAAATCCCAGTGTAGACATACAGAAGACTATAAGAAGGGGAGAAGTACAACTTCTATCATCTCTCTCTCTGTTTGTTCTCTCTGTATTCCCTACTATCTCTCTGGTTATCCTTCGCTGTCATTCTCTCTCTAGTTATGTCAGTATGTCTCTCACATCTGTCTTTCCTGTGAGAGTGTTTGTTTGAGCTCACTGGCAAAACCTGTCTGAAGACTGCTGTTGATACACATAGCAAAATCCTGAGTGTGTTATGGCAGTGCTTGTATGGCTGTATTCCTATAACATTATACAATTCATGTCGCCCACATCCTCTTTCTCTCAACCTCTCTTATCCTAGTTTCTTTGAAACACTAAATTGTTGTTGTGTTTTGCACTCTACTTACACGACCATTTACCCTGTTGTCTTTTTTGACAAGGGTTCAAGACATTTATTACGATGTCACACTTGCAAGTCACTGTGGAGAAGTGTGTCTGCTTAATATGCCTAAATTCTCTCTCCCTCTCTTTCTCTCTGTAACTCTCTCTGTATTGCCTTCTCTTGGCCAGGGGAACACATTTTCTTTATAGCATTTTTACTTCGCGTTTCTAATCAACCTTCTCTTCTCTCCCCTCCCTCCCTTCCCCCTCCTTTCATACCTCTTTTTTTTCTCTCTCGTTCTCCTCCTTCTCTCTCACCCCTCCACCCCCCCCCTTCTCTTTGCGTCTGCCCCTGCAGGTTGAGTTGGAGAGAGGGAAGACCCTCCACATCAAAGCGCTGGCCCTGGGAGACCTGAACAAGGCCGGTCAGAGGGAGGTGTTCTTTGAGCTCAACGGGCAGCTCAGATCCGTGCTGGTGAAAGACACGGTCGCCATGAAGGTATCTATCGGGGAAAGAGCGAGGGATGCACACACAGAGGGAGGGAGAGAGAAGGGGTGACGGAGGTCGGGTACGGATGGACGTACAGTATTGACCCCATTTACACCTGCCATTAAACATGCGTGTGTCCCCGGTGTACATATTGAAATCCAATCTCTTTCCCATGCCAAAATTCACACTGCTGCTCTTGTTTCGTGCCTCTAAAAAGCAGGCAAGCAGGTAGGAACACCTGTCATCAGGAGACTCATTTTGTAAAACCCATTAAGACCTGAGGCCGATTCTACGAATGCCTTCTAAATCAGTAGTTTTCACACTTTCAAGATTATTTCAAAAATGTTTAAAAAATAGCAGATGTACAAGCTTGCGGCGCAGCACGAAGTGACACCGAAGTGTGAGCTTGTATATCTGCTATTTCTGAATAGCCAGCGCAAATTCTTTTGTGTTTTTACTTTGCATTTAGGTCCTGGTCGGAGTACTTTGGGCTATTCAAAAATAGCAGATATACAAGCTCATAGCGCGGCACCGAGTGCCGCGCTATGAGCTTGTAGATCTACTATTTTTTTTAAAATCGTGGAGCATTTGTTCCTGGTCGGAGTCGTGTGAAAATCTAGCTGAACATGCTGTAGTTTTTGTGGATTCGAGACACATTGCATCTACACTTTATCACTAAAAACGGGGTGGCCATAGCTGAGTGAGCAGAGAGGCTTTCTGGGCCAATGCGGCCAAGTGCATCTCTGACCAGATTCTGAGGCAATGCATCTTGGGTACATTTACATAACACTGTAATCTGATCACAAGGCTGCATGTTAACTCTTTGACTGAAGAGTAGTACTCCCCCAGTGCCAGCGATTTTCAGGTTTTTTTATTTTTTTATTTTGTAATTTTTCATTCAAATAAATTGTCTGAGTGCTTTTTTAAACACATACGACAAATCTGCCACTAGAGAGCAGTACATGACAGCTTGATCAGCTCGCTGACTTACTCGCCCCCCCCCACACCCAGTCAAACAGTCAAATACGTCAAACCGGATGTGACGTGTTCTCAGATTGTCCGATCGGCCAAAATTACGATGTGATACACGACGGCGATGACTGTTCGTCACCCAGACTATAGATTATATAAGTGGACGTCTCCGTTTGTTTTTTAACTCGAAACCTAGATTGAAAAATAAGCAGCATAGCGCGATCACAGATTAAACAATGAACGCGCGTCTAACGCGTCGACGGCCAACTGGACGAACTAGCAATTGACGCGTTATCGAGTCAACCGCAGTCAAAGAGTTAATGCCAGGCTTTAACAGAAGCCATAGATGGCTGGACACGTAGACCAGAGGCACTGAATGATATTATGTTATAAAAATTGATATCTTTTTAATCTTTATTTAAAGGAGTAGTTCACCCAAAAACATACGTATTTTCTATCGATTACACTCCCCATGAAGCCTTGAATTCATGAGATTTTTGTCGCATTCCTGAGCCAATAATTTGATGACCGGCGAAGTCAAAGAGTCTCCTACCGATTCTCCTACTGACCGATGACCCAGTCATCAAATTATTGGCTCAGGAATGCGACAAAAACAAAAGAATCTCCATGAGTTCAAGGCTTCATGGGGTGTGTAATTGATAGAAAATATGTTTTTTTTTTTTAGTACTGCATCTATACTAGGCAGAATAGATGCAGTGTATACAGATACAGTAACAGGATGGGTGGAGGGATAAGACAGAATGAATGTGCAGATGATCAGATGACAAATATATGCTCTCTTTCTTTCTGTCCCCAAGGATTTGAAGTTCCATCCCAAGGCTGTGAAGGCTATCAAGGGCCAGGTGGGAGCCCCCATGCCTGGCAAGGTCCTGGAGGTCAAAGTTGCAGTTGGCGACAAGGTGAGGTTTCGTTCATCTCTTTTATGTACTGGACCTGGGTTGTATTTTACCCCACAGTTTAACCACACAGTCGATGCTTGCTGACTGACTTGCTTAGTCTATTACAGTATGGTACACATACTGTTCTATGTCGAGAAATGATCAAGTCATACGTCGCCAAAAAAAAAACATTTAAGTCTACCATACCAGCCGTGACAATAAAGGATAGTTATTTTGTATTTTAAAACAAAATGTGGACGCCAGAGATAAAAGCTATAATTATATGTCTTCAAAACAATAAAAAGTCATATTATACTACAGTATGTTATCTGAAAATGTAAAAGACAAGTTACATAGCCATGTCCCCTCGGGCGCTGCCAGCTGCTAGATAGTCTAACACAAGGGTCTTCAACAGGGGATCCGGGACTCCTAGGGGGTCCTCAGAGTTACTACTGGGGGGCCGCCAAATCTTTGTCCGATATGATATTTTTTACCTCTTGAACCCGAGCATTCCTTTTCTGAGGAGAACTTTAGCCAAAAATAGCAGATCTACAAGCTCACAACGCCTCGCGCTGTGAGCTTGTAGGTCGGCTATTTTCGGCAAAGAGGTTTGGTGTAAAAAAAAGAGCAGACCAAGTTAAAAAAAAAAAGAGTTTAATCTGCAACACAATTTTATACAATATAGAGGGGGTTCCTGCTTCATCTCTCTCTCAGCTAGGGGGTCCTTGGCCTGAAAAACGTTGAAGACCCCTGGTCTAACACAAACTGTGCACAATCACGTTTGCAGCATAGGGACACCTTTCCTGTTGGCATCTGCAGACAGTGCCCACACAAACACCACCAGTGACTCGCTGGCTCTACTACCTCTGCAAAATTCAGGAACCCACATACAACTGTCAGATGATGAGTTGGCCTCTCTCGCTTCTTTCCTTCACTGCATTTACTGTAGTTACTCCATATATTCAGGTCCATATAAAATACAGTAGAGTAGGGTTGTACTAAATTCATGTACAGAGCTCAGTTACAGGCCGTAACGTTATAGTATCTACACTAGCGACACCTTCTTTTTGTAAGAAAGGGCTTGTAGTTTTTACCTGCCTACGAGTGACGACACAATTGTTATTGTTACACACACTAAAAACACACAGGTTGAAAAGGACAGCAGGAGGTGTCCACGTGGTTATCGAACTTTTTCAATTTCAAAGACCCCCATAACGAGCCACCCCCTCCTCCCCTTCCCCCTCGGCTCCATAGGAAATGAATTGAAATGGCCGTGCCCCCCCCCCCCCCCTCCCCCCGCGCGCGATTTCGACACGTTGCCGCACGCAAATGTGTGAGTGACCCCTAAGAGCGTACAAATGGAACCAATTGGACCAGTGCTTCCATTTGTATGATGTCAGAGTTACAGATCTGTAAGGGTCCAATTGGACCCCCCCCCCCCAAGGAACCCTGAGACCCCACTTTGAGAACAACTGCCACCTAGTTCATGTATCCAATATGACTCTCTTTTATGACTTTCATGACAATATGGCTCTTTTTCTCTACTGACATCGCCGCCTTGTCTGGGGGTGTTTACACTAGAGAAGCCACATCGTGTTGTGCGTTCATAAAATAAATTTAAATAAAATGCATGGCTACTGGGCTCAATATTAGCAATATTACTCTTGTCACGGTAAGTTAATATTTGATATTTTTCATTTCATTAAGAAAGAAAAACTCAAGTCGTCGTACTATGTTCTCCCAGGAATCTGTGGTAAAAATTCTGCCCGTAGCAATAATAACACCATCAAGTTTAACTTAATTTAAGTTGGCTTTTTAATGAAAAATGGTCTATGCTGTACATCTATAAGACCCTACAACTAATGTAGTGAACTGATGGACAAACTTGAACACAAGTATATTACATTTACAGTATATAATTCAATGTCCTCTTCCCAGACCTGTGCATGTAATCAATCTCCCTGTACAATTCCCCTTTAAACACAGCACAAGCCAAGCCAACTAACCGTAGAGCTGTGCCACTTACATGTGGTTCTGGCCGTGGGGTCTGGGGGACCCCAGCTAAATGATTGATAGTTACAAACCAAATGGAACCAAATGGACCGTTACGGGTCCGTTTGGTTCCATTTGTACACTCTCAGAGTTAAAATAACTCAGATATTTTACAGAGTAGACTAGAGATACAAAAAAAGGAAAAGGAAAATCGTATCAACCTGGGGGTCCGTAGCCTGATACTTATCAAACTGGGGGTCCTTGAAATAAAACATCACTAGGGTCCATGACACTTGTACAAATCTGGTTACAGAGCTGACGATGTGTCTTCTCTCTCTCCTCTACGGTGACAGCTTGTGTTTTTATAATGGATAATATGGTCTGCTGACCTTTCTAAGGTGCAAGCCTGCAATACTCTTTATCCCTTTTCTGCATTAGTCTGCGATTCCGTGGCTTTTGTAATTTTCCGCAGAAAATTCAGTTTTTCTGCCCAAAGACCCATCCCGTTGTGGAATCCTGGAGTGCCAAACATTTCTGTGTCCCCAAAGGACCCCCAAATGTGTATTAGGCCGGGAAAATATCTTGTGCCAGGGACCCCTGTAAGAGAAGACTTTGGTTGTTAGATTAGGTAACAGAATTACAACTGTCTATTAGTGTAGGTGGGGATATAACAGTGGAGAGAGAAACCTATGATCTGGATAGTCATAAGAAACCCTAGTGAAATTATACTGTTTATCATTTTGCTGGGTACCCCTTGAAACCCCTTCAAAGTCTAAAAGGGTCATACTAATCACCCAAAAGGACCCCCAAAACAACCCAAAATAAGATACACAAAAGTAGTAATAGCAGCAGCAGTGCTACTACTGCTATTACTACTACTATCACTAATAAAATCTCAATGCAATTAGGCCTGTGACAATTATTACATAATCGACTATTCGTAATTATTTGAGATGATCACAGTTATTTTCGTCATAATCATTTCCATTTCCAAAATATCGGAAATAGCAGATCGACAAGCTTAAGCTATTTCCTCTATTTATTTATTTTATGGGAAAGTATCATATTATTAGATATGTCAGTCATTTCTTTGTATGTTTAAGTTATTTGTCATGTCTGCAATTTGGCATTATGAAGCCTAAAAACGTTTTAACGCGTCTTCTCAGGTGGAGAAGGGACAGCCACTTTGCGTCCTGTCGGCCATGAAGATGGAGTCGGTGGTGATCTCGCCGGTCAGCGGCACGGTGAAGGCGATCCACGCCCCGGCCGACTCCACCCTGGAAGGAGACGACCTCATCATGGAGATAGAAGAGTAGAGAGAGAGACAGAGAGAGGAGGAGGAGATTGAGGCTGTCTGATACTGGAGAACATGGACATGGAGAACGAGAGCTATAGAGAAGAAGGTGCAGAACCAGGATTTTCTTTATCTTTTAATTCATGTGAAACCGCTCTTTTTAAACGGTAGTATAACATAAAGCACAAATAAGAATTCTGAACCTTGCTTTTAGACTAATTGTAGGATTCATTCAATTATCTATGTTCTATTGCTGGGCTTGTTGACCGGAGTTGTGTAACTAAAGGTACTGTCAAAACCTAAATCCAATTAATTAATCTATTCAGTGTTTTGGCAAATACGGTTGAGGGTTCACAGTCACTCATGTTATTATGACGTCTTTATGGTTCAAATGCTACTCTGCAACATTCCATGACTTAAACAAAAATGCTTGTCTGATGTGTTTTCTAAAATAAATCTAGTTAAACATATGTAATATAAAGCTGTATGATCCGTGTACAATAAGTGGCATATACAACATTGACTGTAGTTAAGTAAGAGAAACTTAAGAGGTGATATTGTATTGATGACTACTGACTGTTCCTGGTAATCAGCACAGAAAGAGAGAGGAGTAGACGTGTGGATGTATTCTTGTTTATGGACTATTTCACTTTGGTTCAACATCTAATTAGCATGAACACTGGGCTGTGAAATTAATCATCCTGCACTCCAAAAAGGATTCACTCTCAGGTTCCTACTTCTTTCTTCCTCCGCACACTTTACCTGGATTCAGAAATTGGGCAAAAAATCATTATGCCTGGAAAGGGGACAACAAAGAGAAGAAAATATATAATATGAGGGTGAGGGTAGGATACTGAGGGTAGACGGAGAGACATATACTGCATACATGCATGGCCACTGGCCCCAAAGTGAAATATTTCTTTACTATCTATTTCTGTATCTGGATAATGGACGCTGGGTTTTCGATGTTGATAATATAAACATGTCAGTTCTAATTCTAATTCTCGTCATGCCATTTCTAATTTGTCCACTCGTACAAACTGCAGAAATTCCCCAAAGGCTTTAACAAGCTTCAATCTACGCAGGCCTTCATTCCACATTTATACAGTAAATACACCTGAATGGGATTACTTTTCCCTTCTCGGATGTATTTACTCTTGTGTTTAAAGGCACCATGAGATTACCCTGCCTAATATCATCCGTCAAAATCTTGACTCGGTTTATACCATTTCAGACGCTTTGCCATTTGCATTTCTGGAATGTATGTAAAGTTATTCCACTCCACCATGAGGTACAAATTGTAATCCAAGTGTATACATTGGGCTGTGTACAGTCAAATGGCTGTGAGATGGAGGCACATGGTGCTGTTTTCTCCAGCCCAAGCTCTGCTGATTAATTTATGAATTAACCGTCTGTCAAATGATGTGAAATTAGGCGGACTAATGAAGGACTCTAGAGATTCCCTGCAAACAGCACTCGGCTGTGGATTACAAATGTCACCCCTGTGTGTGCATGTGTGTGCGCACGCCTGTCCATCTGCTTGTATGCCTAAATGAGAAGGAATGAATGCAAACTTGTAATCGTAGCGTGCGTAGGTGTGAGCCAGTGATCCCCAAACGTTACTAAAAATATTCAACAAACGTTGTTAAATATTCATACACACACAGAAGTGCAAACATATTTACTCTAACACTCCGAGAGTGCCTCCCGGCGAAAAAACGGCATCACGCTGGCTGCGTTGACAGACACGTTTCCATAGCAACAGCACCCGACAGATCTTAACGGCATTATGTGGTGACCTTGCTACGTCGCTGTCAAGTTAATGTTGTCTAACACTCAATTAACTTTGCACAGATTGTTTTTTGCGATTTGGCCTCAGCCACAAACTGTCATCTATGCACGAGAATCATTCACACGCCAGATTGAATGTTGTTCTTACCTTGGCTAATGTGAGCGATAAACAAGGAAGGAAACTGGATGTGAGGTCGCACATCATTTGCAGCGGGGACCGAGTCACTTGGGTCCATTAAAATTATATACTAGAGTGGTCTCTTTGAAATAGTGAAGTATGAAAGTGTTGAGCTACTTTTTTTAAATGCATATTGTATCTGCAGTACAGAACATGTTGCATAATAATATGACAACAGGTTGTCTGATTTTGGTTATGTGCTTTGATTGGCCTCCAATGTCCATGTTAGACTTTGATTACAACGCACTTGTCCCAATACCTCTACACATCTTTGATTTGTTTTGACTTTGTTTGTTCGAGAAGCCTAATTATTTTTTGTCTTAAATCTTTCCTTCCATGTTTTCTTTCCATTAACAGTTAGAACGAGAGCAATTATGTAATTATGCAATAATGTAAAAATGCTGACGGGCCACTTCTACTGTAGTTCAGAGCTTATTTTAAAAGGGGAAAACACTGATGCTTGCGCATTTGCCCACCTTGCTTCACTATACAGCCTTGTACATTTGCATAATATGAGAGTTATAGTTTCTAAGGTGTTTTAAGACAACGTAACGGGTTTGTAAGTGGGAGTGTTTTTGAAAAGCTATTGCACAGTCCCCCTCTCTCTGATCTGAGTGCCCACTACCCCTCCTCCCCTCCCTTCTCTCCTCTCCTCTCCCGCCCCCCCCCCGTGTACATTTGCACATCTACGAGTATAGCATAAACTTGCGCGATAATGCAAACTGTGTTGTTGTCTAGTGTTTCTCTATAATGTCTTAGCCGGCAGCAATTCTGACATTCAAAACGTGCTTGTGACAATGTACTGTACTGTTGTTTGGTGTCTGAAAAAAGCATAGCCACCACAGCTGGAAAATGTTATTTGTTTCGGGGGTGAGGATATAATGTTGACCTATTCTTTTAGCTCATGCATTCTAGACTTGGAACATCAGGGGAGAACATTAAAATAAAGTCTGTGACATTTGGGTTTTGTTATTTTCTTCCAATTCCTTCTTTTTTTGAAATGGAACCTGATTTAGTTGAGTTGACCCCAAGATTTATAATGCCTTGGCACAGTTTTAATAATCTTCGTTTTAATACCATCAGAGATTCATTGAGGATCTTTATTTCTTAGACTTAAAACATGTTAGTTTGGCTTTTTGTTTTGTCTCACCTTAGTGGCAGAATTGTAATTTACTTTGGTAGTTTACATGCAATATAACCTGTCTTTCAATAGGGGTTTGAAAGTCCTTATGAGAAATGTTTGGTGAGAGTGCACAAAAAAGGGAAACAAAATGGCATCTAATGAAACTTGTAATTGTTCTTGACCTTACAAATAAAGTGAATCATAACTGACTGTGTGTCGTGTGTACTGTATATCCCTACAATATACATTGGCCTGAGTTTAGACAGCTGGAGTCCCAAAAGAGAACTTTGGTGTCTCCCCGGGACCCAAACTTGTAAAAAAATAATTATGAATTAACTACTTGAACCCTATTTGAAATAAAATAGCAAAGTTTTACATACAGTAGCACATGCATCTATGCATGTAGTGGTGAAACGATCAGTCAGCTTAGTGATGTTACAATACTTTACAATTTAAATCTCAAATATGCATTATTTAAAAGCATTGACCATAATTTGAATGCTCATCTTTGTTATATCCTCCTATAATTCTACAAACCTCTGTGGTGGTGGGTGGTGGTGAGGCCAAAACTGTCTGCCCGGTTCTCCTCAGTGGCTGGAGCAATTGATCTTAATTTGCACTCAGCCATTGACCATTACCATGTGCACGGAACTGTGAAGCCCGTTTTTTTATTTCTCCAAACGTCGGCTGTTTATTAACGTTTTTATGTAAAAGACTTACGCCATGTTTACGGCTTCCCAACTGGGGGATGGCCCCCGTGAGCGATGGGATGAATGATCAAACTGCGCAAAAAACGCTCTTTTTGTTGTTTTATACTATCTGCGGCTCGTTTCTCTTAGCCAGTGGAGCTTTAGTTACCGTGAGCTGTGTTTTCTTTTGCCGTTGTTTTTCCATCTTCAAATACTATAAAGCCATAAAAACAGCGTGAAATTCCTTTTTGTTACTAGCGCGGTAGTTCCGGGACAAACAGGAAACCGGTGCATTTCCGTTTTCCAGGAAAGACGCCCCTGTCCACTTTCAATGGAAAATTATGTTTATAAAAGGCTTTCGGGGGTGAAATTCATAGAATTGGTGTTGTGAAACATTTGCCGCTCACAAAAGATATAAAATCTAACTTTAGTTTTTTTGAAAAAGTTACCTAGTATTACTTTAAAGGAGAGAGCCAGCCTAGAACAGTATTGGGTTTGATGTGCCCATAATAATTCACCAACATACCAACATAGAGCATAATCCTAATTCGGCTATTTTCGTCGCTCCAAACTTTTTTTTCCTCACAAATCCTCTCTATGTAGTGTCCTGGCACTCACACAATGAGCTGCCGTTCCAACAGAACGGCTCTGATGCGTGAACTCTCGCGAGATTACATTTGGAGCGACGAAAATAGACAAATTAGGATTGTGCTATAGTCTCCATTCTGCCGGTGGGAGGGGTCTCCAGAATGGACAACAGGTGCTTCTATGAAAAAATTCAAACGCATCAGGTATGTTGGTGAATTATTATGGGCACATAAAACCCAATACTGTTCTAGGCTGGCTCTCTCCTTTAAAGGAGCTACACCATGAATTTAAAAAATAATAATAATATTTGATATCATATTGTTTATGTCCCTCAAACGTTTTTCAAAAGGTTTGAGCCTAAATCAAGCCTCAGATATACTCATTCCAACTAACTTCTCTCTGGCTTATAAAGCACTTTCACCTGCAATACCACATTGTCCTGTTTGGCACGGGGCGCTATTGAGCCAGTTTGTATGCATGTCATGTCCTGGTTCTGTGTGGAAAAAGTAAAAAAAAAAAATTAGAAAAAAATTATGAAAAAATAAAAATGAAAAAAAAAAAGTTTTATTTTTTTTTGGGATTTTTTTTTGGTTAGAACTGAAAAACGGGAGGAATTGTTCCCAGACGTGACGTAGGGTGGGGGAACAAATCTGACGGACTGTTTTCAGACCAATTTACATGAAAACCACAGATAGCCTATGAAAGCCTGCATGCTCGAAGTCGGGTATTTGTTGGAACAGAAGAGAGGTGGGGGAGACCAAAAACACACAAAAATGAAGAAAAAGTTAAAATTCATGGTGTAGACCCTTTAAGTTACAAGTTATACTTTGTCCATTTTGATTATTGCAAAACAAACATTAACCACTTTAGCCCTATATACATTTCGGGCCATTTGAAAATAGCCGATCTACAAGCTCACAATGTGACACAGTCCCTATCTCTGATCTGAGTGCCCACTACCCTCCTCCCCTCCCTTCTCTCCTCTCCTCTCTGCCGAGTCAAATTTGAATTTCTGACTTTTACTTGTAACAAAGTATTTCTACATTGCAGTATTGATACTTTTACTTAAGTAAAACATGTGAGTACTTCTTCCATCACCGACAGGGAGTCAGATATTTTCTAGAGTGTCCCAATCATAGATTATTAAAAGAACAGCTCCAATGTCCAAATGGTTCCGGGGGGCTGGAAAATCAGTTCCACATATAATACCCAGAGTGCACTGTAGAAATAATTGAGCAACTTCTCCTCACTGACTGGAACTAACAGCTGCTAGTGGGTGCACTCGTTAAAGGACTACCGGGTTGGTTGGACTTTGCACTCTATTTAAATCATTAAAACTATATAATTTACTGTCTGGGGGGATATTAGGAGACCTTAAATGAGTGTTCCTGCACCTTCTGAAACAAAGTAAGAGACTGACATGATACCGACATCATACTAACCATGATACCAACCATGATACTGACATGATACCGACCATGATACTGACAATGATACTGACATGATACCGACCATGATACTGATGATGTAAGCAAAAGACCAAAATGAAGTCTTGTTACAGCTACTGCATGTTTGTACAGTATATTTGAACCACTTTAACCATTTTAACCACTCAGTATATGTCCATATTGACTGGAGTCCCCCCAGGGGTCTATACTAGGCTCCTTTTTTCCCTCTACACTTCTCCGTAATCCACAGTGATTCAATCAATGCATAGTGATTCACTACCTACTGAACTAGTGGCCGCTGACAGAGACCCAGCTTTGGGTTTTTAATAGCAAAGTAACCCAAACGAAATGTGTATAAATGGCTCTATGCACAGCAGCCATATTGGGAATGAATTGGGCCCCTTCCTTACTTCCTTCACAGGTGTTACCAATGATACTAATTAAGGCTCTGTTCCATTTAATGTGGCATAGTGGTTGTCTTATTTTCAAGGACCCTCATAACTCTGAGAGTTACACACCCACCATAAGGGGCAATTAGGGAACCAAAATGGAGTGTTTCTAGTGAGCCAACATGCAAAATATCAGCACCCTGACCAGAATGGAACAGAGCCTTCATTAGTATTATTGGTAACACCTGTGAAGGAAGTAAGAAGAGGCCCAATTTCTTTCCAATATGGCTGCTGTGCATAGAGCCTATTGGCTCCAGTGTCGGGGATTAAAAGGGGGAGGGGATTAGAAATTCCCTAAACCAATACTAAGGGATCCCCACGCCCACCTCCGCCTCTCATTGGACAACGCATTTTGTACTGGAGAAGTCTTAGGTTCACATTTACAACTCCAGACCTAGCCTGGGCAGCGTTCCTTTTCGGGTATATGATCCGGTCGGGAGCGACCGGATCGCGACAAACCGGAAAGACGTCTCACCCCAAAATAGGTCCGTCCTAATAAAATCCTAATAAAACCTAATAAAAATATATTTTTAAATATAAGTGTGAGTGTACTTTCCGGAGACTATTTAGCGTCTGTATTATCCATATTATCCCACGGGGAAATTCTATTCAATTTATATAGGGATTGGGGAACCAAAACAAAGCGGCACCGCAAAACCGGATCGCGACAATCCGGAAAGAGGATTCTTTTTTTTTTTTTTTTTCTAGACCGGATCATATGGGTCTTTAATAACGCAGACCAGGCTTTCCTCCGAGGTGGAAAGACTGGTGACGCGAGGTTACTCCAGACCAAGAGGCAGTCCACTCAGAGATTGGGCGGGGTCTATGGTATGGAACCAGGCTAATCTGCAGCACCATTATCAGCAGTATAGTGCAGTTGACTGTTGTGGGCTCTGCTCACGTGGCCTGCATCTCAAATTGTTGCAGTCTTGTGGTATAGTAGTAGTGATGTTAATGGAAGTGTTTGTTTTAAACTGTTCAAATTGAATATTATGAAAGAAGATCCTGATTTTAATTTGAGTTATCGTTCTGCTCTACTTATATGATGATGAGCATAATTGTGTCCTTATTTCACACTAATTTTATGGTCTCAATTAACCAGACGCCAAATATTCATTGAATAATTGAAAAACTAATGGACAGTTTAATCAATTATGAAACTACTTACAGCATGCCAGAAATATGATAACGTTCTACACATTATCTTCTCTCTTTCAAAGTATTTTAACATCAATTAATAAAAATGGAATCTTGATCAGACAGACTCTGCTATGATTATAATTTAACCCTTTAAGACCGGGGAAAGCATCACCTGTGTTTTTAGATTTCTTTGGGCTATTAAAAAATAACAGATAGGGCTAGAGTCTAGCCCCAACCTCTCTTTAGCCCCACCTCTTCCTGGCCCCTTCCCTTCCTCTCTCTAGCCCCACCTCTTTCTCTATCTGGCCCCCCTCTCTCTCAATCTTTCTGTAATATAGGAGGGGGGAGGAAGGGGGAGAAGGGGGAGAAGGGGGCAAGAAGAAAAAGAGAAGAAAGAAGGGAAAAGGAGAGAAATTTTGAGAAAAAGGAATAGTAGGGCGGAAAATTGATACCATAGTGCAATTGGTGATACAAGCGCGAAATTTGGCACAGATGACCCTAATAACAAAACAAAAAGTAAGCACTTTACCAAGCTAATAAATCACTTTAAAATGTTCCATAAATGGATTATGTGTATGGTAATTAATACAAATACATGTACTACAAGCTCATGAGGATAAACCATAAGCAGATGCACATTTCTACAATTTATCGGCAGCCATATTGGAAAACATGCCGCCATATTGGAACCTAATGTTAT
Organism: Gymnoscopelus microlampas; assembly: GCF_963454915.1. Taxonomy (NCBI): domain Eukaryota; kingdom Metazoa; phylum Chordata; class Actinopteri; order Myctophiformes; family Myctophidae; genus Gymnoscopelus; species Gymnoscopelus microlampas. The sequence continues at coordinate 24,787,311 of NC_139956.1, read as the reverse complement.
TTTTTTATCTTACTTGGTAGAAATACTTCCAGAACATATTCTCATATAAAATTAAAATAAGCCCCAGCAAAGTGATAATAGTCCAAAATGTTGGCCCAGTTGCAGCCATTTTGAAAACTGGCGGTGGCCATCTTGAAATCTTAGGAATTCTGCGTGGCCAGAGGTTGATTATCAATTAGGGTCATATGAAGGTCATCTGTGCAAAATTTCACGCTTGTATCACCAAGTGCACTATCGTGTATTGAAAACGGCTTTTTTCCGCCTTACTAAAGGAGTACAATTCTAAAACTATTAAACATTTCAAAGATTCCTTTTCAGGCAAACATGTCCACAGTGAGATGAACATTTGAAAGTATGAATGAGGTTACTAGGCCTAAGTATGTAGTTGTAAGCCTGCCTTTAAATGTCCATTGCCGCATCGACAATGCATAAGGCGCTTAAAGTTAAATATCTCCAAAACTACAAATGATTTCAAAGAAAAAATCTCAAGCATGCATGTCCACACTAAGGTGGAATTGTTGAACTGTGAATGGAGTTTCTAGGTGAAAGTGTTCTTTTGAGGTCCCAAAACCTTCCATCCGCCTCCATTATAAATCTCTGAACTTTTAAAGGAGTACAATTCTAAAACTATGCAACATTTCAAAGATTCCTTTTCAGGCAAACATGTCCACGTTAAGATGAACATTTTAAAGTTTGAATGGGGGCTCTAGGTGTAAGTATGTAGGACAATGGCAAAATGGACATTTAAAGTGAAAAAAGTATGGAAGACTTTGGGACCTCAAAAAAACACTTTCACCTAGAAACTCTTGTCCATTTTGCCATTGACCGTCACTTTTTCAGATATTAGGGGGAAAAGTACAAACTTTGGCAGGCTACTAGTCCTACATGCTTACGCCCAGAAACCCCATTCAAACTTTAAAATGTTCATCTTACTGTGAACATGTTTGCCTTAATTCGAATCTTTGAAATGTTTCGTAGTTTTAGAATTGTACTCCCTTAAAAGTTTTGGCACCTCAAACAACACTTTCATCTAGAAACTCCATTCACACTTAAGTCCTGTAAAGGAGTACAATTCTAAAACTATGCAACATTTCAAAGATTCCTTTTCAGGCAAACATGTCCACAGTGAGATGAACATTTTAAAGTATGAATGAGGTTACTAGGCGTAAGTATGTAGTTGTAAGCCTGCCTTTAAATGTCCATTGCCGCATCGACAATGAATGGGGCGCTTAAAGTTAAATATCTCCAAAACTACAAATGATTTCAAAGAAAAAATCTCAAGCATGCGTGTCCACACTAAGGTGGAATTTTTTAACTATGAATGGAGTTTCTAGGTGAACGTGTTTTTTTGAGGTCCCTATACCCTAACCCTAACCTTCCATCCGCCTCCATTCTAAATCTCTGAACTTTTAAAGGAGTAAAATTCTAAAACTATGCAACATTTCAAAGATTCCTTTTCAGGCAAACATGTCCAGAGTAAGACGAACATTTTAAAGTATGAATGAGGTTACTAGGCATAAGTATGTAGTTGTAAGCCTGCCTTTAAATGTCCATTGCCGCATCGACAATGAATGGGGCGCTTAAAGTTAAATATCTCCAAAACTACAAATGATTTCAAAAGAAAAAATCTCAAGCATGCATGTCCACAGTAAGGTGGGATTTTTGAACTGTGAATGGAGTTTCTAGGTGAACGTGTTTTTTTGAGGTCCCTATACCCTAACCCTAACCTTCCATCCGCCTCCATTCTAAATCTCTGAACTTTTAAAGGAGTACAATTCTAAAACTATGCAACATTTCAAAGATTCCTTTTCAGGCAAACATGTCCAGAGTAAGACGAACATTTTAAAGTATGAATGAGGTTACTAGGCGCAAGTATGTAGTTGTAAGCCTGCCTTTAAATGTCCATTGCCGCATCGACAATGAATGGGGCGCTTAAAGTTAAATATCTCCAAAACTACAAATGATTTCAAAAGAAAAAATCTCAAGCATGCATGTCCACAGTAAGGTGGAATTTTTGAACTGTGAATGGAGTTTCTAGGTGAACGTGTTTTTTTGAGGTCCCTATACCCTAACCCTAACCTTCCATCCGCCTCCATTCTAAATCTCTGAACTTTTAAAGGAGTAAAATTCTAAAACTATGCAACATTTCAAAGATTCCTTTTCAGGCAAACATGTCCAGAGTAAGACGAACATTTTAAAGTATGAATGAGGTTACTAGGCGTAAGTATGTAGTTGTAAGCCTGCCTTTAAATGTCCATTGCCGCATCGACAATGAATGGGGCGCTTAAAGTTAAATATCTCCAAAACTACAAATGATTTCAAAAGAAAAAATCTCAAGCATGCATGTCCACAGTAACGTGGCATTTTTGAACTGTGAATGGAGTTTCTAGGTGAAAGTGTTTTTTTGAGGTCCCAAATTCGTCCATCGACCTCCATTCTAAATCTCTGAACTTTTAAAGGAGTACAATTCTAAAACTATTAAACATTTCAAAGATTCCTTTTCAGGCAAACATGTCCAGAGTAAGACGAACATTTTAAAGTATGAATGAGGTTACTAGGCGTAAGTATGTAGTTGTAAGCCTGCCTTTAAATGTCCATTGCCGCATCGACAATGAATGGGGCGCTTAAAGTTAAATATCTCCAAAACTACAAATGATTTCAAAAGAAAAAATCTCAAGCATGCATGTCCACAGTAAGGTGGAATTTTTGAACTGTGAATGGAGTTTCTAGGTGAACGTGTTTTTTTGAGGTCCCTATACCCTAACCCTAACCTTCCATCCGCCTCCATTCTAAATCTCTGAACTTTTAAAGGAGTACAATTCTAAAACTATGCAACATTTCAAAGATTCCTTTTCAGGCAAACATGTCCAGAGTAAGACGAACATTTTAAAGTATGAATGAGGTTACTAGGCGTAAGTATGTAGTTGTAAGCCTGCCTTTAAATGTCCATTGCCGCATCGACAATGAATGGGGCGCTTAAAGTTAAATATCTCCAAAACTACAAATGATTTCAAAAGAAAAAATCTCAAGCATGCATGTCCACAGTAAGGTGGAATTTTTGAACTGTGAATGGAGTTTCTAGGTGAACGTGTTTTTTTTAGGTCCCTATACCCTAACCCTAACCTTCCATCCGCCTCCATTCTAAATCTCTGAACTTTTAAAGGAGTACAATTCTAAAACTATGCAACATTTCAAAGATTCCTTTTCAGGCAAACATGTCCAGAGTAAGACGAACATTTTAAAGTATGAATGAGGTTACTAGGCGTAAGTATGTAGTTGTAAGCCTGCCTTTAAATGTCCATTGCCGCATCGACAATGAATGGGGCGCTTACAGTTAAATATCTCCAAAACTACAAATGATTTCAAAAGAAAAAATCTCAAGCATGCATGTCCACAGTAAGGTGGAATTTTTGAACTGTGAATGGAGTTTCTAGGTGAACGTGTTTTTTTGAGGTCCCTATACCCTAACCCTAACCTTCCATCCACCTCCATTCTAAATCTCTGAACTTTTAAAGGAGTACAATTCTAAAACTATGCAACATTTCAAAGATTCCTTTTCAGGCAAACATGTCCAGAGTAAGACGAACATTTTAAAGTATGAATGAGGTTACTAGGCGTAAGTATGTAGTTGTAAGCCTGCCTTTAAATGTCCATTGCCGCATCGACAATGAATGGGGCGCTTAAAGTTAAATATCTCCAAAACTACAAATGATTTCAAAAGAAAAAATCTCAAGCATGCATGTCCACAGTAAGGTGGAATTTTTGAACTGTGAATGGAGTTTCTAGGTGAACGTGTTTTTTTGAGGTCCCTATACCCTAACCCTAACCTTCCATCCGCCTCCATTCTAAATCTCTGAACTTTTAAAGGAGTACAATTCTAAAACTATGCAACATTTCAAAGATTCCTTTTCAGGCAAACATGTCCAGAGTAAGACGAACATTTTAAAGTATGAATGAGGTTACTAGGCGTAAGTATGTAGTTGTAAGCCTGCCTTTAAATGTCCATTGCCGCATCGACAATGAATGGGGCGCTTAAAGTTAAATATCTCCAAAACTACAAATGATTTCAAAAGAAAAAATCTCAAGCATGCATGTCCACAGTAACGTGGCATTTTTGAACTGTGAATGGAGTTTCTAGGTGAAAGTGTTTTTTTGAGGTCCCAAATTCGTCCATCGACCTCCATTCTAAATCTCTGAACTTTTAAAGGAGTACAATTCTAAAACTATTAAACATTTCAAAGATTCCTTTTCAGGCAAACATGTCCAGAGTAAGACGAACATTTTAAAGTATGAATGAGGTTACTAGGCGTAAGTATGTAGTTGTAAGCCTGCCTTTAAATGTCCATTGCCGCATCGACAATGAATGGGGCGCTTAAAGTTAAATATCTCCAAAACTACAAATGATTTCAAAAGAAAAAATCTCAAGCATGCATGTCCACAGTAAGGTGGAATTTTTGAACTGTGAATGGAGTTTCTAGGTGAACGTGTTTTTTTGAGGTCCCTATACCCTAACCCTAACCTTCCATCCGCCTCCATTCTAAATCTCTGAACTTTTAAAGGAGTACAATTCTAAAACTATGCAACATTTCAAAGATTCCTTTTCAGGCAAACATGTCCAGAGTAAGACGAACATTTTAAAGTATGAATGAGGTTACTAGGCGTAAGTATGTAGTCGTAAGCCTGCCTTTAAATGTCCATTGCCGCATCGATAATGAATGGGGCGCTTAAAGTTAAATATCTCCAAAACTACAAATGATTTCAAAAGAAAAAATCTCAAGCATCCCTGTCCACAGTAAGGTGGAATTTTTTAACTGTGAATGGAGTTTCTAGGTGAACGTGTTTTTTTGAGGTCCCTATACCCTAACCCTAACCTTCCATCCGCCTCCATTCTAAATCTCTGAACTTTTAAAGGAGTACAATTCTAAAACTATGCAACATTTCAAAGATTCCTTTTCAGGCAAACATGTCCAGAGTAAGACGAACATTTTAAAGTATGAATGAGGTTACTAGGCATAAGTATGTAGTTGTAAGCCTGCCTTTAAATGTCCATTGCCGCATCGACAATGAATGGGGCGCTTAAAGTTAAATATCTCCAAAACTACAAATGATTTCAAAAGAAAAAATCTCAAGCATGCATGTCCACAGTAAGGTGGAATTTTTGAACTGTGAATGGAGTTTCTAGGTGAACGTGTTTTTTTTAGGTCCCTATACCCTAACCCTAACCTTCCATCCGCCTCCATTCTAAATCTCTGAACTTTTAAAGGAGTACAATTCTAAAACTATGCAACATTTCAAAGATTCCTTTTCAGGCAAACATGTCCAGAGTAAGACGAACATTTTAAAGTATGAATGAGGTTGCTAGGCGTAAGTATGTAGTTGTAAGCCTGCCTTTAAATGTCCATTGCCGCATCGACAATGAATGGGGCGCTTAAAGTTAAATATCTCCAAAACTACAAATGATTTCAAAAGAAAAAATCTCAAGCATGCATGTCCACAGTAAGGTGGAATTTTTGAACTGTGAATGGAGTTTCTAGGTGAACGTGTTTTTTTGAGGTCCCTATACCCTAACCCTAACCTTCCATCCGCCTCCATTCTAAATCTCTGAACTTTTAAAGGAGTAAAATTCTAAAACTATGCAACATTTCAAAGATTCCTTTTCAGGCAAACATGTCCAGAGTAAGATGAACATTTTAAAGTATGAATGAGGTTACTAGGCGTAAGTATGTAGTTGTAAGCCTGCCTTTAGGGTTAGGGTTAGGTTAGGTTGAATGTGAAAAGTAACACATTTGTTTTAAGTTATTCAATGTTAGGGACCAAAAAAAGTCACTACAAAGTACTACCAATCAACTCTAAATTGCCTGAAACCTACTCCTAACAGGTTTTTGGGGGGACGATTTTGGCCTCCACACTTAGTGATTTTTTTGGATTTAACTTTCGTTTCGGTAAAATAAATTTTACCGAAACGAAAATTACCAATCAACTCTAAATTGCCTGAAACGTACTCCTAACAGGTTTTTGGGGGGACGATTTTGGCCTCCACACTTAGTGATTTTTTCGGATTTAACTTTCGTTTCGGTAGTGACAAACTTTCGTTTCGGTAGTGACACAATGGTGAAAAAATAAATGTATTTGTCTTGTTTGTTGTTCAAGTCAAAGCACCAGGAAGGCTGTATTTCTTGGCCAACAGTTAGCTCAATGGGTTGAGACGCGGTATTCATGATCCAGAGGCCATGAGTTCAAATCCCACTGGTGTCTTTACTGTGATGCTTCCCTTTGCAGACTAACTTCTAGAAAAACAAGTTAAAACCACCAGGAAACCTGTAACTCTCAGCCAACAGCTTAGCTCAACTGGAAGAGCGTCTGTCCAATAACATGACTTGACCTTACTTGTGTGGGTTCAATTCCCACTTGAGTCAAGTGTCCCCGGTATCTTGGGGCAACGGATAAATTGACTGATATCCTTCGTGATGCTTCCCTTTGCAGACTAACTTCTAGAAAAACAAGTTAGAACCACCAGGAAACCTGTAACTCTCAGCCAACAGCATAGTTGTACAAGTTATTCTACGGATATCAGTCAATTTATCCGTTGCTGATATCCTTAGTGATGCTTCCCTTTGCAGACTAACTTCTAGAAAAACAAGTTAGAATCACCAGGAAACCTGTAACTCTCAGCCAACAGCATAATAATACAAGTTATTCTACGGTCAAGTCAAGTCATGTTATTGGACAGACGCTCTACCAGTTGAGCTATGCAAAGTGAAGCGCATCACTAAGGATATCAGTCAATTTATCCTTTGTCCCAAGTTACCGGGGACACTTGACTCGAGTGGGAATCGAACCCACTCAAGTCAAGTCATGTTATTGGACAGACGCTCTACCAGTTGAGCTATGCAAAGTGAAGCGCATCACTAAGGATATCAGTCAATTTATCCTTTGCCCCAAGTTACCGGGGACACTTGACTCGAGTGGGAATCGAACCCACTCAAGTCAAGTCATGTTATTGGACAGACGCTCTACCAGTTGAGCTAAGCTGTTGGCTGAGAGTTACAGGTTTCCCGGTGTCTATAATTTGTTTTTCTAGAAGTTAGTCTGCAAAGGGAAGCATCACTAACGGCACCTTTATCTGATCTTTCACTGAAGAGCGTGCAAGAGACCATAGAAAGTATGTACCATGGTGGAGCAGTGGTTAAGATTCAGGCCTTGCATACTGAAGGTCCTGAGTTCAAATCCCGCGAGGACATCTTTCTAACTTTTACTTCAGGCTTCTACCTTTATCTAATCTTTCAGAAAAGTCCACGCAAGTCAACAGAACAGGTAAGGACCTCTGTGGTGCAGTGGTTTAGATACAGGACTTGCAACTAGAAGGTTCCCGGTTCAAATCCAACCAGAGCACTTTTCAAACTTTTACCCGACTCTTGCACCTTTATCTGATCTTTCACTGAAGAGCGTGCAAGAGACCACAGAAAGTATGAACATCTAATTTCTCTTTTGGGCCATGAGTCCCAAGAATCAAGACCCAAAAGAGTCTTGAGTCGAACGCATTAGATCCAAGTAGACATCAAATTTCTCTTTTGGGCCTTGAGTCTTGGGACTTAAAGCCCAAGAGAGAAATTTGATGTCTACTTGGATCTAATGCGTTCGACTCAAGACTCTTTTGGGTCTTGAGTCTTGGGCCCTCTACTGGCCCTCTACTGGCAGTGACGTCACACTTCGGTGCTCTATATCCATTGCCATTGACAATGCATTAGACGCTTAAAGTTAAATGTCTCAAAAACTACAAAACATTTCAAAGTAAAAAGTTCAAGCATTTGTGTCCACAGTAAGATGAATTATAAAAAGTGTGAATGGAGTTTCTAGGTGAAAGCGTTGTTTGAGGTGCCAAAACTTTTAGAGGAGTACATTTCTAAACCTATGAAACATTTCAAAGATTTGTTTTCAGGCAAACATTGTTCACAGTAAGATGAACATTTTAAAGTTTGAATGGGGTTTCTAGTAAGTAGGACTAATAGCCTGCCAAAGTTTGTACTTTTCCCCCTAAAATCTATAAAAGCAGTGAAGGTCAATGGCAAAATGGACAAGAGTTTCTAGGTGAAAGTGTTTTTTTGAGGTCCATTTTGCCATTGACATTCACCCCGGAGGTGAGGGTGGTCTAACGACAAGCCAATCAGCGAATATCTGCTAAAACAAGCTGTGCGATGACGTCAGATGTAGGCGGATCCGTGGATCTCTTGTGATTGGTTTAGGGAAATTTGAATCCCCTCCCCCTGGTAATCGCAGACATTGCAGCCAATTTCAAACTGAAGCTCCACGCAGCTTCAGGCTGATAATCAGGCTACTTGTGGTCTGGAGTCAAGAGCTCTTCCGACTGAGCTAAAGCTGGCTGAAGAGGCAAGTCATTGACCACAGTTTTGCACAACTTTAACATCCCAGATCGATCGAAATATTAATCCACTGTGCCGACTAATACACCATGACATAGGAGTATGTGCTAAAGATGTAATCACAGGCATCTCTGCTTGATATATTAGAATAAAAAGTGCATTCAGGTATTATGAATCAATGAATTGAGTGCCAACATTTAATGTAAACATACACAAGAGGACAAAGGTGAAACAGTAAGCGCAGCGCTGCAGGGAATCGAACCCTGTTCCCAGCAGAAACCAGGTGTACCGACTACCAGCGCTTTTTCGCCATGTTGACAGCATGTCCATACTTGCATGAAAATGTATGAAAAGATATGAATAACATGGCTTTACCAACACCGCTTTCCTTCGGTTTTTAGTGATTGACCTGTAATCACACTATACAATAGCACAGTGATTCTCAGACTGGTTTCCGGGGACCCCCAGGGTCCCCAGACTTTTATTTTGTATTTTTTATATAGCATCAACATCAGCTATAGCCACTATAAACCCATCAGCTATTTGAAAATAACTGATCTACAAGCTTGTTGATCAGCTATTTTCAACAAATCAGACCCTTAAACTAAGCTAAACACTCTAAGGAGCATGGTAGTGATCAGTGAGTATGTTTATGAATCATTACATTTGTCTAACTGTATTCATCCTACAGAGCCTTTAAACCCTTATTTAAATAGACGATGCTAACGCGCTAAATTTCGTTAGCATGGTCCTCCCTTGATTAAAGTTGACCAAAAAAAAAATCAGGCAGTTCTAACACACAATGTTACATGTGTTTAGTGGCGTTTATGTGGAAAATAAAAGGCACTTTTACCCGTATGCTGCTGCTGCTGCTGCTGTGACCACTGCAGCATACGCTATGCTGTCACAGTCAGTGAGACAGATAAAAGTCCAGGTCTTAATGTCATCAAAAACATATAAAACATTAAATCGAAATGTTATTGGGGTCTAACCGTCATTATTTTATTGCCGTGCCTATAATTAATTTAGTGGCATATTAGAGTAGCATAGAGTTTCAGCCTCCACGTAAACAACAATGGCCGCCGTTGAGGAGATCTTCATTGGCTGGGGAAAGGGGTGAGGGTCGGGTTTTCATTGGCTAACGGGCGAATGAGCCGAGGGGAAGATTTCATTGGCTAGAAATGCGTAAGGAAAACGAGGGGGAGATTTCATTGGCTAGAAATGCGGGAGGAAAATGAAGGGAAAAGAAGGTGGATTTTTTGGTTGGCTGGAAAATTAATGAAATTGAAGCCGGGAGCTCTGTGAATGGTCAGATACAAAGGCAGCAGCAGGCGACTTTGTCAAAGCGCGACTTTGTCAATGAACGCCCTTCGCCCTTGAGTGCTTCTTCTCTTAAGCAGCATCATTGTTAGTGACTTATATAGTAGTGTGTATAGGTTTAATGATCTACAATGTGTTTTCTTCCAAATCCTGTCCTCTCCTCTTCCTGGTGGTCACAAAAACACTGGGTTACACCCAGATGTCGTGACACTACTAACCTCATCTATCCTACTCTTTCAACTCACGTCGAGCAAGTGGTAACAGGCGGGCTTTGGAATTGCCATTCGGCTGTGGTAGAAGGCAAAGCTGCTTTCATCACAGCCTACGCATCCTTGCTTTCCCTCAACTTCCTTGCTCTGACCGAGACTTGGATCCCACCAGAAAACACTGCTACGCCCGCGGCTCTGTCAGATGTGTATTCTTTCTCTCACACTCCCAGAGCCGTGCGGAAAGGTGGTGGTGCTGGTCTGCTAATTTCCAGAAAATGGCAATACTCCCCTGTCTCGCTGTCACAATTCTCTCCTAACTCTTTTGAATTTCACATGGTCACTGGTTCTCATCCAGTCAAGCTCACCATTGCAGTTGTTTATCGCCCACTGGGCCCTGCTGGTGGCTTCCTGGAGGAGCTGGACCATCTAGTCTCTCACATCCCAGTCGACGGCTCTGGATTCATCCTTCTGAGTGACTTCAACCTCCCGACTGAGAAGCAGCGAGACCCACTCCTTTCGTTTCTCGCCGCCTTCGACCTAGTTCTTTCCCCATCTCCTCCCACCCACGAGGCTGGTAACCAACTGGACCTGATCTTCACCAGAGGCTGCTCTACCGCTAACCTGTCTGTCACTCCTCTTTCCAGTGAAGAAGAGGGTAAGAAACTCTCTGATCACTACTTCATGTCCTACTCTCTCTCTCTCTCCTCTCCCCCCTCACAGCCCCTCCCTACCCACAACAGTATGATGCAGATTTTTGCCAAACACTTTTTTTGGCTACTACTCCTACAGATTTTGTCCAAATTCTTCAAATTACTGCCACTACAACAGTCCACTTCACATTTTGGCCTATAACTGTAGGTCGGACAATACCATTTCCCCCCCCAGGATTCCTTTGATCATGATGCAACACATAGGCCCAGTTTGTGCCAGATTATGCCTGATTACATTTTCCGCCATTTATCTTTTTCTTTAAAACACTTTTTTTTACTACTCCTCCTACAGATTTTGTGAAAAACTCACACAAAATTGCTACACATTATCTCTGGGGTCATGTGATCAAGATGTATAAGTCAGATTTGTCAGATCCCTTTCCAATTGGCCGTGACCAAGCAGTGGCAATCCGGCCTGGCGGTGACCTGTGCTCCAAGGAGCACACTTTTCTAGCTCGCTAAGCTTAGCTCCGAAACGTAGGCGTGGTGTTTTTCAACCAATCAGACGGTCCTGTCCCCTCGGGCTATGGGATTGAGGTCTCAGAGCAGTGCAGCTGTTTGATTGTCTCGTCGTGCAGTGGGCAGACAGAGAGGGTACTGCTGACAGAGGCACGTTTATGTACTGCTTTGCTTATTTCTCGCCTAAAATGTTTTCGGATACATATTCTAACGTACTGTTTAAGTTTAAAACGAGTAATGCACCGTCAGGCCGTCATCTTGAGTTGGATAAAAAAAAAAACGTAGCAGCCCAAGAGTGTCTCCCTAATACATAGCAGGTGCGAGTGGAGGAACACTAGCTATGGGAATCAAACTGATTGAATCAAGATTCATATGTATTCATAAGGGCTTGCTTATGGCATCCATGCCAATACGTTTGCATTTGACAGGAAGTATTTCTGTGGCATCTAATGATAGCTATGTCCTCATTATGACTATGGCTATGCTCTAAAAGTGTGAAAAACATATTTTTTCATTGAATTACATCTTTAAATTTAACTAAACCATATGGACACAAAGAAAACGTCATTGACCCAATGCACATTGGGAAGTGCTATGGATAATGCTACAACAAATGCAGACCACTTAGGCTACTAAAGAAATGCAAACCATCTGCAACAGTATTTAAAAAGTTTCCCACACACAGTATATCAGAGCATGATTGTTAAAAGCGGTGCCTAGGCACTGAGGTTGTCTGTGTACAGTATGTTACATAATACTGTCACTCCATTGTATACATAATGCATATGTATACAAGAAATCTCTATGGGGGTGGGGTTTGCATCTACAGTATGTAAGATCAGACATTAATTACGAGGTGATCCCAGATATGGATAAAAACCCCACAGAATCGGTCTGGGTCAAAATCTTATACCCACATGCAAAACCACTGATAATTGGCGCCATATACAGACCCCCAGATCAAAATGCATTTTATGACTTGATTGAGGAACATGTTGTGGGTTTAGGAAACACTGAGACGGTACTAATTGGTGACTTTAACACTTGTGTTCTGAAGGAAGACTCAGCTACCTTTAAGTCCCTCAGAAAGTTCTGTGACCTGCACAGCTTTACCCAGCTGATAAAGCATTTTACAAGGGTGGGCATTGCTTCTCAATCAATCATAGAACTAGTGTTGACGACGGACCAGTCCAGAATTTCCAAGAGCGGTGTTATTGAGTGCAGTTTAAGTGATCACAATATCATTTTCTGCACTCGGAAGATTCACGGACCTAGAGCTCATTGTCACAGGACAATCAGCTGCAGGTCTATGAAACACTACTCTAGTGATCTTCTAACAACAGCTCTTGAAAAAATGGACTGGTCCCATGTCCTAAATTGCACCTCTGTGGAGGAGTCCTGGTCCTGTTTCAAAAAAGCTTTTTTTGTGTGTACTTGATAACATCGCACCCACAAAGGTGGTGAGGGTCAAAGCTAGCACAGAACCTTGGATGAAGGGTGATATTTTGAATACCATCAAACTCAGGAACAAAAGCTTCTCCGAGTTCAGAAAAAACAAAAGTGAGGAGCTACTTGAAAAGTGCAGAAAACTACGAAACGTAGTTACTAATTTGATCAGAAATGCCAAAAAGAATTTCTTAAATGAGAACATAGAGGCTAACAAAAGCCACCCACAAAAACTGTGGGAGGCACTAAAACAATTAGGCTGCAATGGAAAAATTCAGACAAAATCTACAAACATTTGCATTATTTCAAGTGGCTCGCTCACTACCGACAAGCAATTGGTAGCGGACTGTTTTAACAGTTTCTTCACCACAGTTGCAACCCAGTTGGTAAGCAAACTCCCTCAGCATTCAGGTCTGTATGGCCCCGACCACATTCAAGCTCACTATGAGAAACTAGGGGCTAAAAAGGATTCTTTCTCTTTCAAACCTGTTTTGACTGTTGATATGCAAAAAAAACTCCTCGCCCTACAGCCAAACAAGGCCACCGGCCTTGACAACATCCCCACCAGATTCCTCAGAGACGCAGCGGTCTCCATTGCTCCCTTAGTAGCCCATATTACAAACTTATCCATAAGTCAGTGTCATGTCCCACAAGAATTCAAGTTGGCAAGAGTAATCCTTCTATTTAAAAAAGGAAGCAAACTAGATCCTGGCAACTATAGGCCTGTTTCCATCCTTTGTTCAATCTCAAAGGTTATAGAGCGATCAATCCAAGAACAAATCAACAGCTACCTCAGCGAGCGTAAGCTGTTGTTTGAATTCCAATCGGGCTTCAGAACATCCCACTCCACTGACACATGCCTACTGTACTTGACCGATCACATCAAACGTGAGGTAGCCTCGGGCAAATACTGCGGCATTGGTCATGCTGGACCTCCAAAAGGCATTTGACACTGTAAACCACAAACTTCTACTTGATAAGCTGAGGGCGATTGGTTTTGATTGCACATCACTAAATTGGATGAGATCTTACTTGGAGGGTAGAGAACAAGTGGTTGACATCAACGGAACCATGTCCTCATCCCTCCCGGTGAGCTGCGGGGTTCCTCAAGGCAGCATTCTAGGGCCGTTACTGTTTCTTCTATACATTAACGACATGAATGCTGCCTGTAACTGCAAACTGTTCCTGTTCGCTGATGACTCGGCACTCCTGATTTCGGGTGAGGACAAGTTGCAAGTCGAGGAAGCTCTCAGCTCTTTACCGATAACAAACTGTGTTACCAAGTGGGATTGTGTATAGGCATTTAGTCAGTGAAAAACCCTTTACATGTCATAGATCGACCAGGAGGCAGGCTTGCAGGTAAAATAATATCATTTATTCCAGGCCTGGACAACAATAAGTGAAATAACAAAAGAAATAAACAACTCAAAACTCAACAGAACATAACTAACAGAGAGGTAAGGTGTCAGCCTCTCCCCATGGCAGCCCACACTCAACTGACCAGCTCTCCTTCAGCTCTCCTTTATATAGTCTAACAGACCCCACCCATGGCTACAATCAACCAACCCCGTGCATTCAAAATCCACCCAAGCTGCTCCCCATGTAGCATTAAGCAGCTCCTCAGGCTTCAAGGCAGCCTCCCCTTTACAGCATCTGACAAACAGATAAACACAAGCATATTAGATTTCATGTCACAGCAGAATGTGCACCTTCTGTGGGACTGAGAATCTACAAGTTATACAATACAGCATAACATACAATGCATTTAGTAAATTAATCAAGCTGCTCTGTCACATTTCTTACCCCCTCTCCTTCTGGGTTGTGCATACCTGGTACACGTGACAGATAGTCAGCAATGAGGTTTCTACTACCTGGACAGTACTCAATAATAAAGCGGTATGGCTGAAGAGCCAGACACCAGCGCAGTATTCTTGAGTTTTGACTCTGCATGGAATGCATCCACTTCAGGGCTCGATGGTCGGTTTGAAGCATGAACTCCCGTCCGAGCAGATAATATCTGAGGGAATCCACTGCCCACTTTATGGCGAGACCCTCCTTCTCGATAGTAGAGTACTTTCTTTCTCTGTCGAAGAGCTTCCTGCTCAGAAACAGAATGGGCCTCTCTTCTCCAGGCTCTCCTTGGGCTAAAACAGCACCTAAGCCAACATCAGAAGCATCCACTTGTACAAGAAACTTATTATTGAAATCAGGACTCTTCAGGACAGGATCTTGACATAACAATTCCTTTAACTTTCTAAAGGCTTCCTCACATTCTTCAGTCCACTGAAGATGGGAGGAAGTAGTCTTCTTAGTGAGATTAGTTATTGGTGTAGCCAATGTGGCAAAATGAGGCACGAATCTTCTATACCAGCCAATTAGGCCAAGGAATGACCTTACTTGCCTCTTGGTTTGCGGTCTGGGTATTCCTCGGATGGTCTCCAACTTCTCCACCAGCGGCTTGATGTGACCATGCCCGATGCGGTACCCCAGGTATTTCACCTCCTCCTGTGCCCACGAGCACTTCTTTTGGTTGATGGTTAACCCTGCCGTCTGAAGCTTCTGGAGGACCTGCTGAAGATGATGGAGATGCTCTTGCCATGACTCACTGTAGATTATAACATCATCCAGATATGCTGCTGCATATTGTCCACAATCAGATAAAACAATGTCCATGAGTCTCTGAAATGTAGCAGGTGCCCCATGAAGACCAAAAGGCATCACAGTATATTGATACAAGCCAGTAGGTGCACGAAAAGCTGTATATGGTCGACAAGCAGTGGTGAGTGGGACCTGCCAATATCCCTTACAAAGGTCTAATGTGGTCATGTATTTAGCTTTGCCTAACCTTTCAAGCAGTTCGTCGATTCTGGGCATTGGATAAGAGTCAAAACAGGAAACAGTGTTCAATTTACGAAAGTCTGTGCAAAATCGAACACTTCCATCTTTCTTCGGAACCAAAAGAACAGGACTTGACCACTCACTTTTTGAAGGCTCTATTATGCCCATTTCCAACATGGTTGCTACCTCCTTCCTCAATGACTCCACCATTCTCTCAGGAACACGGTAGGGCCTCTGCCGGATTGGTGTAGGAACCTTCAGAACAATGTCATGACTGATAACCTCTGTGTGTCCTGGTCTCTCCTGGAAGAGCGGAAGGAACGACTTCTGCACCTGAGTCAGCTGTTGTTGTTGCTCCTCACTCAGATGTTCAGAAGCCTCAATGGCACCCCCTTGAGGTCGAACTGGTTCCATGTCAGACTCATCATCATCTCCATCCTCTGCTACCCGCACCATCATCACTGGTTTTGCTGCTGGGATAACCTCTCTCTCCTTGAACACTCTTAGCAGGTTAACATGCAAAATCTGCCTCTGGCGTTTCCTTTCTGGGCACAGGATTTCATAAGTTACTGGTCCCACTTTTCTAGACACAATATAAGGGCCTTGCCATTTAGCAAGTAACTTAGATGTACCGGAAGGAAGCAGTAACAATACCTTCTGCCCAGGTTTCAATTCTCTCTCTCTAGCATGTTTGTCATACCACACCTTTTGCTTGGTTTGGGCCTCTCTCAGGTGTTCTTGGGCCAGGTGTCTCATCTTTTCCAGCTTGTCTCGCATTTGGAGGATGTAGGAGGCAACACTGCACTGGGCTGGCTCTCCAGCCACCCAACTTTCCTTGAGTACGTCCAGGGGCCCCCTAACCTGTCTGCCATAAACCAACTCAAAAGGGGAAAAACCAGTCGAAGCCTGTGGAACCTCTCTGTATGCAAAAAGGAGGAAAGGAATCCATTTATCCCAATCCCTACCTGTCTCATCCACAAACTTTTTTAGCATGCTTTTCAGTGTACCATTAAAACGTTCAACCAACCCATCAGTTTCGGGATGATAAGGTGTAGTTCTAATGCCTGTGATGCCTAGCTGCTTGTACAACATTTTCATCAGAGTTGACATGAAATTAGCACCCTGGTCAGTTAAAATTTCCACAGGAACACCAACTCGGGAAATCAGATCTATCAGACATCGGACCACGTGTTTGACTTGGGTAGAGCGTAATGGATATACTTCTGGGTATCTAGTCGCATAATCACAGATTACAAGAGCGAATCGATGCCCAGAACTACTTTTAACCAATGGTCCAATTATGTCCATACCAATACGCTCAAATGGTGTGCCAATGATTGGTAACGGTTGTAACAGTCCCCGATCTGATTTGCGAATTGGTGCTACTTTTTGACACTCTGTACATGTCCTACAGTACTCCTGAACATCCTGATAGAGTCTAGGCCAATAGAATCTCCGACTGATTCTGTCATAGCTTTTCTGTTGGCCTAGATGTCCTGCCCACGGAATGTGGTGCCCCAAATTTAGAATTAGCTGATGGAATGATTTAGGAACAACCAATCTAGGTACCTCACTGTCTGCATTGTACAAAAGGTTAGCTTTGAGGATGTATTTATCACCAACGAGATTAGCTCCATTAACAGGTTCACCATCTACCTCACATACCTTAGTAAACAAAGGTTGCAGCAAAGGATCTGATCTCTGCAGCTCCTTAAAGTTGTCAGGGACTTGCCACTGTGGATCAAGCAGAGTGGTCTCAGGATCTGGAGCAACCGAGACTGGATCCTGCACCCTTGCTTTCCCCACATGCTTGTCATGGCGGCGCTGCCGTTTATCCTTCCTAACCTTTGTGCCACCTTCAAAAAGACCTGGGTGGATGTCAGGAAGGGGTTGCAAACCTTTGGACTGAGACCTAGTAACCATAGCACATGACTTGGGTACAGACTGAACAAGGTTAGTTAGAACTGGTAGATCATCCCCCAAAATGACATCATATGACAGTTGATCAACCACCCCCACCCTCATCATGTAGGCTTGACCATCAATCACAATATTCACAACAGCAGTAGGATACATTTGTTCTTTCCCATGAACACACCCCAAACCTACTAGTTCCCCAAAGTTCAAAGACTCATTATCTACAAACTTTGCTTTCACCAGTGTCTGGGAACTACCTGTATCTAACAGTGCTTCAGCATCCTGCCCGTTAACAAGAACTGAGGTTAAATATCGGGATTTGGCCCTTGAAATCTGCATAGTGGGCTGAAACTCTGGTCTAGGAACATAGCACATATTAGCCTCTTTAGGTTTTTTAAGTGGACACAAAGCTGCCTTGTGCCCTGGTTGATGACAATAGAAACAGATAAGAGCCCCAGTGCCATAGTTAGACCTTGTCCCACCCCCTGTATCCCGCTTGGGTAGAACCTCATCACCTTTGGACCCCTCTGATTTAACCTGCCCCACAGTCACCTTGTTGGGTCGAAATGGCTCTCGAGGTGGCTCCCGATGTGCAGCCATATACCTCTCAGCCAGTTTTGCCGCTTCCTCCCCCGTCTGTGGTTGATGCTCTTTCACCCACATTCGGACATCTGGGCGGAGAACACGCAGGTACTGTTCCAGGATCAATGTCTCGGCCACCTGCTCCTTCGTCTTGGTCTCTGGTCGCATCCACCTTCGGTAGAGACCCTTCAACCTATTGTAGGTCTCCCTGGTCGACTCTCCTGTTGGTAGAGTATTGGATCTGAATCGTTGGCGGTAGGTCTCCTCTGTCACATCGTACTTGGCAAGTACAGCAGCTTTGATGTCGGAATAGAGGTGGGACCGCTGCTCGTCCATGCTGGCATAGGCCTCCAAAGCTTTGCCCGTGAGGAGGGTGACGACACGAGCAGCCCACTCGTCATGATTCCACCCCCAGGTCCTGGCGATGCGCTCGAAGCGGATGAAGAAGCTTTCGACGTCTTCACCCTCACTGAAGTTTGGAATCTTGCCTCTGTCGTACCGGTGGATGGGCTGCTGCTCTGGCTGGGCAGGCTGCGGCGTTGTCCTATGGCTGGGCTGCGGACGTTGCTGAGCTGGAGTGGGCAGGGCAAACAGACTCTGGTGACTGGCTGGTTCTTCAGTCACCCAGTCCTGTTTGGATTTTTTAGACACAACATATTTCAGATCTTCAAGCCCATCAAACAGCATTTTCTCATGTTTTTGTTGCTTATACATGAATTCTCTCATTTCATTCATAAATTGTTGCCCAAAAGGAAGGGTCTCCGATGAGGAGTAAGGAGAAGTACTTAACTCAGCTGTGTTGTGAATTTCCACTGGTGCCACTTTCGGCCTTACGGAAGGCTGTTCAACCTCTGGCTCTCGATTCAACTGCTGGTCCGCCCCTGCTTGGACTTCACCAGTCAGCACTGATGCCATGGCTCCTCCTTCCCCCGACTCAACGACTGGCTCCTCCTCACTCTCCTCCTCTAGTCCCTCACCATTTTTGGTGAACGGCTCTGGGTTTTGCCGGGTAGGTCTGCCCGGTCGGCCACGCCCTTTTAGAGACATTTTAGGTGCTTTTCCACTGACTGGTATTGCTCCTTGGAAGCTTTACAATCCCACCACTGCCACCATTTGTTACCAAGTGGGATTGTGTATAGGCATTTAGTCAGTGAAAAACCCTTTACATGTCATAGATCGACCAGGAGGCAGGCTTGCAGGTAAAATAATATCATTTATTCCAGGCCTGGACAACAATAAGTGAAATAACAAAAGAAATAAACAACTCAAAACTCAACAGAACATAACTAACAGAGAGGTAAGGTGTCAGCCTCTCCCCATGGCAGCCCACACTCAACTGACCAGCTCTCCTTCAGCTCTCCTTTATATAGTCTAACAGACCCCACCCATGGCTACAATCAACCAACCCCGTGCATTCAAAATCCACCCAAGCTGCTCCCCATGTAGCATTAAGCAGCTCCTCAGGCTTCAAGGCAGCCTCCCCTTTACAGCATCTGACAAACAGATAAACACAAGCATATTAGATTTCATGTCACAACCGAATCCATCCTATTTGGGACCAAACATTCCCTCAGTAAAATGAAGGTAAATGACTTCAAGGTCAAAGTCGATGACACAATCATCACTAGCAAAGAAGAGATTACCTATTTGGGATGTATTCTTGACAAACACCTGACAGGTGAAAGCATGGCAACAAAGGTGTTCAAAGGAGTAAACCAGAGAACCAGATTTATGGGCAGAGTTTCCTCTTTTGTCAACCCTCAGGCACTCAGGACCCTCTCTGGGGCCCTGATTCAGCCCCTTTTGACTATGCTAGCTCCTCTTGGTACTCCAACACCTCAGTGTCACTGAAGACTAAGCTTCAAACCTCCCAAAACAAACTGATTCGACTACTTCTCGGACTGGGGCCCATGACCCACCTCTCTCCCACTCACTTTGCCAGCCTAGGCTGGCTCAGGGTGGAAGACAGGGTTATACAATTAAAAATGGGACTGGTCTTCAAAATTGTAAATGCAGATTTGCCCGAAATGCCCCCTATACCTGCATATCTGTATAAGTACCTCGAAAAAGTTAGTGACACCCACAGTCACAAAACTAGAGGGAGCGTAAACAACAATCTGGTAACACCCACCCATAAAACAAACATGGGCAAATTCTCCTTCTATAGCACTGCCACCAAGGAATGGAATAGTCTAACCCCATCCCTCAAAAAATGCAGTTCGCTGGGCTCATTCAAAACAGCCCTAAAAACTCATCTTTCTGGAGGCCTAAAGAGGAGCTAGTACCAGTTTCCCTGTAGACAGACGACCCCCCCCCCTCACCCTTTTTTGTACATACTTTTTATTTTATTTTGATCATGTTTTGTATTGTATATATTTCATTATTTTCTCATGACCTTTTTTGTACATAATGGTATATATATATATTTTTTCCCTCTGTATTCTTATGTTGATTTTTGAACTGTTTGGTTGCTACTATATATGTCTATGAAATTAATTCAAGGACCCCAATGGAAACAAGCCCGCAAGGACTTTTTTGGCCGGACCTTTTAGACAAAAGCATTATAAATGTAACTGTGTTGTTTTACATTCTTTTGCCTAATAAAAATTTCAATCAATCAATCAATATGGCCGCCAGAAGGGAAACATCTGCTTAATGGTCATGTACAGTGGAACATCATCGACAATAATGGAAAACTAAATGCATTTTGCTTCAGTAAGCCTGCACACCTGTCTGAACTAACATGAGTATGTGACCCATCATATTAGCGATATTGCATGCATGCAGAAATGCATACATACATGCATGCATTCCATTCATACTGTACATACATTAGGGATGCAAATTATCGATTAATTCATTAATTGATCATTGATAACCTAACCGATGAATTGATAAGCTGCGTTTTTTAGGAACAAAAGGGAAATTCTTGTCCGAAACCGAAAATGAGTGCAGAAACATAATTGCCTTGATGTATACACAGTAACGAGCGTCAACAAGCATCAGCTGGTCACAGGCACACACACCTCCCCGCTGTACTGTAGTGCTGTAATCTCTCCAAAAGCCCTTGAATATTATGACGGAATATGATTAAGGATTACTGTGATTATGGTAAACTCACATTTGATATCACACACACCATACCTGTAACTTTCACTAGCCCAAAAAATATGTTTTTCATTTTTTTTATTAATTGAAAATCGATAACTTTAATCGAATAAATTTAAACGGTAGTTAATTGATTTAGATTAATTGTTAACACCCCTAACATACATGCATTCATATGCACCACGCATGCATACATACATACATACATGCACAGGTGCATACATTTCCAGCTGTTGTTCCACAGAGCCCTGTATCTGTAACTAAAAGTAAAATCCAGTTCATGAGCCCTTGCAAGTGGCTAAGGTATTAAACAGCCTAATGGCTGTGAGGACAAAGGATCTCTTAAACCGTCCATTCGTACAGCGCAGCAAGATAAACAGAGTGCTGCGGTCGCTTGTGAAAGGGGTTGAATAATATTGTTCATTATGGCCTGCATTTTATTCTGTGTACACAGAATAACAGTCCCCCGGCGAGTCCGGCCTCCAGCCAAGCGCTGAGCCAGCCTTGTTCACCAGCTTATCCAGCCGCTTAGCGTCCTTGTCCATCACGCTGCCTCCCCAGCAGACGGCAGCTTAAAAGAGGACACTTGCCACCGCCGACTGGTAAAACATGTGCAGAATTTTACTGCACACGCCGAAGGTCTTGAGCCTCCTCAGGAAAAAGAGCAGACTCCGCACCTTCTTTCGGTAGAGGGCATCAGTGTTGAAGGGCCAGTCCAGCTTGCTGTCCAGATGCACACCAAGATATTTGTAGGTCTGTCCCCTCTCAGTGGCTGTCCCTTGGACATTGACTGAAGAGGGGACTTACGAAAATCCACCATCTCCTTGGTCTTGGAGGTGTTTAGTTGTCCCTCAGTCGCTGAAGGCATTCATCAGGTGCCTGTGCTCCCCATCCTGCCCAGGTATGATACACAGCACGCCTCAATAGTCATATTTCTGGATGAGGCAGGACTCAGAGTGATACTTGAAGTCTGACGTGTATGCTGTGAACAGGAAGGGAGCCAAAGGAGTCCCCTGTGAAGGGCAGGGCAGGTGGTGCATATATCTATATGTAATAAATATTTTTAGATAATGATCTAATATGCATTATTAGATATCTAATAAAACATGTGTGTCCAATTCACCTTACATAACCATAACTTGAACAGAACAACATTTTTGTGCTTGGGGGGTTGTTGCAAAACAAAAAAAGGAATCCCAGAATTTAAAAGTGGTGAAGACAACGATAAAGGGTAACAACAGAATAGTCTATAACCTAATAAATTATGATTCTTATCCTCTTGAGGCAAAAATAAAAGCTGTAAACTGCATATAAGCTCCTGATTTTCTTATCCATTTGTAAATGTTCTCAATCAGTTCAGTTGTTGTGAACTCAAACGTAGCTCAGACCTGTGTGGGAGGATGTGCAGAAAGTCATGACCACAGTACAGCACTACAGCACTGGCTGAATCCCAGCTGTCAGTGGGTCAGTTGTAATGTAGATGTATCTGTGCAATATGCTCAGAAACTCCCCTCAATCTCAGGGAGCTTGACCTCTCCGTTTCATATTGGCCTGTCAAATCCAACCTTTTAGAAAAACAAAATAAAGTTGAAGGAGAAAAACAAATCAACGTGACAATGCTAGAAAATTGCACACGGCAATGGATGCAGACATGATTGGTTGTTGTTAATAGGCCTGTGAGGTTTTCCCGAATTGTGAAATGCCTCTGCCAAATGATCACATCATTTCGCATTGATTGCATGCACTTTTATCATAAGAGAAAAGTCGACCGACCGACCGACAGACAGATACAAGCTCTATCTATTCAGGATAGATAAACAGACAATCAGATGAATGATAGACAGACAGACAGACAGACAGACAGACAGACAGACAGACAGACAGACACACACACACACACACACACAGACAGACAACACTCTTTTGAACATAATGTCCCACAACATTTTCAGATGAGCAATCAAGCAATGAGCTCTGTGTGTGAACAGCTTAGAGCGAAATTGGGCTCGTTGGCTGCAATTGACTCAATGTTCCTTATTGCTCATAGCAATATTAATCCTCCAGCCCACAGTGTGCAGGCCTACTACTGTATGCAACGGTATGTATCACATTATTAGTGTAAGTATATATGGCATCCGACAGGTGTTAAATCAGCAGTAATGTCAAGAGGCATTTCGATCAGCATTTGTACATGCCTGGGGAAACCAGAGGGCTGCTGCTACGTTACAATTCAACCGTGAAGTTAAATGCATTCACCTATAATGTCCCAGATTAGATGGCTCAAATGAAAAGCAGCCAGCTAGAGCTCTGAGCCCCCCCTGGAGAACCCACTGGTCCCGCTTTGCTTGGTTTACCTTGTCCGTTGGTACGGCAAGAGACCAGACTTGTGCTCATGCTTGATCGCCTCTGAACCGCCACGCCGCTTAATTACCTTGAAGGAAAGACGCAGCTTTATTGTGCTGATGCACTCGTGTTCAGTTCACTCTAAAAAGAGCGTCGCTTTAATCACGCAATCGAATTTAATACGTTGGTTCTCAATGTCCGGGTTCTGCGGGACGTCCCCTGGGGTTCTTTGAAGGAGGGGTCCAGGGGGTCTCGAGCTAAATGATGCATAGTTAGGAACCAAATGGACCTTAACAGGTCTGTAACTCTGGGTGTGTGCAAATGGAACCAAATGGACCCATATAGGGTCCATTTGGTTCCATTTGTACACACCCAGAGTTAAATGATCAAACTGAGGGTTCCTTGAAATTAAAAAGGTTGAGAATCACTCATGTAACCCATCTGGGTTGAATCCCATGAAGCAATGCCGAGTATCAGTGGATGGTAGTGAGTTCCACACAGATGTTAACAGATTCTATGTGACAGCTCTGATTAGAGCAGATCTGCTGAGATTAATTAAGGAGGTAGGATGAGAAACAGGTGTGGATGAGAACACTTCACATGTAGTTTGTTTAAAGATTGGTTAAAAAAAGAAAGAAAATCTTGTAGGTTGGGTTAGTCTTACTAAGAGGAGACAGTAGTATGTCAATAGTTCAGAACATGTACTTCTAAACCAACCGAACATTTTCACACTGAACCAAGGTTTAATCTTTAACTGAGAGCAACAGTGTCAAATGTCAGATTGTGTGCTTGTGTACTTCAGTGTGTTGGGCATTGCACCAACAAACAGCAATTTCAGAAAAAGTAATAAAATATAAAGGTTAAATAAATACTGCATTTCTGTTACGACCCGGGCCGAGGGGTCACCAGGTGCAACACAAAGTAATGGACTCCCTCCTTCCCAGTCCCCAAGCACAGCCAGTCAACACCAGTTCAAAATCCAAAAGACAAGTTATTTATTGAAAGATTGATAACCTCAGGTGGTTATCTCTGGGTGGGCCACTGGCCATGAACTCCTAAACAAAAGAAACCCCTACTCTTACCTATACCAAACAGAAAACCAAAATACAGGTATACTACCTAACTTAATCTAAGAAAAACAGAGCACAAACTGAAAACAAAATAAGGCCACCCACCCCTACACTCCCAGGCTGTACATTGAACCGACAACGTACAGAAGGAGAGACTCCCGAGGAGTTACAGCCAGCTTTATAGATCACAGCCTGGTCACAGGAGCCAATCACCAGCAGGGTCCACCTAGCCAATCACTCACATTCAGACGCCACTCAGTCACCACTCACACCAGCCACTCATCACTACTCAATCACACTAGGGAAGACAACACACAAGGAACTACACATACAATCTCATGGCCACATTTTCTTATAGTCCAGGGGCCAACACTGATATTTTCACAAATTGGTACCACCTGAGGTGGCCGTAAAGTTTTTGTATTTTTGTATTCCTACATACACCCGGGCATCAAATTATTGCGACAAAAAACAAAATATATCCATGTATTCAAGGCTTCATGGGGTGTGCAATTGATAACTTCTCAGATTTTTGGTGTTTGCAAAAAGACTGCTTTCCATAAGCTTGTAAAAGTGGACCCTCCTTCGGTCTAGGGTGGTCATAGCTGAATGGGTAGAGAGTCCCCCTGGGAAACTTAAAGGAGGAGTTCACCCAAAAAATGATTATTTTCTGTCAATTGCACACCCCATGAAGCCTTGAATACATGGATATATTTTGTTTTTTGTCGCAATAATTTGATGCCCGGGTGTATTTCCGGTAGGAGACACAAAGATTCTACTTTGTGTCTCCTACCGGATACATTAGCCGGTTTAGAGTGATTACTGTCATTAAGCTACTGAATTGGAAGATGTATCATACCAAAATATAAACTAGAGACATGTAGGAATACAAAAATACCAAAAATGTACGGCCACCTTAGGTGGTACCAAAATCTGCCTTGGCCCCTGGACTATTACTTGAAGAGGAATTCAGGAAAAAAAACACACGTATGCACACGTGCGCACACTCACACACAATGAGCTGACCACTCCTTCTGACAACTCAATAATATAGGATACACCTACGAATGATCAAGTGTTAAGTTTGGCAGTCGACTGAGGTACAATACAGTTTTTGTATTTTTGATTAAATGCACGTTTTAATTTATTTTAAATTGTATTTGATTATTATTAGAAGACACTATAACAGCTTTAGTTCAATTCCGTGGAAATTGAGTTTACTGTGAATTCTATATATTATGCCCTTTTGTTGGAATTGATTTAAGACTTCATTTTTGTTCTTGTGACTTTTTTGTATGACTGCTGCGTACTTCCATGGTGGCTGAATTTCCCTTGTGGGATCAATAAAGGTCTACCTACCTATGTATTCATGCTGGTTGATGCTTTTATTCTGGTGAAAAATTGTCCTCGTTCCGAATAAAAATTGCACCACTTTATCACAGCTAATATTTGCATTCTGCTGCACAAAAGCAACGCCACTGTTATAAATGAAGTTGATTCAATGCTGGGGGAAGGAGGGGCTTTAAGCCATTAAAACCGGGAAAGCATCTGTGTCACTCTAAATTAAACCACTTTAACCATTATTTTTTTTTAAATATTTTATACTTTGGCTATTAAAAAATAGCAGACTTGTATATCTGCTATTTTTGAAAATCGTGAAAATGTGTGAAAATCTATTATATTTGTAAGCGAACATTTTTATCTCAAATCTGCTTCTGGGGGGGTCCCAACTGGAACAAAATATTTTGAGATGGGGGTCGGCGGCCAAATACATCAAATTTTGGGGGTCCTTGACATGGAAAGGTTTGAGAACCACTGACACAGAAACATACGTTTTTCAGAAAACTGTTCTGATAAAAAAAATCAGGTCTTAATAGGTTAAAATACTGTATGGTGTTGCTGTAGTAGCTTATTTAACATTTCTCTGGGGGGGTAGCTCCGGTGTGGTGAAGCTTCATTTCATAATGTAGAGTAACTGTGGTTTAGCCCACTACACTTCTCCAAGCTGCCAAACTCTGTTTATGTGCAAATATAAATAAACGTCTAAGTGCCTTTTCGGGTCAGCTAATTATCGCTATTTGAGTTTTTATTACTCACGGTTAAAAAAATTGAGCTGACTATAAGCATGCTGGTAGCCTACATACTGTACCACACATTAAAATCATACTTGAGATCATTTTAATGGGGCCTTGGTGTACTACTAGTTATTATTATGCTGACTACTGCTCATTTTTATTGCTGCGGCTATAATGGAGATTATGTTAATGAAAGGCCTATCCATCTATATATTTATGTTAATGCATAACGTTTGTTGCCTATGGAGATACAGTAGCTGTTTGTATCACCAATTTCCCTCTCTTCAGTATTCTTCCCTGTGAAAGTTAGAACAACTAGACTGTATTAACTGCTTTCAACCTGGCTTAACCTTGGGAACCAGAGGCTCTTTAGCCCATGATTCTATAGGCTACATAGGTCATCTCCTACCACCAATCCAACCCCTTGATGCTGAGTACCAAGCAGGGAGGCATTGGGTAGCATTTTTATAGTCTTTGGTATGACTCGGCTGGGGACTGAACTCCCAGCCTTAAGGCGGACACTCTAACCACAACGCCACTGAGCATTTCATAATTAAGCGCCAAAATCCCCCCCATGGTACATATACGGTATACAAACTTGGAGCTTGTAGATCGGCTATTTTCACTATTTGTTGAGGAGGTACTGTTAAAAGTCTTGGCAGTGCTGCCATGTCAATATATCTACAGGGGGAACCTGCAGCAAAATCGCTACAGGAGTCTTTGTGCTACAGCCGGTTGGGACGACAAACGTTCAAACCCACGCCCAAGTCTTGTACAGCGTTTAATGTGAGGTTTGACAATTTACTGAGGTGTACCTTCCTTTCTCCTGTAATCCTTTTGCTCTAATCCCTCTCCTGCTTGCTTTGCTGCTTTCCGTGCTGTAATCCTGCTGCCTGAACAATGGAGGAACAGGACGGGAGGACAGGCCTACGTGCTTTCTCAGACACACACCGTATGAGAAGAAGACTCGGCCAGTCAGTTAGTTAGCTGCTCCTCACTTATCCCAACACCACCTCAGTCCTCCCACTTCACTAGTGCTGCAATCATCTATCATCTTCAAAGTGATTATTCTATCAATTACTTTTTCTATTCATCGAATAATCGAGAAGCAAGCAAAGAATTGGAATAGATTATTTTGTTATAAATGACTAAGTCTTTTAGTCTGGTTGACCACTTAAGCCCTATATCTTAAAATGGGGTTGTGCAAAAATAGTGAACATAGCGTTGTGAGCTTGTACTGTAGATCTGCTAATTGTGGTATTTTGGATTTTATTTTATTCAAATTTATTATTTTTTTATAATCAATGAAATTGATTAGTTTGATTAACTGTTGCACCCCTAGACTTCACCCACACCAATTGTTCGATTCCTGACACCTACTTCTTCAGCAGCGCCAACCCCCACCGCACGTAACAGCCATTAATTTCCACTTAAATTGAATAGTCAAGATATCGAAAAATAGCTATAATGAATAACCTCTCGCAGCGTGCAGTTATGAAATGCAATACTGAGACGTCAAAAGTGTCCAGCAAAAAGGGAGACATGCCTATCAACGGACGCCAGGGGAGGAAATGAAAGATTTTGAGCATCTTGCATGGCAGGTCCGGTCCATCTCTGTCTCGTTTTATTGCTCATTCCAATCTGGCTAGTGGGGCCAATTTTCCACCTGTCTGGCTACAAACGACCAGGCAGCCAGCAGCTTGCAGCTTGCAGGGCAGTAAAACCTCCTTCCCTGTGTGTACATGTATTATCCAAAACATTCCTAGAGGCAATAGTGTCATTCCAATACATATAAGTTTAGTTCTGCACCGCTTCTCTCGACACATCTTAAGCCCCGAGTTAATACTTGGTTGCCCACTGGACCGTGCACCGAAAATAGCAGATCTACAAGCTCACAAGGCGGCGTGCTTGTCACGGTGTGAGGTTGTAGATCTTCTAATTTCGGGCTTGCGACACGGCGAGCGACTAAGTATATAAATTGCTCTTTAACTTTAGGCGCTCACATTAATCCCGGCTCCTTCCTCGACGTTTGAAATACTCTCCATACAGCTATAGGCGCCGGTTCCAGCTATGAGACATTGAAGAGCGACGGAGATCATTACGGCAGTCGCTTTGGACCAAAGTCGTACAACAAACTGGCTTCATCATTAGACCGTTATTGCCTGCCCGACGGCGCTGCACCACACAAGCGAGCCACAGGTGACCGCAAGGAAGGCACGTCAGCCATTCACACATTAATTATGGAGTGACCAGTGCAGCATGGTGAACACCCACTGACAAGCTACATTTTTAATGAATGCATCAAACAATGGTTGGTAGCAAGACAAGACATGGCTCATTTTCTTACATCCTCCCGCACCTTGTAAGAGTGGGTCTTTGTCAGGTCTTTTGATGGAGCTAGAGACACCTGTGACCTGATGTCTGTGTGTGCGTACGTGAGTATGGGCATGTATGCCAACTATGTTTGTGTATGCATGGCAATGAATGAAAAAGAGGGAATGTGTCCCATCGATGTAGTTTTGTATATTCACAAGATTGGCTAAGACTTTGGAATAACTACCCCATATACATAACTAATAATAACAAACTATTAGTTAATGAGTTAATTCATTAATTAAATGACATGTTATTATAGTGAAATCAAATCACAACAAGCTGTCTCAAGACACTTTACACAATAGAAGAGAGACCCAATATTTCCCACCATAGCAAGCATATGGCGGCAGTGGCAAAGGCAAAGCACCCCTTTAATAGGAGGGAACCGCAAGCAGAAGCAGGCTTTGGGGTGGGCGGCCATCTGCCTTGATCTCCTGCCACATCCTCTGGATAGGGCCCATCATAATCATTTGAGATTGGGCCCACCACCACGGTGTTTGAGCTGTTCCTTGCCACACAGTCGTGGGTGTACAGGGAGTACAGCAGAGGATTCAATATGCCAACCTGAGAGGGTGGTAGACGTGTGACTGACTGCCCACCCAGACCCCCTGAGGACCAGTGGTGGGAAAAGTACTTTGTCAAATACCATAAGAAAGTAAAAAAATAATTCAAAATTTACTTGAGGCATCAAAATGTACTTAAAGCACCAAAAGTAGAAAGTACTCATTATGCAGAATGTCCTATTTCACAGCTTTTCAAATGTGTAAAATGTACAAAAATATTCTGAAAATAGCAGATCTACAAGCTCACAATGTGTTGCAACGCATTGTGAGCTTTTTTTTTTCAAATGGCCAAAATGTAAAAGTTTTCAAATAATTGTAGTGGAGTACAATAATGAAGTGGAGTTCAAGTTAGTGGAGATTTAGTGGAGTAGAAGTTAAAGTACTGAAAACTGGAATAATCTAAAAATTGTACTTAAGTACAGTACTTGAACAAATGTACTTACTTTACACCACTGCTGAGGACTGACAGACAAGAAGCCCAGGACCCAATCTCACACACACCCCCACACACCCACACGCCACAGAGTTCAGTCAGGTTGCTAGCCAGCCTGGTGGGGACTATGGTGTTAAAGGCAGCGCTATATGGTGTTAAAAAAAAGTAACAGCCTAAAATCTGATGTGGTTCTTTACTAGCCTCTCAAAGCACTCCCTGACTACTGAAGTCAGCACTACCGGCCGGTAGGTAGTCATTCAGGCCAGCTGGGGAGGCAATATTGGGTACAGGGAGGTACACTGATGGCCATAGGCCAGCGAGAAATGTAATATGGCGTTGAACACTGCCGCCAAGAGATCAGCATAGGTCTTGATGACCCGCCCAGAGATACCGGCGAGGCCGGCTATACTTTCCTGATGTTCACCCTGTTCAACACCCTCCTCACGTCCTGCCGAGACGAGCATGTTCTCTCTGCACACCCCTCTGTGTGTGTGTGTGTGTGTGTGTGTGTGTGTGTGTGTGTGTGTGTGTGTGTGTGTGTGTGTGTGTGTGTGTGTGTGTGTGTGTGTGTGTGTGTGTCTGTGTTGTCACAGAGTCAATTTAATAGAGGGATCAAAGTCAGGCTTGAACAGCAGTGTGCACTCGCACAGTGAATGTTGATCTTGACTATGTCAAGGAGTTTACCAACTGTACTGTACCTTGGAAGTCTAGTGAGTAACGACAATGCGACACAAAAAGACATCAGGTGACGGCTCGGGAAGGCTCACGGTGCTTTTGCTTGGCTCCATCTGGAAGTCAAAGTAGTGCAGACTAAGATCAAAGCTATGACTGTACAACAGCAATGTAAAAAGCAGTGCTGTTCTGTGTATGGCTCAGAATGCTGGCCAGTGACAACACGTGACATTGTAAAGGTTGACACAAAGGGTGCCTTAAATCTGCCACATTTTCTGGCCTGAAAAGATCTGAAAAGAACAGCGGCACAAGATGACTATAATAAGCGCAACAGCGTGGTGTTGGAGATCAAACGCTGTGAATTTGATGGAGATCAAACACTGTCTTCAGATTGGCCTATATATATATAGGATCTAATTCGAAAGGATGCTTTAGGACGGACTCCTTCGGGGAGAAGGAAGCAAGGTCGACAGCTGAGCAAAAGGAGGTGAACCTTACGTGGAGTGAGGCACAGCATGCAGCACAACACAGCTCACCATGGAGGCAGAACATAGAAGACTTACAGTATGTCCTTGGGATGAAGAGGATTAACCCTTTAAGACTTTAAAAATCCCCCACATATGTTTTATATTTTTCTAATATTACATTTTATAATCGGAGTCAAAGCGGCTCGGATCGGACTGAAACCTTACCCAGATTTGGAGTCATACATCATAGATACATCTTAGACGACTGACCACATGAAGTTCGAGATCCACATGATCCAAGTTTTTTTTGGGGGGATTTTATATTGTTTGTGTGAAGCAGCCAGGACAGGAATCGGATTCAAACTTTGGTTCCCCACGCTGACAGGGAGCATATGGTCTGTGCACTAACTGGTTGCCACCAGGCACCCATCCTGTCTGTTTACACAAAAAAGAACCTGCATGAATACATGAATAAACTTCAAGACTTGTGCCTAACCGACAGAGAACAGCCAAATCGCCATCTGCCATGGATGCAAACGAGACAGAAGGAAATATTCAAGCTTCCGAAGCATATGAGCTCTGCAATGTAATCCATGCGAGGACTGCAGAACTATATATAAAATGGAACGAGCAGTGGCATCGTACAGTATATGCTCATTTCAATTTCATATTTGGAAGACACTGTGCCAGATTTACATGGAATTTGCACTGTTCAAATTGAAACATTGATTAAAACTTACGTCTTCTCCTGGTGGAGAGAGGTAATTGCAACTTTAACGCCTGGGATTTCAAACCCGTGTCTCACGGCTGGGGAACTAAATATAGACCGCCCAGACAAGACAGAATCCGCCCTCATGGCCAGGGGAGATATTGGGCCTACCAGCTTCAGGCATGGTTACTAACCAGTAGTTGTCCTGCCTGACACCAGGTTCTAAATGTCTCAATGGAAGAGTAGGGAGACCTCCAACCACTGCACATGTGCTGGTAATATTGTAGCCTTAAGGTAGTTCACCCCAAAAATGACTTATTTTCTATCAATTACACACCCCATGAAGCCTTGAATTCATGGTGATTTCTTTGTTTTTGTCGCATTCCTAAGCCGGTCATCAAATTGAATTCATCCACAGGTTGAAAACCACTGCATTAGATGACTTTATTGGTTGTGGTGACACTTTGTAGCTTATCAGTTGTGCATGTGTCTGAGGGGACAGGTTTGGGCTGTGATAACATCCTGTAGTGGCTATATTGACCCAAATCACCCACAGTTAGGAGCTTGTTGGTGGGGCCAGTACTGTGCATAATGTCTCTGACTTATTCCAATGAAGTAATTATTGCATCTTTAATCTATATTGATGATTTCTTGCTCGGAGAGTTGAAATAGTTCACTTCTTGGTGCAAACTATTTACTGTTGCTGTATCCCTGAAATTGTGCAGGAGCAGATACATTTCCATGCAAAAGTTACCCTCATAAATCACATGAACGCTAGTATATCCAGCAGAATACATAATCAACCACACTTATCGCTTTGTACAGTACATATGCAGAGAGCTGAGAAACAGAGACAGATTTCTGGGTGCAGAACACAGTCTGAAACTAGGCGCAGCAGGCTTAGTGAATGTGGGCCACAGTCAAGGATTTATGTAACATTTTACACCTTGAAATTACCTCTGAATTGCACAAATCAAAACCCTGCACTGCACTAACTAATGCTTTGAATAAATCAAGGGACTTGAAAAATGTTTAAAAGCAGAGGGTCCTCTATTTCCCGTGACCTCTTCAGTTATTTTGAATGACATGTCTTCCAGTGGTGGAAATTAACTAAGAACATGTACTCAGGTACTGTACTTAAATTAAGTACAATTAAGTACAAATTTGAGGTATTCGTACTTCCAATTTTCAATACTTTTACTTCTACTCCCCTACATCTCAGAGGCAAATCTTTTAACTTTTTACTCCATAAGAACTATTTGACAATTTTAGTTACTAGTTACTTTTGTGGATTTAGATTATTATTATTGTTACAAAACATGCATCAACCACTTCAGCCCCATTTAAACTTAGGCTATTTTCAAAAAAAATGTACACCTTTTATACATTTGAAAACTTGTTAAATGGGACAGTCTGCACAAGACTTGATGCCAATACTTTTGTACCGTTTATACCGAAACTTTACTTGTAACATATTTCTACATTGCTGTATTGATACTTTACTTAAGTAAAACATTTGAGTACTTCTTCCACCACTGATGTCTTCTCATTGCATTGCTATTTTAACTTTATTGATATTTGACTTAATGCCTTCTTTTTAGTAGTAGTGAGTTTGTTTTCCTTGGTTCTTTCATTCTCTATTCTTTATATTCAATTCTTGAAACCACTGGGAGCTTGTCCAAGAAAGAATTACACCCACTTTTTTACGCCTGTAAACTTGTGATGAGACAATAAAGCTGCGAGAGAGAGAGAGAGAGAGAGGGAGGGGGGGGGGGGGGGGTAGGCACAGTTTCACATGTAGAATGGAAATGGCAAAGTTTGGGAATTTAAAGGTGGCAAAGTAGAAGGGGAGACGTTATTTATAGTTGCGTGCGTCAGAGCTAGGTGGCAACCGTCAGATTGTCTTGTTTGTGCAGGCAGCTACTACATTCCTTACCGACATGTCAGTGTTTTGCCGTTACCGTGGCAACAGGTGTGTTAAAGTGAAAATAAATAAATAAATAAAAGAGAGAGAGATGTACCATGCGAACACCGGCCCACAAGGGAACAGACGAGACAGTCTCTAAATACTGCCTGTGCTTTTCTTTTTCCTCACACCCTGCCCACCCCGTCGCACTGTGTGTCAGAAGACTCTCTGACACACAGTGTCTCAGGTACATAGTATACGCCCCCCCCACACACACACGTTTTATGCCTTACTCTCCTTTTCAAGCATTAATCGTGTTCACCTTCTGTCCTCTCTGCAGACGTGATTTGAATTCCGAGCGAGGGGATAGGGAAGAAAATCATGCGCATGGAAACGTGTCAGGCTGGCGGCAGGTTTTCGCTTAATGGTCCAATTATTTAGAAATAGATAAAAGTGTTAAGAAAACACACAACTCAAGTTTCACATCCTTAGAGTCACAGCACACAGACATCATTTGTGTTATTTAATTCAGTCGTCCCCACTTATTCATTCCGGTCCTTTGTTTTTGAGGAAATGCTTTCCTTGTTTTGTGGTTTCTCTTCCATTGTTAGCTCACCTGAACAAATTTCTGCCTTTTTTTCTTATCCTGCAGTTGTCTTTATAATTTAATGATTGGATTTGATTTGATATACTGTATGTTTCTTTGAGGCAGATACTGATATTTTATAACTGTCGCTAATAGACAATAAAAAAAATGTTTTATCCCATTAAAACCGGGAAAGCATCTGTGTCATTTTAGATTTTAGCTACAGTATATAGCAACATAAGTTTTTCAGAAAACTCTTATGATTTAGAACAGTGGTTCTCAAAAATAGCAGACCTACAAGCTCACAGCACGTCACTTCTGCTATTTTTGAACATTTTTGAAAAAACGTGAAAATGCTTTTTTTAACATAAATCTTCTCTTCTGGGGGTCCCTGGCACAAAACATTTTCAGATACATATCAATTTGGGGGTCCTTGACATGAAAATGATTGAGAACTACTGTTTTGGAAGGCATTTGTAGAATCAGCCTGAGGTCTTAATGGGTTAATGTCTTTTTGAAGCTTACCTGTGAAAATTCGGATAGTTTCTTGCTCTCTGCAAGTCTCCCAAGGCATTAATATAGTGTTCTAAAACTAAATCTGGTCTTTTGCCATAGCACCTGCAGCCAGGTTCGACACAGGCCACATAGACTTACTTGGATAGGGTGTGATGTCACAGGCCAAATGGCAATCAAGGCCTCACTAAGGACAGTTCAATGAAGTGACTGGCTCCTATATTTTCACCAGTGCATGTGGTGTTTGCCCCAATCAGGGCTTCTGTTTTGATGATCTCAAATTATGGAGGAATTTTGTTCCAAAAAGTGTTTTTTCAAAATCGACCTGCTGGTGGCACTATAACAGGCCAATGTGAAAAGGGTGGCATTTCTTCCTCGGCCTAGTGGGAATGTGCGTGCAAAATTTTGCACGCATGCCATGTTCATGATTTGAGGCATTTTGTTCAAAACAGACCTCTTCTGCAAATTTGGAAGCCAATTAGGATGGAATATGAAAAATCGGACAGATCTGTGATGATCACATGGCTATAGAGATACTGTGTACCGATTTGCGTGACTTTTGGACAAAATCTGTACACATTTCGAGCTTGTAGAACTTTTGTGTGACGCTGTAGTATGATCAAGTAGGACGTTAATTTACGAAAAAACACAAAAAGTTAGAATATGGGCCCGGACTGCTGACCCTAGCGGTCCGAGCATCTAGGCTCCAATGTAGCCTAACAGTGCATCGCGGGTTGGAGTCCCGTTCCCGATGAGCTTTACTGTCTCTCCCCATCTCTCTCTCCCCGTTTACTGTCCATCTCCACTATTCCGATAAATAAATGCAGAAAAGCCCTAAAAGATATCTTTTAAAAAAAGTTAGAACATGGAGATAAGAGGTTTCTCCCCGACAGCAACAAAATCCGACCTACATCATTCTGTGTTACTGATACTGTTGGCAGTCTGATGACAGCATCGTCTAAATGTGCAAATGTTACTTCTGTAACCCACTCATATAGGGTGAGCACACCACTCTCTGGGTTGTGGAACGTACAGTAAGTGATGAATAAAGCACCAGAAATTAATGGACACAGATATTGTTCGGATCTTCAAATTCTTAGCCCTCCGAATAGGCTGACAGGAATCACACGTCTTTGTCACAACTCTAGCCATGGTTCACATGACGCTTGTATACAAGCGTCATGGTGCCAGTTCCCCCTGGGTTTTCGCGTTTTTCTATTTGTTGACATTGCCAACTCTCACATGTACATAAACGTTCAGATTTCAAACATAAAGTGCTTACCACCGAGCCACGGATGTTACCTCGCGATGCGGACCACATTAAGTACCCGTATCTCCCGTATTGTTCAATAAAAAGCATTTTAATCCGATCGCCGGCCATTTTCTCCAAATTTTCTCCGATACTTTCAACCATGCGACACCTAATGGTTGGGAGGTGTATTGCACTCTGATACATTACAACAAAAAAAAAAAAAAAAAAAGGAAATGGCCGGCGATGGGCTTAAAATGCTTTTTATTGAACAATACGGGAGATACGGGTACTTAATGTGGTCCGCATCGCGAGGTAACATCCGTGGCTCTGTGGTAAGCACTTTATATTTGAAATCTGAACGTTTATGTACATGTGAGAGTTGGCAATGTCAACAAATAGAAAAACGCGAAAACCCAGGGGGAACTGGCACCATGACTGTCATGGAATGACAGTCATGTTTCAGGGCTATCACAACTCGTGTTTTGTCTTTTTGTTGTTTTATTTTTAACCACCACAGTACAGACCACAGGTCATAAACCTGGAAATACAGGAAAATAAACAGCATTACCATATATTCATAGAATATATGATTCACAAATAAACAGCAGTAATGTAGTACAGTCTAACACAGCAGAACCAAAATAGCATAATGACTACATTACCCATGAGGCATTCTGAACCGTACAACGCGTCCCCCTCTACCATTAAGTTAGTGTCCAAGTTACAATACACAAAATACACCAAAATAATACTTTTCAATGGACTAATTTGGGCAGCACTGATAACATTAACCACAGTAAGGTTCATAAAGTTTGTTGATGAAACGTTTACATTGTTGATTAAGTCACGATGACGACATTAGCATTAGCGTTAGCCGCATGCTAACGCCACTCGTCCGTTAGCTTAGCAACACGCTAACGGCTCATATGAAGTTGGTTTGGCTAATAATCATTAATCCCAACTAACACCAACACAGTAATGGATGTAAACGTTCACAGACATGCTTTGGACATTATTATCAGGTTGCATTATGAACCAGCAGTTAACACAATACAAGTAGCAGGCCACGCTAGCAGCTAACAACATACCAACTGGCTGTGTGATCCTGACGCAGGTAGAATAGGAATGAACGTCTCCACCATTGTAAAGACTACTAGTAGCATCTGCGCATGCGCATGCTCAAGAATTACCAGACTCACTTAACCATAACATTACTGTTACAATTATTTTAAAGACAGAAAATGAATGAATGCAAATACCATATCAATGAAATGTAAACATATGAATTATATAAAATATAAATATATGAAATGTATTTTTTAGTCAAATTATTTAGACCCATTAATACTTTTACAATACTTTCACCAATACTTTTAACTTAGTGACCTAAAAGTCTTGACACCTCCCACTTAACCGACTGATCATTTCCAAGGAGGTTACAATAAACACAACTGTCACTCAGTGAGCATTTCAAACTTAAAGTCCAACCTTTGTAGGCATATACAAAATAAAGTGCTTTTCAAACGAAAGTGTCTTTCACAGTTTAAAGCGGAACATCATGCGTGCAAAACCCGCTAACTAAACAAAGATCACTTAAGAGTCACAGAGTCTTTTGGGTACCCATGGTGAGGACTTTTCTCACCTCCTGTTGATCTTCAACTGGAATCAGAACGACCAGCCGCCGTACATCTCTGCGAAGGACGATGGTCGTGGGCAGGGTAGAGTCCTTCCCCCGGGCTCTGGATACAAGAGGGGCAGGAAGGCCGATGCAGGTTGTGACGTCCGCGTCGCGGACCACTCCCTTCTCGTCTGGATACGTGATGACGATTCGGCCGAGCCGGAACTGTCCTCTCATTGCATTCTGGTCTGCGATCCAGACCACGTCTCCAACCTTGACACTTCTCTCTGCTCGGTGCCACTTGTGTCGGATGAACAAGTTTGGGCCCGCCAGCTCGCTCCACTTCGACCAGAACTTGTCCACTCCAGTCTGGACAGCTCTCAGCCTGCGCCAAGGATGATTTTCCACGTCGATCCCGTGCATGTCTCCTCCTTGTCCAGTGCGCCCCAGGATAAGAGAGTTAGGAGTCAGGTACTCCACAGAGTCCTCTTGCTCCTGCGCCTTGGCGTCGATGGGTCGCTCGTTGGTCAAGTTGGCTGCCGAGTAGAGTAGGGTCTGGAACTACCCCAGGTGTAGCAGCCGGTGGTTCCGCTGAGGCTGTTGAGTGCTCTTTTGATGAGTTTAACAGCTGCCTCTGCTGCTCCGTTCCTGTGGGGCGAGTCCGCAGGATGGAAGTCCCACTGCCACTCAGTGCCATTTCTAGCGGCAGTGTTCTCAATTGATTCCTTCTGCACACAGGCTAGGTGCCTGTGCAGCTCTTTCAGGGCAGGCTTGGCGCCCACGAAGTTTGTGCCTCTGTCTGACCATAACTTCCTGGGATGCCCCCTTAAAGCAGTAAATTGGGTGTAAGCCTGAAGAAAGCTCTCGGATGACTGGTCGTCGACGAGGTCAGCGTGGACGGCCCTGGAAGCCATGCAGCAATACACGACTCCCCAGACCTTTTTTCTTGGTTCTTTTCTTCATGGCGTCCCTCACCTCGAAGGGGCCGAAAAGGTCTAGTGTTGTATATTCAAATGGGTTTGCTCTGCTGGTACGCTCCAGAGGTAGGTTGCTCATCACTTGCCGGCATAGTCTGGCTCTTTGCTTCTTGCAAGGGATGCACTCATTGACCACCTTCTTGACAGTCCTCTGACCTTGTACCACCCAGGCCTTTCTTCTTGTGCGCAGCAGTGTGGCTGCAACGCCTTCATGATTTGCCTCGTGAGCTTCTTTAGCTAGCAAGGTTCCCAGCCATGACTGGAAAGGTATTAACGGTACAGCTGTTCCGTCTTCGTTCCAAGATTGGACTCTACCGCCGCAAAGCAAGAGTCCTGTGTTGTGATCTTTGGTCACAACT
The DNA here is from genome assembly GCF_963454915.1 of Gymnoscopelus microlampas. Taxonomy (NCBI): domain Eukaryota; kingdom Metazoa; phylum Chordata; class Actinopteri; order Myctophiformes; family Myctophidae; genus Gymnoscopelus; species Gymnoscopelus microlampas. Next base: position 24,748,422 of record NC_139956.1, on the reverse strand, counting down.
AGACGATTCAGGGTTGTGTCCTGAAAGTCCACGCCGTCTTGGGCCGCTAGGGCCAGGTCTTGGAAGGCCACAGTTCTCTCTTTTGCAGACAGCTTAGAGCTCCTTGCCTCCCACTTTGCTGACTCCGAAGCTTGGTATTTTGCATTCAGCCAGGAGTCCGCAGCTCGTCGAACCCAGGCGACAGTTCCACATAGTTTTGACAAGCTACTGAACCGTTCGGGCTCGACAAGGCTCACGAGAGCCACGCCCCAGGGTCTCCTCTTCGGTCTTTCGGCTGCTAGAGTTGGACCTTGGGTCTTTCGGCGGTAGCTGCAGCGTAGAGTCTCTCAAGTCTGCACCGACGTCAGTGTTGCTGGGACCTGATAGCTTTTGTGACTGAGCCCTGGTGACTACAGCTGAGAATGCCTTTCTCTGCAGCCTTTTGACGTCATCAGCGACGGTAGTCACTATTTCACTGGCCATCTTCACAGGCCACTCGGTTTCAGGCCACCTCAGGAACTCTGGGCCTCGTTGCCACTCTGACTCATCATCGAGCTCTTCAGGAGTTGCTCCCCTTGTGAGAATATCTGATATGTTGAGGTAGCCGTCAACCCACCTCCAGTCTTCCACTGGTCCAGCCATTTGTATCTCTCCGATGCGGCAGAAAATGAATGAATGCAAATACCATATCAATGAAATGTAAACATATGAAGTATATAAAATGTAAATATATGAAATGTATTTTTTAGTCAAATTATTTAGACCCATTAATACTTTTACAATACTTTCACCAATACTTTTAACTTAGTGACCTAAAAGTCTTGACAGATATAGTTCAATTTAGAGTGGAATGACTCCTGTTGTAAGCAGGATTTACAAACAAAATCATAAACATTAAAGCTGGCATTCATTCACACTTTACAATATACACAACACTATAACATCACACAGTGATCTCATGCTAACAAAAAAAAATAAAAAAATCACTAAGTTCCTTTGTTTTGTTGGGGTTCCCATAACCACTTAAGCCCTATTCATCATGGTGTTGTGCAAAAAATAGCAATGCGTTTTGAGCACAGCAATCTTTTAAAATGTTCACCTATAATGACACGCCCAAAATAGGGATGATTAATTGAATACTTACTTAATACTTAATAGTTGACCTGTACTTAGAAAACTGTACTTGTTCTAATAGGTTTTGCTTAGCCTTCAATAGATCATGAATCTTCAGTACATTACGCCCATGCTTGCCCCAAAGGTTGAACAAACAAAATATGCTGTTTTTTTGTTCCTGAGCTGATTAGTAGGAGATAATGAGATACAACATTGTGCCCAGTTGCAGGCTGTCTCTGTAGCAGATAAACATCTTTGTAAGCGTCATTGTGTTGCAGTATTACAGTCCAATGAGAGCCCCTCTATGAACTAGTACTGTATAGTTGTCAACAGTGCCCTGTAGCTTCGCAGTTAGTAGGAGACTGTGCGTGCGTGCACACATATTTAATATTCTCTCTGCCCTGTCATTCACTGTCTCCTTTTAGCTCATCATAGCATTCACATCAAAACAGAATGACTAATTAGTACAAGTTCTCTGCACAGGGTTGATGGAGGTCTGAATGTGTGTGTGTGTGTGTGTGTGTGTGTGTGTGTGTGTGTGTGTGTGTGTGTGTGTGTGTGTGTGTGTGTGTGGAGCTGCTTGCACGCACGCGCGTGCGTGCGCGTGTGTGCAAGCAGCTCCAATGACTCAACACACTGAAGTGTGTTGATTTGTCTCCTCTTACAACATTTATCTCCCAGAGAGGGAATGTGTTTATACTCTGAATGACTGGAACCTATTGGGAAACCAGGCACAGATCCCACAAAGCTATTTACAAAGATTTGTTTTGAATGCACGCAGCATCTAGTTTACGCTAGTGCTGTCCACAGGGTGACAACATGGGGGAAGAGGACATTAAGCAAGATAATGTTGTTTTTGTCAGACAGGAACCTGTGCTGGCCTTGACGTATAGCACCACTACCTGGAGGAGTGTTGCAAGGACCTGCCTATCTTCATCGATCTACATGTAAGCTCTTAATGCCTATAGCATCAGCCATCTTTGGAAGTACCTCAGAGGATTGAGCACACATTGCTGTGATAGCAGTGGTGATCCGAATCCTATCGGCCCCGGTCTTAAACATGTGCCGTGCTCTTGTCAGTCGCTAGAGCACTCGGACAAACAGGATGATCATCAGCGAGAGAGGGGTAAAGCGTCTAAGTAGCTCAGTAGGCTAAATGCCTGTTTGCAGCATCAGCAGCGCCTGTGGTTTTGATGTGGTTAACACCATGGGGAAAAAGACACTGACTTTACGTAGAGAGCACAACAAGTATACAGTACAGGTTGCACCACCAGGGGGCTTAATGAAGTTCTATCAACCTCATAGACACATGAAAAACAGAAAAAGTGCAAAACCATGGCACCACCTCTTTAAAGTACTAAAAGTAAAAGTAGTCATTGTGCAAAATGTCCCATTTCACAAACTTGTGTTCAAAATGTATACAAATCTTTTGAAAATAGCAGATCTACACGCTTTTGTCGTGTATTTTGAGGCAGTAAACCGCGGGTTACCAGGCTGGTTGGTATAACAAGTAGAAGAAGAAGAAGAGAAGAAGACGTCCGGACCAGGTTCCATATTCAGAATCATTCAGTGGTTTATTCAGCAACAACAGCAAACAGCATCATAGCTTCCAGGGGCAGAGCCCCTGTCCTACACGCAGCCCTTCGGCTGGTCAGTACTAACTCACAAGTCATTTACAGTCACTCTTTATACTGTAGGTAGCTCACATTAGAATACAGGCGGGTCATGTGGGGTGGGGTTCAGTGAGAACCCCCCACCTAAGTCCTTTGAACATTGGCAAATGGTACTGTCTCTCTAGCAGCTAAAGAGACAGTACCATTTGCCAATGTTCAAAGGATGCAGCAGGATGCAGGAAGAAGCAGCTAGAGTCTAGCTGCTTCTTCCTGCATCCTGCTCAAGGTGTGACCAGGATGGGAAGACAAAGGCCATGTAAATCACACTTCACAGCTATGCAGAGTGTCCCTGATTTTCTATCCATACACCAGGCTGGGTCTGAATCAATACATTATTCTTCTTAACTTAGTAAAATAACTTAACCGTTTTTTACTTGCATACTGTTATATAAAATATAAGCCATACGGGCTAATATACCGCACTTTCTTAATCGGCTATTTTCAAATAGCCAAAGTATATACTGTAGGGATGAAGTGGTTAATGCATTTTTTGTAATAATAATCCAAATCTACAAAGTAACTAGTAACTAAAGTTTTGAAATAATTGTAGGGGAGTAAAAATTACAATATTTGCCTCGTAGTTTGCCACATAGTAGTGGAGTAGAAGTAAAAGTACAGCAAATTGAAAATACTCAAATGTGTACTAGAGTACAGTACTTGAGTACCACTGTAGGCCTATAGTGGACCTAGCATAGAGCTAGGATCTCGGTCAACCAGGTATACAGGCTTTAAATTGTAAAAAATGACCAGGGGAGGCATGTAAACCAAGCAACACACTTCTACGGTACAGAAAAGGAACAGTGATTACTTCTTGCAGCAAGGGACAATTTTCATGCCCAGTCGCTTTGGAGGAAATTCTCCAGACTCCTTCTGAGCATCGGGCTTTCAAAGTTTGCTTTGTACTTTAGGAAAAGGGGTCTTTAGTCATAACCTCAACACCCTCCCTGAGGCCTGCTCATTCTGCAGCCACATTCTAAGAGCTTTTCTCTTAGAGTCTCCCTGCTCGGCGTTGTTAAAACCAGAGCCGTATAAAGTCGGGGTCTCCGTGCAATTTGCTTATCTCCAGCGAGCTAACTACTCGTATTGGCTTCTGAACTCAGACGAGCTCCTCAGAATTGCTGACTTTCAAAGCACAAAGTTCTGCAAATTGAAGATCGTCGCAGAGGATTATAGCCGCTATCTTCCAAGACACGGTGCAACAGCTTATTCGTCTGAGCCCCTGAGCGTGATGATAACATGGTTCGTCTGAGATCATTTCACATTCCTCTTGTCGCTGACAAACTTAAAACACAATTGACAGACACTACTGAGAAGGAGGGGGTGGGGTGAAAAACAAAAGCCTGCGGTTTCTGACTCGTTCCCGATCCTATTAACTATACCAGCCTGCAACTTTTCCACAGACAGTCTATGCTATAACTTTCTATGATGATCATAAAAAACAACTTCTCTGCCACAGATTAATATGACAAGCTATACTCTAACATGACGCATGGTTTTATGAGATAGGCCTCGGGTGTTACTTAATAGACAGGGGTCTTGAATGTTTTTCAGGCCAAGGACCCCTTAGCTGAGAGAGAGATGAAGCAGGGACCCCCACTACAAACTGTGTAAAATTGTGTTGCAGATTAAACTTTTTCATAGATTTCATACTGTAGATAGCTTCATTATCAGCGTTGTGAAAATTCATAGATTTGTTTATTTCAATCATTTAACCACTTAAGCCCTCAATACTTAGTAAACCTGACCGTTGGCGCTGTACTTGGTCTGCTCTTTTTTCCCTCTACACCAAACGTCTTTGCCGAAAATAGCCGATCTACAAGCTCAGTGAGCTTGTAGATCTGCTATTTTCGGCTAATGTTCCCCCCAGAATTGGGATGCTCGGGTCCAAGTGGTTAATGTAAAAAAAAAACTATCACACAAAGATTTGGCGGCCCCCCTGTAGTAACTCTAGAGGACCCCCTAGGGGTCCCAGACCCCCTGTTGAAGACCCCTGTTCTATGACATTGGTTCTCAATATGAGGGTACCTCTAGGGGTCCTTGAATGGGTTCCAGGGGGTCCCCAGCTAAATGATTGATAATTAACAACCAAATGGACCCTTAATGTCTTGCGTTATCCTATCATCTACAGTGGGGCAAAAAAGTATTTAGTCAGCCACCATTGTGCAAGTTCTCCCACTTAAAAAGATGAGAGAGGCCTGTAATTTTCATCATACTGTAGTTATACATCAACTATGAGAGACAAAATTAGGAAAAAAAATCCAGAAAATCACATTGTCTGATTTTTAAAGAATTTATTTGCAAATTATGAGGAAAATAAGTATTTGGTCAATAGCAAAAGTTCATCTCAATACTTTGTTATATACCCTTTGTTGGCAATGACAGAGGTCAAACGTTTTCTGTAAGTCTTCACAAGGTTACCACGCACTGTTGCTGGTATGTTGGCCCATTCCTCCACGCAAGATCTCACCCCGTAGGATCAATTTTTTTTTTTTTTTTTTAAGAACGGTGAGCAAAAATCCCAGAACCACACAGGGGGACTTAGTGAATGACCTGCAGAGAGCTGGGACCAAAGTAACAAAGGCTACCATCAGTAACACACTACGCCGCCAGGGACTCAAATCCTGTAGTGCCAGACGTGTCCCCCTGCTTAAGCCAGTAGATGTCCAGGCCCGTCTGAGGTTTGCTAGAGAGCATTTGGATGATCCAGAAGAGGATTGGGAGAATGTCATATGGTCAGATGAAACCAAAATAGAACTTTTTGGTAGAAACTCAACTTCTCGTGTTTGGAGGAGAAAGAATGCTGAGTTGCAACCAAAGAACACCATACCTACTGTGAAGCATGGGGGTGGAAACATAATGCTTTGGGGCTGTTTTTCTGCAAAGGGACCAGGACGACTGATCCGTGTAAAGGGAATAATGAATGGGGCCATGTATCGTGAGATTTTGAGTGAAAACCTCCTTCCATCAGCAAGGGCATTGAAGATGAAACGTGGCTATACCCAGGGGGCAAAGGGGGGTATGCTGCATTTGCTCTGCTATAAAAGGTTGGCCACCAGAAATAATATCTATGACCCCGTAGGATCACAACCTATATGGACAACCCGGTCAATTTTTTGCTGGAAATCCAATATGGCCGCCTCAATATTGGCCCCTATCAGTACCCAGGGGCAAAGGGGGGTATGCTGCATTTGCCCTGCCATAAAAGGTTGGCCACCAGAAATAATATCTATGACCCAGTAGGATCACAACCTATATGGACAACCCGGTCAACTTGCTGCTGGAAATCCAATATGGCCGCCTCAATATTGGCCCCTATCAAAAAATAGCTTTGGCAATAACTTTTGAACCAGATGGGCTAGAAATAAAAACTTGGTGTCTATTTCATGGTTTCAGAGCATGAGAAACTCAATGGAATACTTATCTTTATGATTGGGTGTGTCTGGCCCTTTAATTTGCATATTTCCAAGATGGATGCCACGCGAAAATGAGTTTTACTATGACTTTTACAGTGACAGCTTACTGTTATGGCAAAAAGTCTGCTTTTTAAGCAATATGAACACATTTGGTCAGTTTGAGCTTTCATTTCTATTTTGTCAATATGGCTGCAGTCATAAATAATGTATGGTATTACATTTTCCCCCAGATTTATTGATTTATAGATCTATAGTTGTGGGGATGATTGCAGAGAAAAATCGGAGAAAAAGCCCACAATGTATCTTATGTATCATTTTAATAAACTAAATACAATATAAACATACACATGCACACTCCAAGACTTGCCAAAAACTTCAACTTTAGGGCTATACAAATTAACATAGTGGTATGCATTCAAGTAACATAACAAAATATAGACTACTTAGTGACAAATAGAGTAAAGGCGGAGTTGAGGTTGCCTACAAAAGGTTCATTTTGACCTCTATGGTGCTGTCTTGCCTGCTTCTAAAGCCAATGATACTATGGTACAATGCTATTCACTGTCACTGTTGTCATGTGTTGCACTGATCCTGCTGCATCGTGTCTCCAGTACCTGGCAACGGCATCCTAAGTAGCATGGAATTGCCTTCTTTGCACAGGAACAGAGGCATGATATTGCCTTGCTCATTGACAAAGGCAAGGCTGGCTCGGTAGATGCAAGAGGGACTGCATTGCTAGCACTGAGAGACCATCCATACTCTGTGAAAGAAGGAATATCCGGCTTGGCGATATGTGCACATTTATCTATTATGGTTGCTAGAGCAGCTCTTCTCAGGTGCAGGTCAAAGGCATTCTCTGTCGGGGGCAGCAGCTTTAAGAGGGTTGATCTATTATTGAGGAACTTGTACACTCTAAGCTTACTCAGGTCAAAATCCTCCGGGTGGTCCGCTTTGGATGTATATACAGCAATTGTGAGGTCTCGTGCCTGATTGATGACGTCATATGAGAGGGAATCAGAAGAGTTTTCACCAAACTCCTCAAGTGCAGGGAGATCCAGACGCATGCTGGCCTTGAACCATGCCTTCTTCCCAGTGAAAAAGGGATAGCTGGTGGCATCTCTGCCACTTAAACTATGGATAAAGGGCAGGGCACGACACTGTGCAAGCCCCAGTGCTGATACCATTTGATGGATAGGAAGGTATGAATTGTGTTCTCACCCACAGCTCTGGAAGGCATCTGACATGGGTTGCTGCATAGTAAAGGCACATGATGATGATGTCTGTGTCATTGGCATGGATGACAACTCTGTCAACTTTGTCATTCTGGACACTGTACAAGGTGTGGAGTATTATTCTTGTATCAGCTTCCTTTTGTGTGGATTCTAGTGCAGGGACATCTTCAATAGACCCCTCCTTGATCACCACACTCCTTGTCTCTTCTTTAAACCACCCACCCAGGTAAAGATGTGTTGGACCAAGGGCCGACTTAAGTTTCTCATTTTCACACCATTCGTCACAGAGGAAACTCAATAGGTTTGCCTTGTTAGCTGACACAGCAAAAAAATCCTGAGGATCTGGAGCTGTGTAACGCATACTGACTTCATATTCTTTGGTAGGTTTTGGTCGAGCATATCTGTGTTCTTGCTCAGCTGTCTTAAGACTAGGTCCACTGTACCGGTCACAACAGAAGTGAATGATCTCTCTGCCAGCAGGCACATCATTCAACAGCAGACGTTGGTATCGTTCAGCGATTGTTCAAAATGCTTCACCTTTCAGGAACGACCAATGGCGTATGGCATACATGGCATCAATAACTACTGCTGTTTTTCTGTCTTCTGTAGGCAGCTCAGGGATGCATGCAACTTTGGTCTCCTCTTTCAGGACCTTCACAAGGCTTGCCTTGGTACCTGTTCTCATCCTGCCATCTTCCTGGAAGAGGGAAGGGGGGAAGCCACTGCACTCGTGGTTGCCTATAAAGTCAACAAGGTTGAGTTCTCCACCACTGGCTATGATTTGGGTCATGCGCAGGAGGGCAGTAATTTCATTGCTCTTGCCAGGTGCTGAGGTTTTCCCCTTAGACTTTTTAGATTTTGTGTTTTGAGTGTGGGAAGTGTTAAGCTTCATTATGCTTGTCTTCTGTTCACTGGACAATGACTCACACAGTGCCTTCAGACCCAGTTCTTTCACACTCATCAAGTGGTCCTTGACTGTGGAATCAGCACACTGTCCTGTAGATATGTTGATCGTGGATGATGTGCTCACTGTAAATGGGTTAGTCTCCACTGCTGCCATGACCTTGACTACCATCTCTGCATCCCGGATTACACGACTCTGACCAGACTCATGGTGTGGGTTGGAGGAGTGGAGGTGGAGCATAGACTTGAGCTCTGCAGAGACAGCTGCAGTGAGTGGTTTTGTGTAGACCCATTTTGTCCTGGCAGCAGGGCTGAGTGTAATGCCATCCAGACTGCTTGCTTCCTTGGCATCGGCATTATAGGTCTGCTCCAGTAGCATGTCAAGAGAAACACTGTTGTGGCTGCCATCTGCTCGTCTGCCAACAAATACACCTGCCATCAGTGCTTCATGTACCTCTGAAGCTGTTTCTGGTAGTTTCTTCATCTCAGCCAAATACAGAGGTAAAGATTGCTGCCCGTACTTGTAGTGGCCTGCTGCAGTGAGGTAGGGTAGCATTCTTGCTGATTCACAGAGATGTCCTGTCCAGTCACCTTCCCGATCGTACTAGATAAACCTTTGGAGAATATCTGACATCTCCAGGAAGGTTTCCCAGAGGACTGCAGTTGGTTGCCCATTCAATGATTCCTGAAAAAGCAGCAGCTGCTCTCTTAGGACTGCCATCTCTGGACTGCCATCTCTGTTGCCATAACAGTCAGCTGTCACTGTAAAAGTCATAGTAAAACTCATTTTCGTGTGGCGTCCATCTTGGAAATATGCAAATTAAAGGTCCAGACACACCCAATCATAAAGATAAGTATTCCATTGAGTTTCTCATGCTCTGAAACCATGAAATAGACACCAAGTTTTTATTTCTAGCCCATCGGGTTCAAAGGTTATTGCCAAAGCTATTTTCTGATAGGGGCCAATATTGAGGCGGCCATATTGGATTTCCAGCAGCAAGTTGACCGGGTTGTCCATATAGGTTGTGATCCTACTGGGTCATAGATATTATTTCTGGTGGCCAACCTTTTATGGCAGGGCAAATGCAGCATACCCCCCTTTGCCCCTGGTAGTGGCCAATATTGAGGCGGCCATATTGGATTTCCAGCAAAAAATTGACCGGGTTGTCCATATAGGTTGTGATCCTACGGGGTCATAGATATTATTTCTGGTGGCCAACCTTTTATAGCAGAGCAAATGCAGCTTTCTAAAAAAAAGGGGGTTTTGCCCCCTGGGTACTAGGTCTTTCAGCATGACCATGATCCCAAACACACCGCCCGGGCAACGAAGGAGTGGCTTCGTAAGAAGCATTTCAAGGTCCTGGAGTGGCCTAGCCAGTCTCCAGATTTCAACCCCATAGAAAATCTTTGGAGGGAGTTGAAAGTCTGTGTTGCCCAGCGGCAGCCCCGAAACATCACTGCTCTAGAGGAGATCTGCATGGAGGAATGGGCCAACATACCAGCAACAGTGCGTGGTAACCTTGTGAAGACTTACAGAAAACGTTTGACCTCTGTCATTGCCAACAAAGGGTATATAACAAAGTATTGAGATGAACTTTTGTTATTGACCAAATACTTATTTTCCTTATAATTTGCAAATACATTCTTTAAAAATCAGACAATGTGATTTTCTGGATTTTCTTTCCTAATTTTGTCTCTCATAGTTGATGTATAACTATGATGAAAATTACAGGCCTCTCTCATCTTTTTAAGTGGGAGAACTTGCACAATGGTGGCTGACTAAATACTTTTTTGCCCCACTGTATAATGATAGATTTATATAAAGAAAGGTCCACGCTCAGAAAGATCAGTTCATTTTCCAATCCACACGATGTTGTCGGCCGTCCGGCCTTCATCAATGTGTGACACACATGATTAAATTAAGTAAACAGATCTTCTGAGTGCAACCCTTATTTTGCATTGTGAATTGGGACACACGTTTCTTATTAGATTTCGATTCCATTTCCAATTTCGCCCCACTTGACTGGAATTGTCAACTGGTATATTTCATAATGTGGAAAGATAATTATGACCAAGCCCAACCTTCTAACACATTGTAAAATGTCAGCGTCGGAAATGAAGAAAAGCTGACCTTTCGGAGGATACACGACTTATACAAGATACTGACATCATGTAGGAAGTCAAATATTTTAAATGTCAGAATTGGCTGTTGGCCATGTTAGCAAGTGGAGGACTGAATCTAAACAGTTCGGTCCGGTGTGTAGTAAACAAGCCTTCATGGACACTGACAAGCACACATCATAGTAATCTTTATTTATACCTAAGGACATATGGCGTCCTCATGTAGCCTTCTCCCCTTGCCTAAAGCTCTGTACACCAACCAATTAACCAGACACCCAGTGTTTGGTTTAACACTTTCGCCCCTCTCTGAGGCTACCAGTCCACTGTGACCTATTGGATTAGAGCTCAAATCCACAGGCCATCAATCATTGATTTAACCAAGAAGACATGACCTTTTGGGGTTGTGATTTTTAGAATAGGCTGATATTGTTTGTTTTCCAGTTCAGGTTCAACAAATTAAAAACATGGCAGACTAGTAAGCAACACAGTTGCTCCAAACAAATTAATAATGAGTGTGTTGGATTTTCATAGGTGTGTCCAGAGCCAATACAAGGGCATGCCAACGTGCAAGCATGATAGACAGTATTAGCCTGGTTCCATACCATAGACCCCGCCCACTCTCTGAGTGGACTGCCTCTTGGTCTGGAGTTGTAAATGTGAACCTAGGACTTCTCCGGTACAAAATGCGTTGTCCAATGAGAGGCGGGGGTGGGCGTGGGGATCCCTTAGGATTGGTTTAGGGAATTTCTAATCCCCTCCCCCTTGTAATCCCCGACACTGGAGACAATTTCAGACTGAAGCTCCACGCAGCTTCAGTCTGATAATCAGGCTAAGACAGTATTGACACACCTAAACTAAAACCTAACTCACCCATTATTAACACATTCCATGCCAGAGGTTAATCTCATAATGTACTCACCAGTGCCAAAGTTTTATTGTTTTGTTTTGTTTTTTTTCACGTCGCCATAGACCTCGTTAAAATCCTTAAGATCGATCATTAAAGTGTTTGTAAACACATCCACGATGTGTCTGCATCGAGCAGTGAAATCCATTTGATAAACACGGTCGCCATCTTGTAGTTAGAACGGTTTATGTTAAACAGTGATCAGCGAGGAGAAAAACTACAAAGAGAAAATGGCGTTTCAGTTTCGTCCGGTGGTGCTACAATGAAATGTGCCGTATCGAAAATTGACAAAAGTGCAATGTGAACTTTTTTTTAGCGATTGGCAGTCAAATGTGTTCATTTGATTAGCTGCAGCTGTGTTGCTTACAGTACATGTGTACTATTAGTACACAGTAGTACACAGTGATGGCAGCATGCCATGTTTTTACCCTGCTGTAGCTTTTGGAAAAAAACAAAAACAAACTCCAAAATGAGCCTAGGGTGTCGTTCCCCTTTAAGATGCTCCCTGAGTTAGACGAGTAGCTATAAATGAGGGAGTGCGATGTGGAAACCCCCATGGGTATAACGAGAGCGGGCCCAAAGCAAGACCGTGCATTTCAGTTTAATCGAAGAACAAGACTCTAAACTAGGAAGGTGGAAGCTGAGGTGGCGGAGGCAAAGCTTTACCGGCAGCAGCATTGGTGTAGCAGAGATCAAGTGTAAGAGGGAGTGATGTTTAAATGGTCCGCCTTGGTGTGAGAATGGTCTGTGACTGGTGCAATGGCGTAGGAATGGGTGACCGACTAGAAACGTTTATTCACCTGACACCTGATTACAGCTGGGGCCGTATGACTACTGTGTCCAGCATGAACAAATGCGATATTTCTGCAAACCCCCCCCCCTTCCTCTCTCTCTCTGAGGATGGCCATGGCCCCTCACATGCAAATGACTGACAGCTCCCCCTTTGGGATGACTGTTAAAACTGGGTCTCTTTCCAAATCAACTTCTCTCTTGTAATCTTTTATTTCGAACTCCTACCGTGTTCATGTGACCAATAGGCTACCCGTGGTGGAAGAACAAAGCGACGCGTTGTGAGCTTGTAGATCGTCTATTTTCAAATAGCCAAAGTATTATAGGGCAGAAGTAGTTAATGTATGTTTTTTTTTATAATAATCTAAAGCTGCAAAATAACTAGTAACTAAAGTTTTCAAATACTTGCAGTGGAGTAAAAGTACAACATTTGCCTCTGAGATGTAGAGGAGTAGAAGTAAAAGTACTGAAATTTAAAAAAATACCTCAAAATTGTACTTAAGTACGGCACTTGGGTACATGTACTTAGTTACTTTCACCACTGTAGGCTAACAAGTAACCATTCCTGCTGGACTGATATATTGATTTTATTAGATAAGTACACACAAGTGTGCACACTGAACGAGGTCATTGGACCAAGAGGACTTCAACTGGCGGTGCTACAGTACACACACAATCTCTGTGACAAGACAGAGGTGTTCATCGATTGCCATGACAACAGGCAACCCGTCCTGTAAACTCATGAAGCAAGAAACCACCTCCATGTTACGTCGGTAGCGTGTAATTATTCTACATGCTGGTAGTAATTAAGATACAGAGAAATTCCATCCCTTAGTTTCAAGCATTGTCATGTCCCTTTCATGGGGCCGGCATATTATATATAATATGTATTTATACATAAATACATATCTTTTTTCAAAAAATAGCATCTGCTATTTTCAAATAGCTCCCCCCCCAAAAAATAGGGCTTAACTGTAAGTGTTTAAACAGTTCCTAATTTTGCTGGGGACCCCCTGCAACCCCCCTCAAGGACCCATGGGGGTCCACGGACCCCACTTTGAGAACCAGTGACTTAGTGCCCACCCTATCAGCACCAGAAGGCCGACTTCTGGCAAGTATCCCTCCAATGGTACAGTACAGAGTACAGTACCCCATGTGACTGAGAAGTCAGCACAAAGACATCTCTGGGCCTGAGACAGACTAAGGACACAAAATGAGACAGAGGACAACAACTCATGAGGGCTTTAAAGGAGTAGTTCACCCCAAAAATCATTGGTCAATAGCAGACTCAGTCGGTCATCAAATTATTGGTTTAGGAATGCAACAAATTCATGGGATGTGTCATTTTTTGGGTGAACTACTCCTTCAAGCAATCGAGGAGGCCTACGGAGTCATACTTGCATGTATGATACAATGCCATGCAATGGAACATCCTGTATGGCTCCCAAAACAGTATGTAGTCACAGCTTATATAGGCTACCCCCAACAGTGTTCATTTTGACAGTAAATTTTGATGTAGTTTTAGTCATAGTCTTTTTTAATAAGATTTCATTTAGTTTTAGTTATATTCTAGTCATCTAATATGTTTTAGTCGACTAAATGGACAGTTGATTTTGTCGACAAACATGTATTTTGGCGGGCCTTGACGGCGTGGTAATGACTGATTTTACATTGCGTTGCATGCTGAAAATAGCCATTCAACAAGCTCACAATGTGTCACAGCGTGACGCGTTGTGAGCTTGTAGATCTGCTATTTTCAGCCTGCAACCAAGCATAACATTACTTGCCTTTTAGTTCCACTAGTCCCTCCCTAACATTTGTCTAGTTTTTATTTGTTGTCAATATATTTAGTCTTAATTTTAGTCATCATAGCTTAGTTTTTATTTAGTTTCCGTCAGTGAAAAAAAGGTAGTCGATAGTTAATTTCGTCATAGTTTTAGTCGAGGAAATGAACACTGCTACCCAACAGACAGAACATACCAAAAAACAAGAGCAGGGCAGGAAACAAAAATGATGAATATTACAAGTCAACCCCCCGACCTACTGTAAGTGTCATTTATAATGAGGGGTTTGAGAGAACACAGACCAGTCCAAATCTTATCTCTACAGCTGTTCTGGTCAACACAAGCAGTAAACACATGGCCAGAGACACGCTATCTCTCACAGACTGTCTTGGTAGATACAATGTTGAGTTCACTTAAATGTTCCTATATCTCAGAATTCGCAAACATTCGCTGAGTTGTGAGCTTGTACTGCAGATTGGCTCAAATGTTTACACATGATATGAAGCAATGAGACAGCCATTTAACCACATGAACCTATAGCGTCCGTAGTCTCAGGTTATAGGTGAGCATTTGTCAAAAATGTATAAACGTTCTGATAAACTATTCTGATTAAAGTCTTCTAATCCGAATAAATGTACAATTCAGTGGCGCCGGCGCCTGTTTAATTAAAGGACACTGTGTCCCCCCACTATTCAGTCCAGCCAAAAAAATATATATATATATCAACAAACCCACGCGCGCGCGTGCATGTCCCCCCCCAGGTCATATTCCATTCCAGCGCCTCTGGTACAATTATACAATGCACTGTAGGTTGTCAATCTTTCTCTCAAAGACTAATTGAGAGGACACTCTGGCCAGAGTGTCCTCAGGGTTCAAACCCGGGGGTTCAAACTTGATGTCAATACTAAGTGTTGTTAATGCGTCCGATATTGCCATAAAATGCTGGATTGGATAATTATCATTATCAATGTCACTTATATCTGATATATTTAACAGCTGAGATGTAATTTGCTCTGAACAGGCAGCATTATTTAAGCTGACCTTTCAGAGAAGACGGGAGTTATGCAACATACTTAGGCAAGATACAAATGTAAACTGTTGGCATAGGTCTGTACAAAATGTTCTACACAGCTGGGTATTACATATTGTAGTACTACTTACTTTACTTTTTAGTCTTTCACAATACTGTATATCCCCTTGTATCAATACTTATCCATCTACTTATAGTTCTTTAAGTACATTTTTATATCAATACTTTTACATTTTAGTACATTTTGAATTCCGGAGTATTTCTACATTGCAGTATTAATACTTTTACTTAAGTAAAAAACATTGAGTACTTTTACTGTATATGTCCCCTTGTATCAATACTTATCCAGGTATTTACAATTGTCTGGCACTATTCCATACAATTTTCTGTGCTTATCTACATTTGTCAAGGTGCTCGTGTTCTGTTCTTTGTATCAGTATAGTGAAAAGTGGTATTGGTGCGTCCCTAGGTCAAACCCTTGAATTTTCCATTACTGGACAGTCTCTCTCAAAACAAGACCACCCAGCAATCCAAAAGGCCTTAGGCCATAACCTTGGCATAAGTTGGCAAAAGACTAAATTTAATCAGGGAGACCTAGAGCGAGAAGCTATTGCTGCTGAAAGCAAATGTCTCATCTCTATACCGCCTGTGTCTAAAATTGCTTACCCATTCAAATCACAACGGCAGACTCCGGTTGCATAGTTAACCAGTTTTGTGGCACCGCAGGGAAATAACTGGCTGAATTGTGGGAAAGAAACTGCGATTGCAATGCTTCCTGCAAAACAATACTAGTGACACGGGGATGGCAAAACTTAGAAAGGCATCGGATGTATTCAACCTCAACTTCAAGTTTATTGTAACATCACAAGTTCAATGGTGTGAAGTAGTGGGTGAAATGATGTTCCATAGTATTGCAGGTCTCTATCTGCAGAGGTTTTACCAATGGTGGGAAAAGTACTAAAATGTTTTACTTAAGTAAAAGCATCAATACTGCAATGTAGAAACACTCTGTTGCAAGTAAAAGTCTGGTATTAAAAATGTACTTGAGTAAAAGTACAAAAGTATTGGTATCAAAATGTACTTAAAGTACCAAAAGTAGAAAGTACTCATTATGTAGAATGTCCTGTTTCACAAGTTTTCAAATGTATACAATTTATAAAAAACAATTTATATGAAAATAGCAGATCTACAAGCTCACAATGCGTTGCATCGCGACGCATTGTGAGCTTGTAGCTCGGCTATTCTCAAATGGCCGAAATGTATATAGGGTTTAAGTGGGTAATGTATGTTTTGTAATAATAATCAAAAGTAACTCACGTTTTCAAATAAGTAAAAGTATTGGCCTCTGAGATGTAGTGGAGTAGAAGTGAAAGTACTGAAAATTGGAAATACTCCAGTGAAGTAAAAAACACCTCAGAATTGTACTTAAGTACAGTACTTGAGTTAATGTACTTAGTTACTTTACACCACTGTCAATCCCTGCCGTGGCCTTGCAGAATTCACCATGTCTGAAGGGCATGTCATCTCAATATTCTTCAAAATGTACAAACGGTTGGGAGACATGTGTTGTACATTTCAATCCTGTGAGGGCAAAGACGCCGGAGGGCTGAAAAGTCAAAAAACGATTTCAAAGAGAATACTGAATTGTGCCTGCCTGTTGAAACAACTTTGATATTGGATCATTGCACTGCTGTGTGATGTTCATACTTTTATTACCCGTATACCTTAGGGAGGCAGATACTGTACCTGCCCACCATGCTCATCACATTGTTTTCTCTTTCTAACTCTTACTTTAAAAATATATATATTTTGGGGGGCTTTTCTGCTTTTATATGTATAGTACACACTACACAGTGGAGATTGACAGGAACAGGGAAAGAGAAACGGCGAGTGACAGGCAGCAAAGGTCATCTGGATCGGGATTCGAACCCACGACACGCTGTCAGGCTGCTTTAGAGCCATATGTGGACCACTAGGAGCTCTAAATCCTTCCTTGATTTTTCTCATGTCCGTGATGTCACAAAATGGGGCTTGTGAATCTTGTTAAGAGACTCCTTTGCTTCTTAGCCTTAAGTGCATTCTATCCATCCATCCATCCATGCATGTCTGTCCTTCAAGCCATTCATTTAGCTGTCCGTCCGTCCGTCCGTCCGTCCATCTAGCTGCCCACTCCTTCATCCAAAGAGAGAGAGGCACCAGACAATGAGCACCAGAGGCCACACAGAGGAAGAAAAGAAAAGAGAAGGATACATGAGCGAGTAGAGAGAGAGAGAGAGAGAGAGAGTGTGAGTGAGTCAGGGATAAAGTTTGTTTGATGATGAATGGGCAAAGAAGAGGTGAGGAGGCCATTGTGTGTGTGTGTGTGTGTGTGTGTGTGTGTGTGTGTGTGTGTGTGTGTGTGTGTGTGTGTGTGTGTGTGTGAGAGAGTGAGACAGCAGGGAGATACAAGCAGTGCTTTCCTCGTGGCAAAGCATATTCTTTCTTTTAAATGCTGCAGGAAAGGAAACGTCTCCCCTCTCTCCCTCTCGTCTAACCCATTTCTCCATGCGCCGCCCACATTAAACACTTAAATGATGCAAAATCAGAGCTGAGCCCACTGTGTTTGTAGGCACACAGGCGCACGTGCACACACACACACACACACACACACACACACACACACACACACACACACACACACACACACACACACACACACACACACACACACACACACACACACACACACACACACACACACACACACACACACACACACACACACACACACTGATATTTTCTTCACAAATGCCTTTTCACAGCCAGCTGTCCAATGGCAAATACAAGGCCACTGGGTAGTGCAGGCTAGCACACTGCACTCTGCCCTCCACCCACCACACACACACACACACACACACAAAACAACGGTACACACTGACAAGCACAACACTTTAATATTCTTGCTGCCCTGTCCTTAACTGGCTCCTTTTAGCTCCTAGCCTTCACATCAAAAAATAACAACTTAAAGCCACCATTAGCACTCCCTCCTAGTTCACTGTACACAGGACAGATGAAGGTGTGTGTGTGTGTGTGTGTGTGTGTGTGTGTGTGTGTGTGTGTGTGTGTGTGTGTGTGTGTGTGTGTGTGTGTGTGTGTGTGTGTGTGTGTGTGTGTGTGTGTGTGTGTGTGTGTGTGTGTGCGCGTGCGTGCGTGCGTGTGTGTGTGTGTGAGCAGTGGTGGAAAAAGTACTACATTTCTTGACTTAAGTTAAAGTATCAATACTGCAATGTAGAAACAAAATTGACATACTCATTTTGCAGAATGTCCCATTTCACAAGATCTACAAGGTCACAACGTGTCACATCGCGACGCGTTGTGAGCTTGTAGATCGGCTATTTTTAAATAGCGAATGTTTAAATAGGGCTGAAGTGGTTAATGCATGTTTGTAATAATAATTCAGATCTACAATGTAACTAAAGTTTAAAAATAATTGTAGCAATAAAAAAGTACAATATTTGCTCTGTAGATGTAGCGGAGTAGAAGTAAAAGTAAGCATTGAAAATTGGAAGTACTCCAGTAACGTAAAAGTGCCTAAAAATGTTACTTAAGTACAGTACTTGAGTGAACGTACTTTGTTACTTTCCACCACTGTGTGTGTGTGTGTGTGTGTGTGTGTGTGTGTGTGTGTGTGTGTGTGTGTGTGTGTGTGTGTGTGTGTGTGTGTGTGTGTGTGTGTGTGTGTGTGTGTGTGTGTGTGTGTGTGTGTGTGTGTGTGTGTGTGTGTGTGCGTGCGTGCGTGCGTGCACGCGCGCGCACGCACGCACGCGTGCGTGTGTGTGAGCGAGAAAGAGAGTGAGAGAGAGAGTGAGAGAGAGAGAATCATTCATCATTCTTGGCCGACTGCAGGTGCACCTGAAACCTTTGAATATTTAGGGTCCAGTGCAGGGATTGTGTGTGTGATAAAAGTTGTTTATGATACATTGTAAAGGAGCTAGTTGGGACCGAGCTTTGTGGATGTATGCCCAAGAGAGACAGTCCTGTCCTCCTGCCATAGCAATGCTTTATGACAACAACACCTGGCTGACACGGATATGTGCCCACGCGCTGTAATGCCATTTTTGTAGCTTATATGCTAAGCTATAAATGTTCGAGAATCTAAACAGGGTTGTTGAGATGAGATGAGATAAGCTGAGATGAGAAGAGACAAGACGTTGTTGGATCCTGATGGTTGTCGTTCCAGTATAGCCACAAAGATATGTGCATACTGTACAATAGCAGTCCCTGTATCGCACTGTTGTGACGAAAAGAGAGCTGAGCCAGAAGGCAAAGCTCTCGTCTACCGAGCAATCTTCGTTCCTACTCTCACCTATGGTCATGAAGTGAGCGTCATGACCGAAAGAATAAGGTCACGGACACAAGTGGCCAAAATACGTTTTCTCAGACGGGTGGCTGGCATCTCCCTTAGGGATAGGGTGAGAAGTTCAGTCATCTGAGAGAGACTCGGAGTAGAGCCGCTGCTCCTTCACTTGGAAAGGAGCCAGTTTAGGTGGTTCGGGCATCTAGTACGGATGCCTCCCGAGAGCGTCTCCCTAGGGATCTCCTCGCTGCATGTCCCACTGGGAGGAGACCCCGAGGCAGACCAAGGACCAGATGGGGGGATTACATCTCCACACTGGCCTGGGAACGCCTCGGGATCCCCCAGGAGGAAGTGGCTAATGTTGCCCCCGCTACCCGACTCCGGATAATCGGTTGAAGATGGATGGATGGATGTACAATAGAATAGGTTCTGAACCTTTTCAGGCCGTGACCCCCCAAAATAATCATATTTGAACTGGGGACCCCCCAAAATAATCATATTTGAACTGGGGACCCCCCCACCCTGACAAGCACTTGGAATTGTAGGAGTTGAGGCATTACATTTAGTTTGACTCGGTCTACAGATAAGAATTTAAATCAGCCATGTAGATCAGCTATTTTCACAATTTCATATTTGACAATTTGGCCAATGTTTGATCATTTCTATAGTATTCTTTGTTGATTTCTGTTGACGGCGACACAATGAAAATTTAATTTCAGCGGTGTTAAAAATGTCTTAGAAGGTCTTAAAAGTTGCCACTTTAGAAATGGGCAAATACCCATACACTTATACTGTATGTTGGTTTGTGTTTACTGTCGAGTGAGAAAACAATGTTGCACATTAAGCAAATCATCTGGGGACCCCCCCCCCCCCCCAAAAAAAAAAGAAAATAACATTTAGGGACCCCCTGGGGGTCCGAACCCACAGGTTGAGAACCACTGCAAAAGCAAACGAAGGATGCAAGTACACAACAGGCAACAACACAGCAACAGAAATGGGCAAAAACAACAGAAAACTTTCCTTTGACTAGAACTACTGTACAACTAAATGATGTGCTTCTCTCCTTTAGGGTTGCATTGTGTCTGTCTGTTGTTTTCAAGCTACTTCCCACAGATAAACATTCATAATAACCTCCCTTGCAGCTCCAAAACTGATTTTGTAGGGTATTACTTCAGGCTTATCCAAAATGTCCTGTTTTCAGAATAACAAAGCCATCAGTATTCTTACCCATACCCTCATTTGCATTACACACTACACAGTCTTGGGGAGGTTTTTATCAACGTAACGAAGCCAAATAAATTGCAGTTCCACCGCAATAAGTGAAAGACCTGTATGGGTCCCGCAACCCTGACTTTTAAAATCTCCCCATCGGCACCAGTGAGTGTTTGCTTTTGCCTGCCAAGTGCGCCATATGGGGTTATCCCGTGGGCCCTACAGTAGTGCCAGGGAAGATCAACCGAGCGCTGATAAGTGCTATCGATATTAGAACAGATCTAGCTGGGCAAGGCATGCAACCCAAAGCCCCCTCGGCCAGCACAGAGAACACAACACTGCCCTGAAAACACAAGGAACAGCAACCGCCTGAGCACTGCATGCAACCAAGAGAACCGCTCATCTCTGGTCCCACATAAATCCATTAAGGCAGGAGGGGTCTTCAACAGGGGGTCCCGGACCCCTAGGGGGTCCTCAGAGTTACCACAGGGGGGCCGCCAAATGTTTGTGTGATAGGACATTAATTTATTTTCCTTTTTTGTCATTAACCACTAGTAACCTATAGCATCCATATTCTGAGGGGAACTTTAACCGAAAATAGCAGATCGCACATCTACAAGCTCACAACGCCTCACGCTGCGAGGCGTTGTGAGCTTGTAGATGTGCTATTCTCGGCAAAGAGGTTTGGTGTAGAAGGACAAAAAAAGAGCAGACCAAATACAGAGCCGAAGGTCAAGTTTACTATTGAGGGTTTAAGTGGTTAAATGTCTGAAAATATACATCAACGTGTATTTGAATCCAACATATTAATGGGGAAGACAATGTGTAAACAAATAAAAAATCATTTACACACCACAGATGACACATGCTGTCAAACAAGTCTATGAAGCCATCTATGAAATCTGTTCAATTAGTCTGCAACACAATTTTATGCAATATGTAGTGGGGGTCTCTGCTCCATCTTTCTCTCAGCTAAGGGGTGTTGGCCTGAAAAACGCTGAAGACCCTTGCATTAAGAGAGTTTGAAAGCATATTGTTGCCGGCACCTGGTAGTGGTTGTATCTGCTGGACTGTACCTCTTGATGGTACTATATACCGTAGTACTATATATATATATATAAATGCTTCCTTTTTAGGCATCAAAGGAAGAAGCAGTGACTGTCATTTGCCTTTGTGGCGGAACAGTAGAGAGAATGTGGTATCCTCCATTCCAAGATGAACCATGAGGCAGCAGTTTTAGATGAGTCTCTACTATAGTAACTCTGCTGAGTCAGAATACATTCAGTTTGAATGTTAAAGCCACAGTCAGAGACTTTCTGACAGGGTTTCCTAAGCCCCTTTGAGCTGGTGACATGACATGTCCCTGTATCAGAATCAGAATTTATGGTCATTATACCGAGGTACGACAACGTTTTACAAGCTCAGCTTTAA
Organism: Gymnoscopelus microlampas; assembly: GCF_963454915.1. NCBI lineage: Eukaryota > Metazoa > Chordata > Actinopteri > Myctophiformes > Myctophidae > Gymnoscopelus > Gymnoscopelus microlampas. The sequence goes on along the minus strand of NC_139956.1, from coordinate 24,726,502 downwards.
AGTGCAGGACCACATACTGTAGCACTCTTTTTTTTCGCCAGCTCGCTACCGAAGTCCTGACGTCACTCCCACAACCCCTGACCCACAGAGATATTTTTTAAAGTGGAATTCCCATAGGGGAACCTTAGATCGTGTCATATAAGAACTGCTCCATACATAAACAAATAAGCCCGGCGATTCTGTCAGGTATGCGACTGTGTCGTTTATGTTATATTGAGTTACATTTGATAACGTCCGTGTTTGGAGAAAAAAAAAAAAAAAAAATTTGTACTTTTTCATTGACAGAGTAAAATCGCCCCGGCTGATTTGTTTATTTTTGGAACACAGTTCTTACATGACGCGATCTAAGATTCCCCAATGGAATTCCACTGTAAAAAATATATATCTCCGTGATCCAGGGGAAAAGCGACCTCTAGAGGCAGTGATGTTAGACTTCAGTGCTATTTGTAACCCCACAAGTAAGTCATCAGCAAACTAATGACGTCTTCTGTACGTCACTGAAACGCCACCAAAGTAGTGCTGAAAAGTATTGAAGTAATGTCATTGAAGTAAATGCATGTAAAACAGCAACACATAAAGGTGTCCTATGTATTTCCAATTCAAATCTGCCACCGAGCCAATCGAACAAAACTAAGGGAAAAATAGCAGTTGTCCGTAATTGAATTCTTTGGCCTACTGGCAGCTTGCTTGCACATGAAATATTATTGCTGATCGGTCTACTACTTTGCGATATTAGCAGACAAGCAGACACAGGCACAAAGACAGGGGCGAAAGCAAGATAACGATGGGTTATTTACAATACTTTGACTAATTACAAAGTGGATATCGATGTAAACTTTCATGATGATTTATGTATTTATTTTCTAACTGTAATGTACAGTACCATACACACTGTGTGCTTCTCATATATCATTAAAAAAGATGTATGAATCAAGTTAATGTAATAGATGCCATGAATAGTGCATTCAATAAGGAATGATAACTGCTGACTATAGGACCACTATTAATTGTGACAATTCATACACAAAACTCCAACTCACACAAAACTTGAACACAGAGGGGAGGGGGGTGCTCCCTCCTCCAACTACCCCATCAGTCATGGTTTTCTCCCCAAATACACCGCACATCTAACATAAATGATTAAATGAACATAAATCAACAACATTAATCACAATAGACACATAATTCCCCCCACGCATTCCCATAGGCAAACAATAACACAATAACACATTAATATAATATAAGGAATATTGATGCACCCCAAGGCATGCTGGGTTAGTCTCTCCTCAGTCACTATCTGCCCTGGACGCTGTTTCACTTTCTCAATAACACTTCTTACCCCAGCATGAAGTCCCAGAGGTGCCTGTGTGTCTCCCGGGATTCTGAGGCTCTTTTGTCCCCAGGGAAGGGACATCTGGTGTGAAGGGACTCTCTGCCAGCTGGTGTCCACGATGGAACAGCTTATTCGGGTCAGGATATGACAGGACAGAGATTTCCGTGGAGCACCTCCCTCCCACAGCTGATGAAAGGCAGTGTTTGGTATGCCCGAGGGAACCCCTGTCCCTTGTTTGGCGTAATGCTGCCTGCATTCACACAAGTGGAGACAAAGCGACAGACTCAAGTCATTTTCAATGGAGGCCGGTGAGAAGGAAGCTTACGTGTGGCCCGACACTTGTTGCTGCATGACGGGCATGATGTGCTACAACTCAAAGTTGAGCTGACGTCCTCAAAGCAATGGTTTTGTTTCGCCATTTAAACTCCCCTTCTCTCTCCCCACAGTTCCTGCTCTGTTCCATAAATAGAAGAAAAAGCGCCCGTATTTCATTACATCCACAATGCTGCAACGGTTCATTTGATTGGTCCATCAATTAAACTGTCAGTCTCTCTGTCAGTCTTGATCCAAGCCATCAACGCCCACCTGTTCTCTTCTTCGGCTCGTCCGCTGTCTGTTACCTCGGATATCTCTTGGATTGCTTTTCCGTTTTGGATAATAAATATTATGTTAACTGCCTGTGCAAACCCAAGTGTTCTGCACTTGGGGTTCCCAGTTCAGTCTCGTCAGTGGTGCCCAAGGACTGTTGGAGGGTTCAATTATCCCTGCTGCAGCTACCACGTTCTGCTCTGTGGCAGCCCTTTTTGCTCATTGCAATCCGTTTGGACGAGCGTCCTTCCTTGCTCCGCTGTTGAAGCTCTCCCATGGCTTGGTGGAGCTCCTCCAATGGGCCTGGTACCATCAGTGCTGGCACCAGAGACCGTGGCAACGGGTGGCGCAGCTGAATCCGGCTGTATGGTCCTCTGGTGGTCTGGCATACTTTTCAGACAGGTGGTTGAGCTTGAGTCACGGTGCCCTCTGACTTAGTTTACTTTCATCGTTTCTTTCTATATTCTCCATTCTTATGAATATTTACAGTCATAAGCACGCTCACACACAGAAGTCTATGTGAACTCTATCGTCTGTAAGCTCATGTACTGTTGGCAGGCCCTGGGAATGTCCACCGCGGCTTCCCATCGCTCGAGCAGATCCAGTCCAATGGTGCTGTCAGTGGTGCTCTCGAATATGCTCTTGAAGACATTAGGGAGTCCTTGAACAAAGGTATATAGCCCCAACGGCCCCTGGAAGGCAAGATAACTTCTTGGATTAATCTGTGACGCTCTGCAGCAGCTGCGGAACGGCCTCTGTTCTGCTGACAGACCGTTTGTGAATGATGTCACGTAGCCGTCGTGGTTTGACACCTGTAATCTTGGCGCTTTTGTGGTTAAATTTACCATGACAGCTCTCAGATTCCCCCAGACTAGCAAGTGTAGAACAATCTAATGACTGACTCGACCTTCGAGGTGTCATAACCTCATTTTGTGCCCTAAAGGGGTTTGCCCTCTTCAGAATAGAAAACTAAGCGGCGCCCGCTGGCCTAGCGGTCCAGGCGCATACACCTAGGCTGGCAATCCAGTCTGACGGAGTGTCGTGGGTTAGACCGTGCGTGTCACCCCCCCCCCCCCCATCTCTCTCCCCATTTCCTATCAATAAATATAATAATAATAATATAAATTGCTTAATATATTTACCCAACTGTCAAACACAGAACAGAAAACTGAAATAAATAAACAAACATTTGCCAAGGAACCATGTCAAGCATTCACATTTTCGATCAGTTGTAAATAGCACTTGCATCAAATATTACTTTAGCTTAATTAGAATTCAATACATTTTCTTTTCATCAATTAATTGGTTATTTGATTGCTAATTTTCACCCCTACTCATCAGGATAAGAAAGGCAGACTATCTCATCTAACTCATGTGTACATCTGAGAGCTGTGGCCTGAGAAGTGATTAGTGCAAGGAGTTCAGACTTCAGAAAAGCAAATAAAAAAAAGAATGGAAAATTGAATAAAGAAAGAAAAGAAAATTGCCTATCAGTTGGAGAAAACATTGGACTGCTCTGAAAACGTAGCGTGGGCTCATGAAGCCATTGGTTAATACATTTTCACATCTCTTCCAAGTTTTTATGATTAATTAAAAAATTCTCGATGCCAGTTATCTTCAGTGCCAGATAAGGAAAAATGTGCTGGCTTTTTATCTTGTTGAACTGTGTAATATGCACACCCAGTGTGTATGACATCCCAGCCAGGCACTGGAGTGTACGTGATGTTAAGTTAAGCCCAGTAGAGCGTGACCAGCACTACAGTATGTTGTGTGTCTGCTGTGGGATGCGGGCTTGACAGAGTAATGTAGGCAGACATCTGAAGAGAATGTTAGTTTGTGTGTGTGTTTCTTTAACTCCATGTTCCTGTCTACACGTGTTGTGCTACTGTACAGTACATTTTATTGTCTCCGCAAGTCACTACAACAGTTTGCCTGCGTTTGCGTGTGTGTGTGTGTGCGCGTGCATGTCTGCACGCGTGACATAACCACATTTGTTGTTGAGGGTTTCAACTTGGGATGCACAAAAAGGAGGCAAAAAGGCTGGCAAAGTATTGTGCCGTCTCTGCTATAATTGGCAGAGATGCTGTTACTTATATAGAGTACCGTGTGATATGCTTATTGCGTCCAGAACACATATGCCTTAAAAATAATCGTTATTATCCCCAAAGGGGATTGCAACACATATAGCAAACTATATAACAAAACGACATATCACACGACACAACACAATACCCCACTAAACACAGAAAACCATCCTATCGGCGAGGCAGGTGTGTGTGTGTGTGTGTGTGTGTGTGTGTGTGTGTGTGTGTGTGTGTGTGTGTGCTGCATTAATAAGCACTATAATGAAAGGGGACAGTGTGCTGTTGCTGTGGTAATGAAGCAGCAGAGTGTTGCCAGGGACGATGACAGAGATGGAACAGTACTGTATACCTTGCCGCTGCATCGTCATAGAAACACAATCGACAGACAGGGATCTCTGTGTGCACTGAGGGGGGGGGGGGGGGAGAGAGTGCGGATTACATGTACTCAAGTGTTGTATTAAGTAGAATTTTGAGGTATTTTTACTTTACTGTAGTATTTCCAATTGTCAGCACTTTTACTTCTACTCCATTACATCTCAGAGGCAAATATTGTACTTTTACTACAATTACTAGTTACTACTGTATGTAGATTTTGATTATCATTACAAAACACACATTGACCACTTCAGCCCTATGTACATATCATCCATTTGAAAATAGCCGATCTATTGTACAAGCTTGTAGATCTGCTATTTTCAAAAGATTTGTATACATGTGAAATGGGACATTCTGCATAATGAGTATTTTCTACTTTTGGTACTTTAAGTACGTTTTGATGCCAATACTTTTGTACTTTTACTCAAGTAAATTTGAAATTCAGGACTTTTACTTGTAAGGGCACGGTCACACCAAACTATGGCTGCCGGCTGGTAAACTCGACTGGCCGAAAAAAACGGGGTAGCTTGCAGTGCCTTCCGTCCCAATAACCAGTGACGCACCTGTCACTCACTTTCAGGACCCTCCCGGTAGCCCGCAGTTGCTCAATTGCGAGCACCATGTCGCATCCTGAGTCTTGGGACGGACAGAGGGGGAAGAGCAGCATCTGCATTTATCTGCTTCAAATAGACATGGCATAAACGCAAGGTATGCGCGACATACGGAAAGATGTGCAAGACCATCAAACCACACCATTCCCATTGAAAAGCATTGGCAGAATCCACCCTCAAAGGTAGAATGAAAGCGCGGTGTGACTGTATTTCTATCTAGAGTATTTCTACATTGCAGTATTGATACTTTTACTTGAGTAAAACATCTGAGTACTTCTTCCACCACTGGTGTGCACTGAGGGGGCTGGGGGAGAGTGGGGGGTAGAGAGAGAGAGAGAGAGAGAGAGAGAGAGAGAGAGAGAGAGAGAGAGAGAGAGAGAGAGAGAGAGAGAGAGAGAGAGAGAGAGATGAGAATGACAGACAGGGGGCAGGCAGACATGAGGGATGTGACAATAGACAGACAAAGAGATATTGACACAGAGAGAGAGAGAGAGAGAGAGAGAGAGAGAGAGAGAGAGAGAAAGAGAGCTGAGCTATTGATAGTCCTATACTTTTGTCTTTCATCATTAACAGCAGATTGCCCAAATCATCTCATGACCTCTAACTCTGATTGACATTGCACTGATTGTAATGGACACTTTATTTGTTCCGGGGCGGGATACAGTGAGGACACTGTAACCTTGTGTTGTAGTTGTTCTGCATAGTGCAGGATAGTTGTATAGGTATACACTATAATTGTATATGTTGTTCTGTACTGACGGTGCTTCTTATCGTCTCCACCGGGACGAAAGGCATGGCAGAGACTATGTTTGGGACACATGGGCCTGTTATAGCACACATTTTTTGACAGCACTCCTACAGATTTTGTCCAAACTATAGCTATAAACTATATTTTGTATCTCTATAGTCATTTAACAAAACAGGTCTTTCCAATTTTTCATATTCCATCCTGATTGGCTAAGATTGGCTTCCAAAGTTTGCAGGAGTGCTCCGTTTTGAACAAAATGCCTCAAATCATGAACAAAGCGTGTAATTTCAGTGAAATTTTGCACGTACATTCACACTAGGCCGAGGAAGAAATGCCACATGAAAATGTTCAAATCAGCCTCATGCTTGCGCTTACTCCCACAAATTGTGTCCAAACATCACGCAAATCGGTACACATCATCTCTATAGTCATGTGATCAAGATAAAAAAAGAAAGTTAAAAAGTAAAAGTAAGAACGGCACGCAAGATAAAACATCTTAAGGCAAGTATAAGTATGGTGTCGGGATGGGGAGATACAGTACGTTCACAGAGAGATAGAGAGGCCGACAGATTGGTGGAAATAGAGAGGTGTGTGATGAACAGAGAGATACGGGAGACAAGAGGATAAATGTGCTGCAGAACGCCACGATATGTCACCGTGGAGGTGTGGTGCATCTGTGTGCGTGTGCATGGGACTGATAGATGGCGTTGTCTGTACAGCCAGGGGTATACACGAAGGCGAAGACATGTGTGTGTGTGTGCGTGTGTGTGTGTGTGTGTGTGTGTGTGCGCGTGTGTGTGTGCGTGTGTGTGAAAGAGAGAGAGAGAGGGACAGAGACGCAGGGAGGGGTGGATGGGGTGACATGATCGATTTGACTGGGTTGGCATCCCCTAGAGTGTGAGAGAGAGAGGGAATGAGAGAGCGGTAGAAATGATAGATGAATTGACAGAGAGGGAGGGAGGGAGAGAAGGAGAGAGGGAATGAGATAGATGGATGGATGGATGGATGGATAGAAGCCGAGAGGAGGAGAAAAGGGGAGCAGCTGGATAGACATACAGCTAAATAGATTAAAGCGGGGGAGAGGGAGAGCCGAAGATGGACGGACAGATGGAGAAAGACGACAAGTAGCTATCAGCCAGACAGGAAGATGGATAAAGAAACAGATACAGAAATAATTTGAGAGAGTGACTGAGAGTGTGTGTGTGTGTGTGTGTGTGTGTGTGTGTGTGTGTGTGTGTGTGTGTGTGTGTGTGTGTGTGTGTGTGTGTGTGTGTGTGTGTGTGTGTGTGTGTGTGTGTGTGTGCGCGTGCATGCGTGAGCATCTGTATGGAAGAGAGAGTGTTCCAGTGCATGCCCTCACTTCACCTTTTGGGCGACACAGGTAACATGCGTGGGTTAATGTTATGGTAAACATGCCTGGTGGTGTTACACAGGGCAAGTGGCAATCTATAATAATCATTAATAAACTCTGAATGAGGCCACTGCAACGACGTGTTCCACGCTAACTTTGATGTTTTGATTTAGATAATCCGTTAGATTAGCTAAACAGCCATTAGCTTGCTGGATAAAATGGATTGTTGATATCTAGTTTCAGCTTTAGGGCAGTGGTTTCGATTTACAAAATTGAATTTCAGTTCAAATTAAATATTTTTTTTTTTTAAATGCAGAAAAAGCAGATCTACAAGTGCCCTGCAACGCTTTGTGAGGTTTTATATTGGCTATTTTCAGGGTTTTTTAAAAAGCCATTTCGTAAAAGGGGGAACACGGCCAAAGTCTATGGCTATTTGGAGGTCCTTGATCCAAGTTTGAAGAGCCTTGGCTCCAAACGTTGTCATCAAATTACATGGGAGCAGATGAGTGTGCGGGTTTATTATTTTTCTATTTGGGGGTCCTTGGCATGGAAAAGTTTGGGAACCACCAATTAAGGGCATACAGTGCCGATATGGACACAAAATGGCTTCAAACTTAGTGATCAATCCATTATCATATCATTATGCTGTAGGTCAACGGGTGGACTGGACAGCTGCTCTGAGAATTCAGAAGAGCGTTGCTGCCATGCCAGGTTGTTCCCAGGCTGTGGAACACCCTGCCAGATGATCTGAGGCTCATCTGTTTGATAGGCTCCTCATGAAGGACCTGGATGGGGATAGACTTTATTTATTTAGGCCAGTTTTATCATGCCGGTCTTGTGTCTTTTGGGTTTCCTGAAATTCAAAACAGTATTTTTCAATGAGATTAGCGTATTGTATTATGTATTATTGTTATTGCCGGTCGAGATCTGCCGGTGTGATGGACCGTGAGACAGGAAAAGTTAGAGTAGAATTAGAGCACTCCAAACAGTGTTTTTTTTGTATTAATTATTGTAATTTTAAAAGATTTTTAAAGATTTCCCCAAAAAATCAGTTGAAATCAAATTCAAACATTTTTCAAAAATAATTTCATGAATAAAATGAAAATAATCAAAGAAATTCCCTAAATTAGAAAACTAAAAATGTTTAAGAAGTAGTGAAAGTAGCAGATCTGCAAGCTCGAAACGCGGTGCGAAGCAACGCTTGGGTTTTGAGCTAAAAAGTTTGGGAACCACTGGTTTAGAGCATCCGTTCATTTTTGTACATCTAGTTCAAATTACATCAAAGAATTGTACTAGATGTACATCAAAGATAACCCAGGAGAATAGTTTGGGACAAACAGGCCTGATGCCATAAAAAAATCTGTGGTAGGATGTCTGAAATTCTTAGGGGTGCAGTGATATTTCCAGCGAAACACGCCTTTTCAATTACCCAAATGAAATCTCGCAAACACGCCAGTCATTAGTGTTAATGTGCATAGGCATAGTTTGAACTTTTTGTTAAAAGAAAATAAAAAAAAATGCATGAGGACATGAAACGTGTACAATAGAGGCTTGGTCTTCATGAATATAATTAATATTCCGTCTAGGATACCAGCCAATTATAAGTAGTAAGGATAACAGGATAAGATGCATTTTCATATCCCAACCAATATGCACAACAGAATGCTGTGAGGATTAGGCCTGAGCACAGTGGTGGAAAGTAACTAAGTTCATTTACTCAAATACTGTACTTAAGTACAATTTTGAGGTACTTTTACTCTAGTATTGTGTATTTCCAATTTTCCATACTTTTACTTCTACTCCACTAAATGTCAGAGGCAAATATTGTATTTTTTACTCCACTACAATTATTTGAAAACTTTAGTTACTACAGTAGTTACTTTGTAGATTTACATTATTATTACAAAACATGCATGAACCACTTCAGCCTTATGCAAAATGGCCGATCTACAAGGTCACAAAGTATAGCAAAGCTATATATAGCTTTGCTATACTTTATACTTTTATATATATAGCAAAGTTGTGAGCTTATAGATCTGTAAGTATTTTTATACATTTGGAAACTTGTAAAATGGGACATTCTGCAAAATGAGTATGTTTACTTTCAGTATTTAAGTATATTTTAATGCGAATACTCAAGTGAAGTTTGAGTACCAGACTTTTATTTGTATTTTCTACATTTTGGTATTGGTACTTTTACAAAGTACAAAATGGGAGTATTTCTTCCACCACTGGAAATCACAGTTACCTCTCCCTCTCTCTCTAACTAACACTTCCACAATGTAGTCTATAACAAGTACAAAGACATTACTTATTGAAACACACCCACACAATATGGCTCTGTTTTGACAGTTCAGGGCCTACGACCGCACAGGCACAGACAACCACAGCACGCAGACAAGCCAGCTTGCATAATCTCTCTCCCTCTATTTTTCTGCTAAGGTTGATAGGTTCACTGAACTCCCTGAACCCACCAAAGCGGTGCCTAGGGCTACATCAATAGAGGTTAAGATGATATTTACAGACAGTACAACAGGTGGCCTCCAGTACTGTGAACAGTGACTTTTGGGGTTAGCATCTATCAATCAAATGCAAATGGACTGCATTTATATTGCACTTTTCTCCAAAGCACTTTACAATGTACTTCACATTCGCCCATTCACAAACCGATGGCGGAGGTAACCATGCAAGGCACCAACCTGCTCACCGGGAGCAGTTAGGGGTTCAGTGTCTTGCTCAAGGACACTTTGACACATAGCCAGGAGGAGCCGGGAATCGAACCTTTAGCCTTCGGATTCCAAGACTATTATGTATAGTGCATCTGCCGACCGGAACATTATCCATCAAACAACGAGGTTGGCATTTAGTGTAGCTATCTGGCCATTGACAAAGTATAATTAATCTATTTTTATGGCATGCAAGTAAGCAAAAATGCTTCTGTCCAGAGTGAGTGGGAGGGGCAGACCAGTAGCAGAAGCCTGAGGACACATATTTATGACCAACACCGATTTTTCCTGTTATATTTTATTTCTTATTTCCAGACACATTAGCTACATTAATTAGATCCCAGTTGTTAATTACATGCTTCACACTAAAATGTATTTTGCACTCAGTAGAGTGTGGACCTCAAGGCCCACATTGTTTGTTTGTTCACTCTCTCTGTTTGTTCATTTGAAACATTTGGCCTGATGGTAGCCGCTAAAAGAATGTCACGGGTACGCCAAAATAAACAAGGTTCTTCCTGTTGCATGTGTACAGCTAATTTCATGGCAATCTGGCAATATTATAATTTTTTGATCTGTGTCACTGATTTCTTGAATATTTTTCGAGATCGAGAGTTATGAAATGAAATTATGTACATAACTGCAGTAGGGCTTTCACGACTAGAGATTTTTACAGGTCGACTAATTTGACCCAGTGGTAGTCGACTAGTCGAAATTTAAATAAAAAAAAAAAATACAAAAAAAAAAAAAAAAAGGTTTTTTTTTTTGGGTGGCACTGTTTTAATACCATCCTACTACTATATTACTATTATTATTATCCTCCTGCCCTTATTTTTATGGCGTTTTAAGGGAAGCGCTTCTGGCACAGCAGCACAGCACCACAGCACCACAGCAGCGTCTCCAAGGATCCCCATTGCCCAATAATAGGCTTTTATTGGGCATGCTTTTGACCCCCTTTTGATAAAAAATAAAGTCAGGAGGATAATAATAATAGTAAGATGGGCCATTACTATAGCATTAAAAATTAAATAAAATAAAAAAACTACAACTATTCGACTAGTACCAACAAGGTCGACTAGTGGTTATACTAGTCGACTAGTCGACTAGTTGGTGAAAGCCCTAAACTGCAGTCGTATATAAGTAAGACCCTCAAATATGAGATGGTCCATATATCGTCTCTGTCGGATTGGAAACCTCATACTGTATGTCCAAAACTGTTACTTTTCAGGATTCAAATTCAAAAGCAGTAAAAGTAGCAGATGTGCTACTTTCGATGCTTTTGTGTGACACTGTAGTGTGATCAAGTAGTGCCGTTCATTTACGGAAAAAAACACAAAAAAATGGAATATGGAGATAGGGTTTTTTTTGCTGCCTGCCTGTGACTCAAAGTGTGCATGCAGTGCAAGTGTGTGGTTCTGGAGACTGACACGCAGGGCGGTCCACTCACATTAGAGAGCTGACATGTGAGTTTTACTGGAGCTGCAGGACGTGTGTGTGCGCGCGCGTGTGTATGTGTGTGTCAATTGTTTTGGTGCTAGAACGTGTACGTGTGAGTATGGATTCATGTGCTGCCACACAATTCTCTGGTTCTCTAGGGTGTGTGTGTGTGTGTGTGTGTGTGTGTGTGTGTGTGTGTTTGAAGGCTTCTATGATGTTCTGAGATGTTAGTACACATGTGCAGTGATGCGTATATGTGTCTGGTGCTGACGGTTGTGTATGCGTGCATGTGTGTAACTATCTGTGTAGAATGTGCGGGCCTATGATGCTGTGTGCAGTGTGTGTATGTGTGAGTGAGTGAGAGAAAGAGTGCATGGCCTATAGATTTCTGTAGTGTGCTCATCAACCTACAGTAGATCTTGTGTGTGTGTGGGGGGGGCAGATCTGGATGACCTCACAGCTGTGTATCTGGCTGTGTGGGTTATACATGAAGCTTCTGGAAACCATCCTGGACAAGGATGAGCTTCAGAAATCTGGTCTCTTAAGAAAGCATCTCTGTCATTTTAGATTTTAGCAATATATTATACTTTGGCTATTTAGAAATAGATATACAAACTCATAGCGCGTCACGCTATTTTAGAAAAAACGTGTGTGTGTATATGTGTGTGTGTGTGTGTGTGTGTGTGTATATATGTGTGTATGTATATATATATATATATATATATATATATATATATATATATATATATACATACACACATATATACACACACACACACACACACACACACATATACACACACACGTTTTTTCTAAAATAGCGTATTCATTTATTTTTTCCAGGGGTCCCTGGAACAAAAAAGTTTGAGCACCACTGATAGCAACATGCGTTTTTTCAGAAAACTGTTAACATTTTGAAAACATTTGTAGAATCTAGCCTCAGGACTTAATGGGTTAACTAACTCACAATTCAGAGACCATAATTATCAGGGTTTGTTTAAAAAAAAAACGGAAAAAAACAGAGGGGAGTGGACATTTTCTTAACCACTAAAGCTCTACATACTTCTTTGTACTAGTGAAAATAGCCAATTCACAAGCTCACACCATGTTGCATCGTGATGTGTTGTGAGCCATTTTAATGGAAAAAAATTACGCTTGACACTTTGATACATTTTGACAAATCTAGAAACTTTGTCAAATATATAGGGACACCAGGGTTAATGATGTTAACATACACTTTTTTTATTAAAGTATACTGAGATCTTATCAAACGTAAATATCAAAGAGTCTGCATTTCAAAAAAGGATGTATTTAATCCAGTCTGACCAGAGGCAGAGATAAAAACATATCCTCACCGGTGATACATATGAATGACCAGAGGCGGTATCAATGTGGAGGTATCAAAGCAGAGGCATTGACATAGTAAAAGTAAGTATTGGCTTCAAAGTATAGGCTACTTAAAGTACCAAAAGTAAAAGTACACATTAAGCAGAATGTCCCATTTCACAAGTTTTCAAAATGTATGACAATCTTTTGAAAATAACTGAATTTTCAAATAGCCAAAGTATATATAGGGTTGAAGTAGTTAATGTTTTGTAATGATATTAAAAATCTTCAAAGTAACTAGAAACTGAAGTTTTCAAATAGTGGAGTAAAAAGTACAATATTTGTCTCTGAGATGTAGTTGAGTAGAAGTAAAAGTATAGAAAATTGGAAATACTCCACTAAAGTCAAAATACCTCAAAATTGTACTTAAGTACAGTACACTTGAGTAAATGTACTTTGTTACTTTACACCACTGGCCGCCAGGCATGCCCTATACACAGTATGCACTTTTAACCCTGCCCCAAGCTGTGTGTGTAGTCTGTGGCCAGTTTGCATGATGAAAGTTGCATGTTTGATCGTACTGCCCCAAGCTATGCATGGATGTCTGTGTTTGTGTGTAAGAGATGCACGGTCCATGTTAGTCTTGCCCTAGACTCTGTGCCAAGCAATGCTTATGGTTCACTGTAAGGACAGAACAATCACATCTGCTGGTATCAGCAGGAAATATCATGTTTTTGACTAACACTATATACAGTACGTGCCACCTCTCACCCCATGGCCCAGTGTCAGCAGCACTGCAGTCAATTTATTGTACCGTCAACAATCTTTTATTTTAATGGAAAGTGGTTTGTGTTGACAAAATGCAAGCAGCCTCAAGACTGTACATGTGCACGCACACACACACACACACTCACACACACATGCCATTCATGCTGACTTATTGCACACACACACACACACACACACACACACACACACACACACACGGCTAACAACCATTACAATCCCATATGCCTTTGTTTTTATTTTAAGACAACAATGAAAACACCTTAGTGTAGATGTGGCTCAATATGTCTCTCCTTACTCTCCTTTTTACTCTATTCTATCTTTGTCCCTCTCCTCTGTAGCCTATCTGTGTCTTCAATGTCTGCGTTGCTCTTTCCTTCCCATCTCTACACCTGTCTCGGTGTTCTGATCTCTCTCTCCTACACATTAAAATCTGAAGTATTAATTCAACCCTCAGAGTTGAATTCACACTCCATATTTTACATCTCTCCTTCTGAGGTTCTGTATAAATAAAACATTCTAGCACTTTTTCTCTCTCCCCCGCTGTGATTTTATCACTCTGTCACAGCAATCGGTCAGCCAGAGGAAAAATCCCAGCATATAGACCCCTTAACAGACGACGTCACAATGATAAGAACCAGTATGCGCACAACCAGTATGCGCGCAATGAAACCCATTCTATCAGATCTCGCTAGGACGCGCCTCACCAGCTGAGCCAACACACAAGGGTTGGGGTGTGCTGAAACCAGTGCACCCCGAAACAACAGGTTCAGAATTGATTGCGTGAAACAATCACCTGTGCGTCCAGTCTCAATGTTAGTAAACAAATAATTGGTCTATGCATTCAAGCCCTCATGCATATCTTAACAGTAGACAGCGTAGGAATACTTTAAGTGTGTTACTATGGCTATAACATCTTTCTCTGGGCTAGTTAAAACTGAGATATTAGCAGGCTTGGTGTACTGGCAAGTGCTTAGCTAAAGCTGTGACCAACCAGATGGCCAGAGGCTAAAGCACATTTCCATGCCCATGGGTGGGTTTCTTATGGGCTGTACAGACCCTCTGGCACCCCATAATCTCAGCTACAGTTCACCAGAGAACTGTAGCTGAGATTAAGAAAAGGTCTCTTCCTCCATTCCTCCCAGTGTAGTTTTAATTCATGAAGCAGAAGTGTATTCTCTCTCTCTCACTGTGCAGGTGCATATGTAGCTCGTCTAGTTAATTAATCATTTCTGCCTGGTTAGAGATCACAGAACACACACACACACACACACACACACACACGGCTGGCCTCTTCAGTGCCACACACACACACGCGGCTGGCCTCTTCAGTGCCACACCATAAAAATCTTCGTCATACAGTACATCATACAAAATCACATAGTTTAAATTGCTCAATGAAGGCCACACAAACAATGTCCTGAAGCACTTTGCGAGCAGTGGAGGCGAGACGCCATAGGTGTCGATAAGTAGACTATTCAAAATCATAAAAGAAAAGGTTCAAAAGCCTATTTATTGTGAAGAAAACATAATTGTGTTCTCAAATTGCAGAGCTTGACGTCAAGGCAGAGCTGAGAAAGCTGGATTGTTGTAACACACACACACACACACGATATGAGTCATAGAAAACAACAGATGCATCTCATATCATTGTGCACTGGGTGTCTGGGTCTGAACATGACCATGTTCAGCTGAATACTGAACTTCCTGTTGGGCAGTCACCACTTTTTTTTTGATTGATTGACATCTTTATTAATCATGAAAAGAAATATATGGGTAACATACATCTGTCCCACAATAATATAAAAGGACAACTTAAAAAAGCTTACAGCTTGTTTCCATTGCGGTCCACTGGGTAACACTGACCCTCCCTGTGATATTCAACTAGTGGCCCGCGGCCCAAATTCGTCCCCTGGGGAGTTTTCTTGTGGCCCTGGAGCACAATCCATAATTCCAATGTAAAATGTAAAAAATGTAAAATGTAAAATGCAAAAATTAAATGTAAACAATATATATTATTGGATGGTTGGTTTAGAGCCATATGAAATCCGTTTTATTTTTTTCCCAATTCCGTTTTATTTTTTCCCAAATTCTGTTTTTTCCATTTTAATATTTCTGAATTCTGTATTTTGCTTTTTATGCTCATTTTTACCATTAAAAAAGTGTCTGGTAAGTGGAAATGAATAAATGTTCAAGATATAACAGTCCATACATGGCCCTTGTTGTGTTATACGCAAAAATGTTCCCAAAATAATTCGGTCTAATTCGGTCTGAGCATGCGCAAAATGGCGTCGCCCATGTATTATTGTTTCTATCGTCTTTCTAAGACTATTTCTACGTGGATTTTACTGTTTATAAAGTAGGATGTGGCCATGCAAAATGGTGGTGTCCCGTGGATTTGTAAAAAATCGCGGTAAAAAAAAAAATTTACCGCGATTTTTTTTTATTTTCCAAATTCTGCAATATTCCGTGTTTTATTCCAATTCCATTTTTATTGGTCATTTCCGCGATTCCGTCCGCGATTCCGTTAACACGGATTTCATATGGCTCTAGGTTGGTTGTACAGGATGACCATTTTGAATGTTTTACTTATAACCGTTAACCCCGGACATTGTATTGCCTTAATTGAGCAATTTGGCCTGCTGTGGCACACGGAAAACGTTTGATTTTGTATGATTACTAAGGACTGATCTCATACTTTAATAAGAAATGTTTTACTGAAGCGCTGAAATGGAAGTGGACTGAATAAATATTAGCCTACATAATTAATATACAATTGTAGTAATCTGTAGCTAAAATGAAATTGCTACATTTACTGTAATCACACTGCAATATGTAATAGACAGATATGCATATAGATGTATAGCCTGTAAGCATAATTGTCATAAGAAACATTAGGCCGCATTCTTGGTCGTAAATAGCGTGTATATCCTGGTGGTAAATTCCGTGGATATTGAGATAAGTCAATTCTGATGCGATTCCTGAAAGGGGGTGCAGAGCCGTGATTTGGGCAGATCACAGGTATATCCAATTTTTGTCTGAAAGTCACCAGCGCGCTCCCGTGTAGATCATTTGCATTGTTCCACGCCCCATTTAACCGGGATTAACCCACGTGAAAAAAACTGATCTGCAAGATTACAACGTGTTCTTTCTGGAAGCGAGTGTCTCCCTTGATCGCGAGATGGATCTAATAAAGTAACTCATGTGTAATGAGATTAAGAAGTTACAAAGTTTAAACATGTAAGTCTGCCTCTGAGCAGACGTGAGTTTGAGCAGACATCCGTCAAAATTCCCGGACAAAAAAAGATTGATGAATCAGACTCTGAACGTGGGAAGTATCGTAAATACCGATACGTACAAATATGTGTGGAAATTAAGCCCATTGTGTCCTTATGACTTTGTGCTTTGTTCTTATCACAGTTTTACCAAAGAGCTATGTTTTAACTGACATAAAATCACTTAGATCTATTCACTCCACAAATGATCACCTTACAACAGCAAAGTACTACACCATAATGTGTTTCAGCCTACAAAAGCCTTTGTGGTGGTATATTTAGGGATTAGAGAATTTAACAGTGGCTGAATACTACTTTGGTTGTTCATTCAGAATGATAGAATCCTTCAGTAAAATATAAAATCCCACTGTCCCTTTAGTGTGGGATTTATGTGAAGCAAACAGCCACAGCAGAAATCAAGTGGCTTTGCAAACACTATTGGTCCATACAGTTGGAAATGTGTCATTAAGTGTCTTTAAGCTGTAGTGCCAATATGAGGATTTTTGCCAGTATTCTGAGTACATGTTTCTGATTATGTATTTACACAGGGTGCTAGTATTCAGCATGATGGGCCACCTTGAAAATTAGAACCGGCTTTACCCACTTGTCCCACAAGTGACACCACTGGATAAAAATGACCATATCTTATTAGTGAAACAAGTGTAAAAGCCTGGTGCCATATACACCACTAATATGACTGCATACCAAGCTTACAGTAAAGCATAGTGTTCTGTCCTCACAAAACGTTGTCCCCATGAACGTATGTTCAGCTAGACAGACAGCTAAACACTCTCCTAATCAAGCTCCAAAGAACAGGCAGTAGTGTTGATTTTAGTAGCTTTACTGGAGTAAGTGTGAAACTGCAGAATGACAAAATGACAGGAACACACAAATGAGAATGATGTACAGCATTATACAAATAAAAATGATACTATGCAAGTTGCATCACTACACAATAACAGACAAGCATAGTAAGGCCTACATAACATTTCACCAACACAAACATAAGAGGCCTAATTAGCTTTTATAGACAAAGTGAATGTAAGTCTACAACTTCACATTTAAAGACAATACGTGTGTCTATTTGTCAGCATACAAACTGTTTTAAATGTACTAAACAATGAAAACACAAATAAACCATAACCCAAAGTAGCATACTCAGTAAGCATGGCCAGTTAACAATTAGCATAGTTAACATGGGTAGTTAGCAAATAGCATGACCAACAAACATTTCATACAAGTAATGAAGTATCCAGTATGAAGCTAACAAACAGATGCACACTTCTATGCTAATAAACAAAGCAACTTACAGATGATGCCAATCATGCCATGTGTAAACTATGAAGGGAGAAGATATCATATGAAGGTAGGTAGCCATGAAGGCAGCCAACAGTAACATGCAGCTGCCTCTGGCAAGGTCTTGGACAGAAATGAGTAACACTTCCTGATTGTGAAGCTATCACAATAAAACACAAGCACTTTCTGATTGTGGGGCTATCAAAATAAAATACATGTGTGCAAATACACAGAAACAACCACCAGGGGGTGTCAAACGTAATACAAACAAATACAATAGAAATCTGGTTACACAACACATAGCCTCTACCACACCTACACAGAGCAGGCTACATACTAATAAATATACTGTACAGTAGTGTAAAGTAACTAAGTACATGTACTTTAGCACTTCTACATGTACTTTAGTACTTCTACTCCACTACATCTCAGAGACAAATATTGTACTTTTTACTCCACTACAATTATTTGAAAACTTGAGTTACTAGTTACTTTGAAGATTTTTTATATTATTACAAAACACATTTCAACCCTATATACACTTTGGCTATTTGAAAATAGCCAATATACAAGCTCACAAAGGCATCGCTTTGCAACGCGTTGTGAGCTAGCTTGTAGAACTTGTGAAATGGAACATACTGCATAATGAGTACTTTTACTTTTGGTACTTTAAGTACACTTTGATGCCAATGCTTTTGTACTCTTAAAGTAAGTCCATTTTTAACACTAGACTTTTACTTGTAACAAGAGTATTTCTACATTGTGGAATTGATACTTTTACTTAAGTAAAAAATGTCAGTACTTTCTTCCACCACGGTAAATATACTGATAGAACAAAACAAATACTCTTGCAGGACACACCCAATAAGTCTACACTGAGCAGTGTTACATACCCAGGCTCCCACTCCTCATTTGCCATCTCAGAGGCGTTTGAGGATACAGTAAGTTTGAAACTTGGAAAATAGATGAGTCCAAAGTTCATGCTGTCATGAGAGATAACGGCAGAAACATGGCAAACGCTATGATGGATTGTGGTCTGCATAGTTTTGGCTGCATGGCACACACCCTGCAGCTGGCCGGCCTCCATGGTGTTCTGAGCCAACGCAGCATATCCCATGTGGTGGCAATAGGCCCAAAGATCATTTAACCACTTTAAACCTGGCATCCCTAATTTTCACAGGTCAGTATAGGCAAATTAACAATTTAAATAAAAACATATATATAATTAGAAAACAATTAAACCATGAATCACAATGAATGAGCTTGTAGATCTACAATTTCCCTATTTTTAAACTAAAATTATAAAACATTACAAAAATGCCTAAATCCTAAAATAGAGGAAATAGTAGATCTACAAGCTCACCATGAATCGTAATAAATAGTGAACTTGTAGATCTGTTATTGCCCCTATATTTTTTTACTTTCATCCCCTTGCCTACTAGTGCCTGCAGGCTGTGCAGCAGATCCATTTGGGGATGAAACCAAAAAGGCTACAGCGAGAACGATGTTGCCACTTGGTGGAACAGTAGCCTTACATTCTTCATAATTGATAGCCTTCTGGAACTAAAGCACGCACGTGCTTAGATACAGCATGCTGCTGACTGTACGACCTCCCTGCAAACCTCACCGTGGGATCACACTTCTCTCCTTTAATAGGTTTAATCGGCTGAGAGAACCCTGAGACCAGAGGTGGAAGAAGGTGGTCATGGGGCCAAAACTGTACGTCCTACAGGATATTCTCCATCCCAATATCTCCACTAATAGCCAGAACTGGCATGAACTTATGAACTCCCTGAAATTATCGTGTGGCTCTATATTGAATTGTGTTACAACTTGCATTTGCCTGGAAACCCCACACACCAGAAACATAATCTGAAACATGACATACAAGACGCATATAATTGTGTTTACGTACAGTATGATATCCTAGTTCCTTACAGGCTTCATCTTTACTCAGTTCTGAGCTCAACCAGCTGAATCAATTAGATTAGAACACATATGCTTTCCTTGAAGGTCATATATTCATCTAAAGGTCATGCAAAGATATTTATACAGTACACACTGCAGCGCACACACACACACACACACACACACACACACACACACACACACACACACACACACACACACACACACACACACACACACACACACACACACACACACACACACACACACACACACACACACACACACACACACACACACACACACACACACACACACACACACCAAAAATAAAACAAACCCATACAGCACAGTCATAAATACTGTTATTTCTACCTTTAGAAGTCTATTTTAACTAGTCCCACTGTGGGTCTCTATTTTTGAGTGGTGCCAACCACTCCTATATCTGACTTTGTCCGTGTGTCCGGGTGTGTGTCCAATAAACAAACATTGATGACAACATCAATACGGGGCTCATCAAGGCACCACTCTCTTCACACAGGGTGTGATTTTTTAACTAGTCTCTCAGTTTAAAAAAAGGAATTCCCCCTGCTTGGCTTTGAGGGTGCAGTTTGAGTTTGTATATGCAGCGCACAGTACCCACTCAAAGGGTTAATGCGTGCTTACAATTGACACACACACACACACACACACACACACACACACACACACACACACACACACACACACACACACACACACACACACACACACACACACACACACACACACACACACACACACACACACACACACACACACACACACACACACACACACACACACACACACAGATATGCATAATGAGCTCAAACATTTTCAAACCAATCTCCCTCCAACCAATCCCAGCCCTTTCCCCATACCACCCTGCGGCTGGCCTGAGGATGCTGACACGGAGCGCATTCTGCAACCTAGCTCACTGGACCCCATATACAACTTTGATGAGGATGTTCATGAACTCACATGAGCAACATGGCACAAGTACGACAATTGATAGGCCTGCTGCTGGAACTGAAGATGAGTCACATGGTACAGAGAGAGCTGATGATCAACCACAGAGCAAGAGGGCACGGACGGATGGGGCATTGCCCGCTCTGCATGACATGTCTGAGGAGATTCTGGAGGAAACGGGACAAGAAAGGCAAAGGACGAAGGCATCAGAGCAACTGGATGGTTTCTTTGCAGGGGCCCCAGAAATGAAACCGCAGTTTGGATATTGGCGAAATAATCGCCTATGTAGCACAAATGGCACAGAAATACCTGTGTACTCACCAGCGTGGACAGTGAGCAGCTGTTCAGCTCTGTGTCTCACATCTTGAATGAAAAAGAGAAATAGACTGAGCTGCAACAAGGCAGAGATGCTTATCTTTAAAAAAAAAAGAAGAGGGAAAAACAATACATGCATCTTACTGAGAGAAATAGGCTATGAGAAATTGGTTATTTCATTTCATCATTTATATTTGGAAGAGGTCCGTTGTATGGGAAGGCTTTCCCAAGAGGCCAATTTTTTTGTTTTATAAATTGGCCATGTTCAGCTCCATGTTCCAGCCTACCTATACTAAAAGAGGTGAAAGATAGCCCTATTTGTTTGTATTTTTTTTCCAGTGCTTTCACGTTCGATCACAATCACATTTACTGTGATTATGTTTGACAAATATATTTCTATTTAGCTATGCGAGTACTGAAGATTTTGGGGACTACAGATGAAATTTAGCCTTTGGCTAACTCTGGCTCATTTACGTGGATGTGAAAACTGGCATGTTGATGAATGTGCACTGTCCCTGATAAATAAATAAAATAAATTGTATTGGAGGCTAAAAAGGCTTTTGAAAACAATGACGCAACGCCAAAATGTTCTGTCCGAGTGAAATATTTTATGTTATGTCCTGGCGAAGATGAACAAACAAACTACATCGGTATCTGCATTGGTATCGGACAAATTGTCATTTTAAATGTCGGTATTGGCCCAGAATTTCACTATCGGTCAGCGTCCCTACTCCCTAACAAGTATCTGTCAAAATAGGCAACAAGAGTACAGGGAGGGATTAAGACTCGCAGAGGCCTTTGGGCCAATTATCTTTTATCCCTAGTAGTCAAGGGCTCCTGGGCACTGGCCCCATTGGCTCCGTCTATAATCTGTCTCCGAGGATACAATGAAATAATGAGTGCTGGGGTGAAATAGTGTGAACAGTGTTTTCAGACTGTGTTGGAAAATGGGGAGTCTGCAGTTGTGACTTGTGACTGAAGTGGAGGGGGTCATTCCACAGCTTGCGAATTGGGAGAAAAGAGCCTAGGAGGAGAAATGGACCATTGGCCAGGGTGTCATAGGGAAGGAAGGGACAGAGGTCCTACAGTGTAGGTGTAGATTTATCTCTGGTCCAGAGCATCAGCGAGTTCTCGCTTGTACGACCGCCGGTGCAAGAGTTAAAGGTCTAAACGTGAAGTGGGCTGTTGTAGCGCCACCATGAGGAGATTTCAAAATTGGGATGGCGGTTCGTCCTTGGTGTAGTGGGAATGTGCGTGCAAAGTTTCACGGCAATCGGATGCTGCGTTCATGATTTGAGGCATTTTGTTCAAAACAGACCACTCCTGGAAGCTTTGGAAGCCAATCTTAGCAGGATAGAATATGAAAAATCGGACAGATTAGTCTTGATCACATGACTATAGAGATCATGGGTACCGATTTGGGTGATGTTTGGACAACATCTGTAGGAGTAATATCCAAAAATGTGTTTTGCTAAATCGGCCTCCTGGTGGCGCTATAACAGGCTAATGCGAAACGGTGCCGGAGATTGGCTGTACACAGAAGGACAGACGGACGGACGGATGGATGGACGAACACACGCACGCACGCACGCACACACACACACACACACACACACACACACACACAAGGATGAACAGACGGGGGGCCGAAAACATAGCCTTGGCCTGGCAGAGACAATTAAAATCAATTCATCTGCAGCACACTATTATGGTCTACAGTCTACACAATGAAAAATCGCATTATTTTAGCTACTGTATGAGTCACAGCATCAACAAGCCATATATCCCAATTTACATCCACCACAAGGTGGCATAACAGAAAACATGAAGAGCAGCTACAGTGAACTTGTGCTTACCTGCTGTAAACGTGCATTTATTTACAGGATAGAGGCCTCATTGTCTTTGCAAGGCCTTCAGTTTGTTTGTTTGTTGTATAATGCCAAAAACGTAGGGAATCCAAAGAAAATTCAAGTCGTGTTCATTTCCGCTGGTATACAGCCTATTAACTCACGTTATAAGGAGCAAGCAGCTGCTGCCTGCAGCTGAAAGTGTTGCAATTGTCCACATCTATTAGGAATGCAATTAAGTCTTGAAATATCCAGTAATCATGGAAACCATTTTCTTAAGTGCTTTGCGTGTTCTTTTAGCCATTGACTCTTACATTTCTGTGCCCAATTTTAGTACAGCTGGCAAAGCTTTTTTTGCAAGTAACGTTACAAAGTCAAACGCTAATCAGCAACAGCTGCAAAATGTACAGCTTGAGTAAACAACATCAGGCCAAACGGCAATCAACAACATACTGTAGATTTTTATGTTAGAGATTATCATTAATGATCCATAATATAAAAAATACAATTATAGAGTTACAACATACTTGGTGATTAAAACATAATACAAAAGACCCCACACATCTGGGTAAAAAAAATTAACAAAACAAAACTGCCAGACACTTTTTTTGTAAAACACTAGCTGGGTACTCTGAACTTCAGCCTGTGTGCTATAATAGTTTGGATAGAGAAAAACAGAGGAGCGGCTACTGTTAGTGTTTAGTAGGGCAAAATGGACAGATAAATGAAAGTAGATTCTATTTCTTGTCCCCCTCAGGCTAAAATTCACTCTGTCTAACCCAAAGACTGACTCACTAAAAGAAAACATAAGACACACACACACACACACACACACACACACACACACACACACACACACACATCTACAAGCTATTGTTGAACATTTTTTAACATTTAACATTTTTTGACATGCCCGAAGGGTTGAAAGTGGTTGAATGCACAGAGACGGCAGGTTCTTTATTAGAAGGGAAAATAAATAAATAATAATTGCCCCTGAGATGTACCAGTGCAAAGATGAAAAAATGTGGTGCAGGGGTAAAGTTCCTGCCCACCACTGTCTGTTTCCTCAGTGGTGTCCAGTGAACAAAATTGGCTGTGGTCACAGGTGGGAAGCCGGCAGGGGAGGGCATTCTCTGTCGCTGCGCTTGTGACTTCTACAGGATGGTCAGTGTGCCTATTCAGTAGGGAGTCGAACTGGGAGGTAGTCCTTTGCATTAGAAACTCCTCACTATCAGGTGAAAAGAAGCAGCTGGGGAGGGGACTCCATCAGCGGACACAGCGGACACAATGTGGCTGTCTACACCCTCTCCAGACCAACTGAGGGGGTTGCAGAGACAGGGTCTCTACACACATGGGTGGAGTTGGCAATAATCTAGACACCACTCACTAATGAAAATCACACCCTGTGTAAGTCCACTTACCAAATTTGTACTTGGTAGCATGCTGCAAACTGGAATGATGGCTGTTTAAAGCCCAGCCAATGGGCAGACAGAGGGGGCGGGGCTTAAGTAATGACAGTTAGTCCCTATTGCTGGCTTTAGTCCATGTACAAAATGTGTACTCCGTAGCATGCTGCGAACTTGAGTTATGGCTGTTTGAAGGCCAGCCAATGGGAAGACAGAGGGGGCGGGGCTCCAGAAATTCATGCTGGTCCCTATTGGTGGTCTAAGTCCACATACCAAATGTGGACTTGGTGGCATGCTGCAAACTGGAGTTATAGCTGTTTAAAATCCCGTGCTCATACGGGCGCTGGGGGTCCCTGGACCCCTCTTTGATAACTTCAGCAATTCATGCTCGTGCCTATTGGTGGTGTAAGTCCGCATACCGAATGTGGACTTGGTGGCATGCTGCAAACTGGAGTTATAGCTGTTTAAAATCCCAAGCTCATCCCGTGCTCATCCGGACGGACGGACGGAAGGACGGACGGACGGACAACTAGTGGCACGTGTGGCCAATGAGAGGAGAGATGGCATAGGCAATCTCCAAGTCCGTGTGTGTGTGTGTGTGTGTGTTTGTATGTGTTGCTTCTTTGCCGTGCTCATCCCGTGCTCATCCGGACGGACGGACGGACGGACGGACAGACAGACGGACGGACGGACGGACGGACGGACATACGGACAAAGTCAAGTGTAGAGCGGTTGGCACCGCTAAAAATGATAGGCCCATATCAAACCTCCTGTTTTTTAGAGCCCCCACACACCACCTCGATATGGGCATTGATGAGTGTCGAAAAGTAAAAGTAAAATCACTGAGAAATTAACAATGTTTTAGCAATAAACAACTTCTCTGATGTCTTCCAGTGAGGAATTTGAACACACCACAGCACTGAGACTGCTCTTATTAAAGGTATTCAATGACATCCACTTAAACACAGACAGCGGAGAACACAAGTTCTTAACACAACTTAAACTTCACACAAGATCTTATCCAGACACCATACACATTTATATAACTATATCACATGGTATAAGCACCGAATACGATAAAAGCAATACAAGTACTGAAAAAAATAATTATTGAATGTGTCAAGACAAAACTTAAGTCATTGAATTTGGTGCCTAGGAAGAATGACTAAAAGTAAGCACTTTTAGTCAGCACTTTAGTAAGCTTTAAACAAATTAAACCCTTAACATTTGATTTAACTGCTGAGTACCACCTCCCTAAAACTTGATGCTTATTTATTGAAAGACCTGTCCATTTCAACAAAGAGAAGAAAACATCATGTCAAACACTAGCGATGACGAACATGTGAGGATAATGATGAATACGATGACTGCTGCCCAGTGCCCAGTAGACATGAGGCACCAACAAGACCATCTGTGGATACTTCCCCTCTCCTGTGCTTTTCGTTTTCTTGTCTATTTGAAATCCGTTTTTATGGCACAAATCAGGAAAACAAAAGAAAAGACTGGCTGAGGAACACATTTGTCTGACTAAAATGAAAAAAAAGGTCCTGTCACTGTCTCGTAGATCCATTTGGAAAAAGGCAATTCATACTTTCATGCCATGTTATTTGGAGTGGAACTAGTTTTGACAGCATAATGGCAAAGCAAAGAGTTTTCCAGTAATAGAAAGTTCTATTTGACATGATTGACCTGTGGAGTGGAACATTGTTCAATATGAACATGCTGAACACAGTCATTGCAGTCCAACAGTCCATAGCCAGTGAGAGCACAACAAATATAGCCGCTGTCACATCCTGCCCTTATTAACAGAGGTAACACAGAAATGATCTGATCATTATCATAGTTAAGCTGTACTTTTACGGCTTTTTTCATTTTCATATGAATATAGATTTTGTTTTGTAGGGGTGGGGTAGCCTAGGCTGAGTGGGTAGGGACGCTGTCTGGCAATCGGAAGGTCATTGGTTCGCCCCCCGGTCCACCCAGTCTATGTGTCAAACCACTGAGCAAGTCCCTGAGCAAGACACTTAACTGCTCCCTGGGCGCAATATTAATAGCGCTCACTGCTCCAGTTAGGATGGATAAATACAGAGGGACATTTTTCACATGTGCTGTACAGTGACAAATACCCCAATTACAACTAATAAAGGGGACTAAATATAAATAATAATAATCATAATAATGTATTATTATTATTATTATAATAGTCATAGATGAGTTTTCCCCCAAATTAAGATAAACATAAACATTATGATACCGTTTGTGGAATTATGGCCGTTTCCCGTAACATCGCTGTCACCCAAGCTCCGGCGTTTGGGCACTCACACCTACGTCGCACCGCCGATCCGACCAATATGCCCACATATGGAGATTCCTTGATGTCATCAGTATATGCACATATGGGCACGCCCATATATGGAGCTCTCTGTATCTGTCAGTCATTGTCCCTTTTATGCCCATATATGGCGATCCCTGATGTCAGCAGTATATGCCTATATATGGGCATGGTTATGTCTAAGTCATAGTGACAAGCCACAGTGGTGGCTTGGGGGAGGGGGGGACTTTCAGGGCTTGGTGAGTGTTGGGGGCGTATTTTAGCATTTCTGAAGCTTTAATTTGGTTAACTTGTTCAGCTGGTTGATCTTTCATGGGGAAGAAGTGCTTTTGTAGTCTACTGCCGTGGCCATGTGGCTGCGGAGCCATTTTCCATGTGGCATCATCTGAGCAGTCTGTGGTTGGGGTGATTACTATTTTTCATGACTGTGAGCTTTCTGTGAGCTTTACTAACACAACGTTCATCGTTTAGGTCTTGGCTAGAGAGATGGACGCTTCCGCCGATGCATTCTGCTGTCCGCACAAGCCTTTGGATTGCCTTACGATTGAGGTCAGTACAGTACTGCTCTTGGTAGTACCTCTGTAGAAGGCCCACACGACTTTTGGTCTCATGCCGAACCCGAACTTCTTCAGTCGCCTGAGAAAGTAGAGGCGTTGTTGGGCATTTTTCACCACCAGTTCAGTGTATACATCCCAGGTGAATGTCTTTGTGTTAAACTGCAGCACCTCCTATGCGGATGGCGTTCCTGGTCCATGGCTTCCTGTAGTCCACATTAAGCTCTTTTGTCTTGTCAATATTGAGAGACAGGTGATTCTCTTGGCACAATTGGGTCAGGTTCTCCACCTCTCTTCGAACAGCTGTCTTCAATGCTCTTTATTAGGCTTCCCCATGACGTTAGCCAGGACAAAAAAGATAGAAAGACCTGCCATCTCCGGTTTACTTCCCATAGGCCTATCTGCGTGAAGTAGGTGGCCGACCTTTTAGGAGACCGGAAGCTGATTGGAGTCTATTAATTCCAATGGAAGAGTAGCCCCTCCACAGATCCGGCGAGCAGCATTTACTCAAAAGATGCTTCAAAAGTCCAAAGACTCACCCCATCTACCAATCCATGCAGACATCTACAACCCACCCACAGCTCGACTTCAATCCAGACGGCCAATTTGGAAGAACACCCCACCAGCTGACTTCACCATCCAATCAGCCTGGAAAAATGAATGGGAGTCCAAGGAGGTCCCAAACAAACATCTGGTGTCAGACCCCAACCAACAGGTCCCTGGCACCAACCTCCCAAGGAAACAATGGTCGACACTCAATCGATTCAGGACTGGACATGGCCCCTGCTTGGCCAGCCTTCACAAATGGGGCAGTAGCCCAAGCCCACTATGTGCTTGTGGAGAGGAGCAAACTATGGAGCACATCATAGAAGTTTGTCCTCTCCAATGACTGAAAGGAGGATTAGTCATCCTCCATACAGCAGACCAGGAGGCAACTGCTTGGCTTAAGGACTTTGCATTCGCTAAATAAATAAAATGGAGGAGTGAACACTTAAGCCCCATGGTCACTGAACTAAATATTGGACCCGGTCATCACAAGCCACACTATCTTCTCAAGATTTTCATACCAAAATCTTCTTTTTTCAGCGAGACAAATCAGGAAAAAATCGACTTTATTATCAACATTTCTCTGTCCTAGCAACACACTCTCACAGGATCTAGCACCAGTAAACATGGGACGTTCGCCGTCAGACGGCGGCACCCACTTACAGTAGGAGAGAATTTGTAGGATTTATGTGCCATTTTGCCTCTAGTGGCGCCAATTGGGTTGGCGGATCTTCCTAAATTAACCATTTTTGACGTTAGTCAGGAGCCTAGCTTGCTCGCCTGCCCTGGTCTGATACACAAATTAGCCAATTAACCACAGGATTGTTTCTCAATTGACCATGACATAACAACATCTCCCCTTAATTAAATAGTGACATTAGGATTAGAACGTTACAGTACACTACACTACATATTTATCTTAATCTCTGTTGACTGAATTATTGTTTATAGTCAATATTGCTCATCAGCAGATTACACTTGGATGTTGACCTGGAGTAGCCCATATTAAACAGCTGATTCAAAAGAAACTGGATAAAACAGTTTAAAAAGCATACATTATCTAATGAATTATTCATGACAAAGTTGGGTACACATCCAAAGTGACTTTTAAGAAAAGTTTTTTCCCCCCAGTTAGGGCATCAGTGAATTTAATATCAGTTGGCCAAATTGATTTTAGGCCTTTTCCCCCTCATTACGATGCATTATGAGCAATATCAGAAAGTGTTGATTCAGCAGATCCGTGAAGTGGTACCGCAGCCACCTGCCTTGAACAGTGGAAATAGACCCCCGCCCCCTGCTCTGCGTTACCCTGCCACTCAGGGATAATCCACTGGGAGTCAGTCAGTTATGAAAAAATAAGTGGGGTGCTACAGCCTTCGGTTTTGTGCGAGTGACTTTGCTACTTAAGAAACTCCCCATGTCAAACATGAACAAAACCCCATACGAATGGCTTCGTATTGTAGTGTGGTAGAATTGTCAGCTGAGGAGACACTGGCGTTCATCAAAGAAGCCAAAACACAGAGCGGAAAACTGTATACTAACAAAGGCGAGATGAGCCAGCAACACACCTTGTTCTGAGCCAACTCTCTCCTCACACTGTTGAAAAATCCAAGAAGGACTATACCATTTAATTCACTTGGGCAGTTCTGTGTGAGTAGTGTTGAAATATTTTGTCAAAGTGTTGACAAATGCTATTTTCTCATTGTCACTGTGAATAATTAAGGCTATATGGGTACAGTATGTGATACACAAATGCCCAGGTGGTAAACAGAGAGAGTCTCTCTCTCTGAAAATCTAAGAAGGACTATACCATTGAATTCACTTGGGCAGTTCTGTGTGAGTAGTGTTGAAATATTTTGTCAAAGTGTTGACAAATGCTATTTTCTCTGTGAATAATTAAGGCTATAGTGGTAACACTCTCTATGCGCGCACACACGCACACACACGTAAGAATCATAAAGACACCACCAGGTGCAGGAGCTCAGTTTATTATGGGATTGAATGCCAGTCTTAGTCACGATCAACGGTACAAAACCTCCACCACTGCCCTCACACTGTCTGCCTGAGTAGGGTCCTGGGGCACATCTATTCTTGTTCAATTTCCCCCCACTGAGAATAAGCCCATGTCTGCTACGCTCGCTCCCACTTGATGCCTGATAAATTGCACCCGGCTGCCACAAAGGACAGAGGAGTATAGCCCTAAAAGGCTCAGAATGCCCTCAAAGAGGGCGATTGGACACACTTGCACATGGCTTGGCTTTATTTTAAAGCTGATTTTAGAGGCAAAGCTTTTTTACTTGGAATAAGGACGTGTTCTTTTAGGCCTTTTTGAGAATGTGCAAGGTATCTTTATGACAGTCAGTCTTTCAGGGACAGCTTTCTTCCACATAAACGGTCTGTCTTACATTGTTAATGCATTTTCAAATGCTGTTTGAGGTGTTTTTGTTTATAAGCTCCGTACTGGTACATGAACGATGTACTTGTGCCGCTTTCTTTTTTCATGCTAGATCTAAATGTTTTATTGTTGCGAAAATATGATATAAAAAACAACCACTCTCAGTAACAGTCAGCCTTTTGGCTTGATCTTTGTATACCTGTCTATTTTTGGGAAGAATTAGGACATGTCAACCCAGGCCCAGCGCCAGGATGAAGTGACTGAGGGGCAGTTAAAAATGGCGTGGGGGGCAAATCTTTATATAGTAAAACATAGGTAGGTTATCTACCTACCCACATATAAGTAGGTTATTATTATCCTGCTTTTTGTTTCATCCTGCAGGGGGAAATATAGTTGACACATTTTCATAACCTGTTTGTTCCTTTGTTCCGTCCAGCTTCAAGGTGTACGAGATATCCCCCATTTCAACTATTCCTGGTATTTGTGATCAAAACTGTATCATCAGTAAACCTGACGATGGAGTTCGATGCCTGAGAGGCTACACAGTCATGTGTATACAGGGAACATAGCAGTGGGCTCAGTACACAGCCTTGTGGCGGTCCTGTGTCGAGGATGGTGGTTGATGAGGTGTGACTTCCGACTTTCACCGCCTGTGGTCTGCCCGTCAGGAAGTCATGAATCTGCCTGCACAGTGCACCGCTGAGTCCAAAGTCCTTGAGTTTACTGATGAGCCTGGATGGGATTATTGTATTGAAAACAGAACTGTAGTCAATGAAAAGTCGCCTCACATAGCTCACTTCCGAGTAGGGTAGGATTGTAGAGGCACCTGGGCTGGCTCCTCTGTCCCAAGATCGATAGAAGCAGTCAGAACCAGGGGGGGTGGGCCCATTCCGCGGGGTGATTTTGGGCCCAGCGATATCATTACTGCTGCTGGGGCTACTGGCCTGGCCTTGGCTCGGGTCTCAAATATGTTTTGTTTTTATGGTGTGGCACCAAAGGGGCCAGCTGTCTAGATCATGTTTGCCTGTATTTTTTTTTCTTTATCTCTGTCCATGCAAAAATAGACCAAGTACAGAGCAGCCCACGCTGACAACATGCATACAGCTTACCAATTACAGCTCAGCTCACCCTCGTAATCGTTAACACACAAAGGTCACCTATTATTGGTGATGTGTAGGCATGGTTCAAGATGTATGCATATCAATGTAGTGAATGTACACCAATGTACATTGGATGAAGAAAAGCAATTCTCCTACTCCAGTGAGACTGAAGAAATTGTTTTCCTACAAAGCCACGTTCTGATCCATCCTTATTCCTGAACTGCCTTTTGGCTAAGCAAACAGGCCAAGTAAAACAATGGCAAAATTTGAACTAAATGTTTAGTAAGTAAACTAGCTCAAGTGTGAACGGTTTGAAATTTTCACATCACATACAGCACTGTGAGGTTCAAATATAATAAATATATCTGTTGACATCACGTAACAAATTATGCTGTCCATGGTTCTGAAATAACAGCTCTGAAATGTTTCTCAGAACCATGTTTGAATGTTGTTTATACAGTGGGAAACGAGACTGGAGTCGAGAACAGGCTTCAAAGAAGGGGGAAAACTTCAAAGAATGTGTATCATTACTGTCGTCTCTGTGGCAGCCAATATTTCCGTTGCTTTTGCAATTTACTAGGTACTATATACAAATAGTAATCCAACTTAAACTGGAGAGGGGCAGAAAATCCAACTCCTCTTTCCCACTTGTGGTGCTGTGCACCTTAGATTAAGACAGTCAGTGTAAGCATAGGCATGTAATTATCTGCCTTGCCTGCAGCCTCCTCCATTTTACAGGGCCTTGATTCAGTGTACCATGTACTGTATCTCTACGTTCTATTAAAAATGCAATGTCCCTTTATGATTTGGTGGGTTGGACATCATTGACCACTGGCTGACACATCAGAACTGGTTTATTTTGATCTATAAAGTGACCCTCTCACACATTCTAATTAGCCTGTCTATTTCCAGGTTTGCATACTCGCATTAATCCATCCTCTCCGACACAGAGGTAAACAGAGACCTCAGCCGCCCCAAGACATGCACAACAGAGAGACCTGGCCAAGGTAGCGGCCATATGAAGTCATAACATATGAAAATACAACATATATACTGTACAAAAATCCACAATAAAACAAGAGAAGCTATTTAAACACAATCATAAAAAAGTGTGACTCCTTACTCTCCTTCAAAACCGCTCTAAAAGAGCACTTACAGGTGGCTACAATTCAGAACTGGCCCTGTGAAAAGTCTAAACATATCACCAGAAATGACCCCCGCCCAAACTGTTTACTGTACATATTTTTCTTTTGGATTACTACTCGTTTATATGATGTTTTTGCATAGTATTGAGTATTATTGTTTGTCATGTTTCGATGAATTGAATACACAAGACCCCAATGGAAACAAGCCATAGTGCTTTGGGTTTGTACTGTACTTTCTGTGCTTTATTTGCAAACTGTTAATACAGTATTCAATCAATCAAGAAAAACCACATCACCACATCCCAGTACTATAATCAAAAAGGCGCCATTTCTGTGTGTGGGTGTGGTGTGTGTGTGTGTGTGTGTGTGTGTGTGTGTGTGTGTGTGTGTGTGTGTGTGTGTGTGTGTGTGTGTGTGTGTGTGTGTGTGTGTGTGTGTGTGTGTGTGTGTGTGTGTGTGTGTGTGTGTGTGTGTGTGTGTGTCCCAACTGCCTCCAAACTTAGCACACATATTGCTCAGGGCTCTGGCCTTTGGACAGGCTACTTTACCCCTTTCAATTTGCATACACTTTGCATAAACAGTCACGATTTTGGCCACTAGCGCAGCCGCCCTACAGCGTGCATGCATATAAATGATATTTATATAAAAATATTATATGAGAAATAATGTAAGTACGAAAGGAATGTGCCCAAATCAAAAGTTACAAAAAACGAATACAAAACATGAAATCCACAATAAAAATAGCATACAATTACAATCCACGGTCCATAAAATAGACGAAGAGTTAAGCTAGTCATGGCTGATAAAGCAATCTTAGCTATTAGTGAGGGAGGGAGTAAACGGGTACAAACCATAGAGTTATATATTTCTAGAGAGGTAAACGGAAATCCCGCCCAGTCGCTTTTATGGAATTGTTCACCCAGCGCCCTTTTTACCCCTTCTTCCGGGTTGGGGAAGATGACGGGCGGGGCCTATCTGAGGCCTGTGCGCATTGCAATCTTGCAAGCGCTTTAGTGTAACCTCCGTGAGAAACCCTGTGCGCAAGCTCGTGAGTCGAGCCCATTGGTCAAAACCGTTTTCGCTCGTTCATGTGTGTGGTCACAGCTGTAGTAAGCTGCAGTACCAACATCGGCCACCTTGACTGAGGCGCTTCACTTCTCCCTCTCGGTTCTGGGGGCTTGGTACAAACCCAAGGGTTATTACACAATAGAGTTGCTCATAATATACAGACTCAATCAGGTTCCGAGGGGGTCTGGAGCACAAGATTGTCAACGTGCAATAGAAAAGGCTGCCCGGCTTTACAGAATTTTGAGTTGGAACCACACTAGGTGTATTTCATTTTCTCAAACTTCAGAAGGTATAATATATTACTAACCCATCTGGAATGGGACGGTGTATGTTTTCTTCCAATACACTAGTATAAGGCCTCTCACCAGAAGAGTCACAAAAGCAACAAAATCGGATTCATATTTAGGTCGAGAAATTGTCACAAGGAGAACGCCAAAGAGAGGGGGAGGAATCTATATAGACACCTGCGGCACATCTGAAATAGTGTCAAATATGGATGGCCAATAACACCGTAAGGAAGGAGAGGTCCAAAACATATGAAAAAGAGTAACTTTTCAGGCCATGACCCCACAAATATTCATATTTGAACTGGGAACCCTGACAAGCACTTGGAATTGTAGGAGTTGAGGCATTACATTTTGGTTCCACAGATAAAAATATGAAAATAGTCGAATTACAAGCTGACGCCTTGCATTGTGAGGCCTTGTGAGCTTGTACTGTATATCGGCCATTTTCAGTATAGTATACTTTGTTGATTTTAGAGGCATTAAAAAGGTCTTAAATTGTGACTTTAGAAATGTGCAGATATCCTGTATACACTATACACTTATACTGTATGTTGGTTTGTCTACTGTTGAGTGAGAAAACAATGTTGTACATTAAGCAAATCATCTGGAGACCCCCCACAATAATTTGGGGACCCCCCCTGGAACCATTGGTCTACAGAGGGTGGTTAAAACAGCACAGCATATCACCAGGACTGAGCTGACAACCATGCAGGACCTTTACACCCAGACGGTGTGAACAATTTAGGTATTTAGCAGGCACTCTTACCCAGAGCGACTTAATAAGCAAGATAATCACATGCATAGATAAGAATGCAGAGAGACAGCGTAGTGCTTCAAGAAACTAGGATTCCAGGTAAAGAAGAACCTAGCATCTGTCTAAACAATATGCTATCAAAACAACACGCTCTACATTGAAATGGTGTACAGATTGTGAAGATTGTGTTATGCTGGTGTTCTTAATCACCATCAACAAAGGTCATAGGCTTTGAGGTAGGAATGGGGAAAACACCTGACGGGTGCTTTTCTCCAGTCCTTTATGATGGCCATAAATTCATCAATCTAATTTAAGATTGTAGATTATTCCATGGCAAAGTGCATAGTAGGAAAATACAGTTTTCCCCAGATCTGTCAAAACCCGGGGTACGTTAAATAGCATCCACTGAATACCAGAGCTGGGACAGTAGAGAGTACAGTGCATGCACATGCAAATGCACACAAAAAGAGAGACAACACACACATGGACCAAACTCTGAGAGTGCATGCATCAGCACTCTTATATAGGCCTACATGCATTGAAATACGAAAGGCTTGAGGAGTTGTAAAGAGCGATGACGGAGGGAGGGAGGAGGCGAGAGCGGAGATGCAGTGTTTTCACGTGAGAACACATGAGGCGGCGGTTGGATGGCGACGTGCCCGTAGAAAAAGCACACTCCAAAAGAGAGAGAAGAGAGAGGTGAAAAGAGACAGACGTGAAGGAGTGGGAGGGGGTGAAAATCGTGCTTTCACGCCATTAAAAGACTGCCAGCATACAGAGATATAGCAGGACGAGAGGAGATGGGAAAGGGGAGGAGGATGAGAACTATAAGCTAGCTTCTACAATAGCCGGAAACATATGGATGGAGGGAGAGAGAGAAAAGAGAAAAAGATAAGAGACAGAGGGAGAGAGCAGTGGTGGTCACATTTTTTACTTGAGTAAAAGTATCAATACCACAATGTAGAAATACTCTGTTACAAGTAAAAGTCTGGTTTTAAGAATTTACATGAGTAAAAGTACAAAAGCATTCGCATTAAAATATACTTAAGTACTGTACTCATTGTAAAAGTACTCATTGGGCAAAATGTCCCATTTGACAAAATGCTTTTTACAAGCTTGTAGATCGGCTATTTTCAAATAGTCCAAGTATACATTACATAGGGCTGAAGTGGTTAATGTATACGTTTAGTAATAATCAAAATCTACAAAGTAACTAGTAACTAATGTTTTCCCATAACTGTAGTGGAGTAAAAAAGTACCAGTAAAGTAAAAGTACCTGAACATTGTGCTTAAGTACAGTACTTGAGTACATGCACTGAAGTTACTTTACACCGCTGGCGGAGAGTGGGTAATAACAACTAAACGGACAACAAGAGTGTGTGTGTGTGTGTGTGTGTGTGTGTGTGTGTGTGTGTGTGTGTGTGTGTGTGTGTGTGTGTGTGTGTGTGTGTGTGTGTGTGTGTGTGTGTGTGTGTGTGTGTGTGTGTGTGTGTGTGTGTGTGTGTGTGTAAAGCAGAGCAAAGTGCTGCTGCAAGCAGACTGCGTACTCCCAACACATTAAGGCTGCTATTATTAGAGAGACAGATCGGAGAGGCCTGATGAAGGAGTGTAGGGGAGAAGAAAGTAGCGGAGGGGGGAGAGAGAGAGAGAGATAATAGAATAGAATTAGATAGAGAGGGGAGAAAGGGGAGGGGGGCTGGCTCCAACCTAGGGAGGGATAGGAGATGAGAGAGAGAGAGAGAAGGGGGGGTGGGTGCAACGATGGCGGTAAGCGACAAAGGGGGGTGACAAAGCAAAGGGGGGTGGGATTCCTGTAAGTCACAGGATAGGTAGACATATGGGTAAAAGGGGAGAGAGAGAGAGAGAGAGAGAGAGCGATCAAGAAACTCGACTGTGTCGTTTTAGAGGAATACAGTCATGTATTTTCAGATGCTACAGTATATGTATTCCTCTCCTCACTCCATATGATCATTCGCTCCATTGCCTTTAGCCTGAAGCAATAAGACCTCAACATGCTACTCGTGTGTGTGTGTGTGTGTGTGTGTGTGTGTGTGTGTGTGTGTGTGTGTGTGTGTGTGTGTGTGTGTGTGTGTGTGTGTGTGTGTGTGTGTGTGCATTGGCATTCACCTTCTTTCCCATGATACTCCTTCATCTTTTCTACAGGTATATCCATTCGGCTCTAACAAGGTGCTTCACAGCAACTTAAAAGTTGCCATTTCAAGGTAACAATATGCCGGGATTTGATGACGACAGAAAAAAACTGAATACAGTCAGGGACAAATGTAACAAAAAGAAGTAAATATCCCAAGAAGTCAAATCTGTATATTGTACTGCAATGACATGTTACTCGTTGGACTCAAGGCACTCTAAAGCTCCCAATCAAATGGTTTCAATAGGACAGTATAAGCAGGATGCTCTCGATATTGAATTATCTTTTCTTAAATGAATGCCCTAATTCAGGGGTCTTCAGCGTTTTTCAGGCCCCCAGGTCTAAGGACCCCTTAGCGGAGAGTGAGATGAAGCAGGGACCCCCACTACATATTGTATAAAATTGTGTTGCAGATTAAACTTCTTCATAGACTTGTTTGACAGCACTATCATCAGTGTATGTTGGATTTATGTTAATGTGTATTTTCAGACATTTAACCACTTAAACCCTCAATACTTAGTATAATTGACCATTCACAGTCTGTACTTCTGCTCTTTTTTCCCCTCTACACAAAACGTCTTTGCCGAAAATAGCCGATCTACAAGCTAGATCTGCTATTTTTGGCTTAAGGTTCTCCTCAAAATAGGGGTACTATGAGTTCAAGTGGTTAATGTAAAAAATATATACATACCCTATCACACAATGATTTGGTGGCCCCCCTGTAACTCTGAGGACCCCCTAGGTGTCCCGGACCCCCTGTTGAAGACCCCTGCCCTAATTCATACTTCATTGTCAGTCATTGACTGCCATGCAAAAAGTAGCTAATGTAGTTGATCTACTAGGCCACAACGCGTTGTGATGTGACACACGGTGAGTTGTAGATTAAAAAAAAAGATTCAATCCGGGAACGCATCTGTGTCACTTTAGATTTCTATGGCTATTAAAAAATAGCAGATATACAAGCTCGAGTGCCGTGCTATGAACATACAGATCTGCTATTTTTGAGAAATTGTGAAAAATTGTGAAAATCTTAGAATATATTTTCTACAATTGTCTTCTAAATCTTGACATTTTTTTGAAAAAACGTATGTTGCTACTTGCTATATGAGTGGTGCTCCAACTTTTCCATGTCAAGGACCCCCAAAATTATATGTATTTGGCCACAGATCCCCACCCCATCTCAAAATATGTTGTTCCAGGGACCCCTAGGAGCACAGATCGGAGTTAAAAATGTTAGCTTTAAAACATACATATATATTCAAAGATTTGCACTCGGTGCTGCGCTATGAGCTTGTATATCTGATATTTTTGAATAGCCAAAGAAATCTAAAATGACACAGATGCGTTCCCGGTCTTAAAGGGTTAATGACATGCCCAAGACACCAGGTTGAAAGTGGTTAAGTCTGTCTGAGAGTTGTACTGTATATAACCAATAGAAAGTATTGACAAGAGATTTAGGCTAAATAATAACTACATTGGATCCAATTAATGGAAGGCTGATTCTTTTTTCCATTTCCTGAAAAGTGTAACATATTAGGACTTAAAAGATTTCTCCCTGATAGTGACATGTGCTTCTCAAACTCTTTCATGTCAAGGACCCCCAAAAAGATATGTATTTAGCTGCAGACCCCCTTCTCAAAAAATAGTTTGTGCCAGAGACTTCCAAAAGCATTTAAAAAAAAAAATCACTTAAAAAATATATATTCAAAGATTTGCAAATATTCAAGATTTTCTAAAACAGCAGATCTACAAACTCATAGCGCGGCACCAAGTGACGCGCTCTATCAATTGATATCATTTTTGTTCCCCCTGGAAAATCGTAAAACATGTACTACAGAACTGTGAAAATTGCTGTCTGAGGTTCCGCATCGAGTTTCAATGTAGCTAATAATCTCCTTCACACACACACACACACACGCCACATAAAATATTCTATTCTCCCAAGCCCTGTCTAATGCTATAAATTATAGCCTACTTATGACAGACATACAGTGTAGCTCAGGGGTTTCACACACTTCCTCCCTGTCTCATGCACTCAGTAAGTGGTGCTATGGAACCCAAGTCTGTAAAAGAGGCTTAATTTTCTTCCAAAT
Source organism: Gymnoscopelus microlampas (assembly GCF_963454915.1). Lineage (NCBI taxonomy): Eukaryota > Metazoa > Chordata > Actinopteri > Myctophiformes > Myctophidae > Gymnoscopelus > Gymnoscopelus microlampas. Next base: position 24,687,680 of record NC_139956.1, on the reverse strand, counting down.
ACCAATTATAAGTGAGCATTATTCAAACTAACTTACAGATCTCTGCTAATATGTTTTGTCTTGTGGGGATATCTGAGAGGGGCTAGATTGTTGCTCCATTATGCTCCATTCAAAGTCTTTGGTGTTGCCAGACTTCTGTTTAATGTTGCAGGATCATGGCGCCACCAAGTGGCATTGCTAGACAAAGACATGTTCACACAAGCTAGGAAGACTTCAGAAAGGAAAATGACAACTATAATGGAATATAGAAGTCCATACATTATGCTGTAGTAAGCCAATACAAAGTATAAGTATGACCTTGGTGAAGCCACACAGATAGTTAGCTTAAGTATAAGCATAGCAAATTATTAACTGAAACAATAGGCACTTAAATGACTTTACCCATTTTCAACCTATCTTCAAATAATTGGTCCTCATTAATGCTCATGATAATATGGAACCATTTTTTTCTACCGCGCCTGTGTCTCAGAGCTTTCACCCACCATTTTACACCTACAAACCGGTGATAAAGTTGATTCTGATTATAGTGTGAAACTTTAATGTGTGTAGGACATTCAAAGTATGAAAGCATAGTACATTCAAAAGTGTTTTTGGTTGTGTGCCTGGTGGCTTGGCTGGTTGGTGCACTGACCTTATGCTCCTTGGCTTTTGCTGCACTGCAGTCCATCCATGCCAACGTGATCCTTGGACCCAGTATAGGGACACTGGGACAGCGGTGATAATGCAGCATGAGCTCCACCACTGAATGGTACAGCTGCTGGTACTCTGCCACACTGCCTGCAGCCATGGAGGAGCAGGGGCTGTTCTGCACATTCTGAGCCAACAAGCGTCAAGTGTCACTGGTCCTGGGGATGAGAGCCAGGGGCCGAGGCAGCAGTCTGGCATGACAGAAGCATTCTGGAAAAAATCGGTTGTCCAGGGCTCCGGCTGGAAGGCCCTCTGGCTCTCCTGCTCTGCCCCTCTCTTGCTCTTTTCCTGCTCTGTCAACCTACCCTGTATAAATGGGTTTAAAGGTTAATAAAAATCACACCCAGTGTGAAGTGGGCGGTGTGTGGTCATCACAACATGACTCACTTTTAAAGTCCATACTGCTATTCATAGGGCTGCACATGTGTCATGTGTTTCGCTAGCCAATCACAGTCCTGAATTTGCAAAGTCAGGCAATCACATTACAGTTAGTGGTGATGACACTAGCTGTAATGTGATTGGCTGATATGAAAAAAGTATCGATTTGCATTAACAATTGAAGGGTTAGGGGGTACACAAATGTTTTGGTCGGTGTCCAAAACTCACTTATAGGGGGCGGCTACACCGCCCCAAAAAACAAAAGAAAGCAGGTGGAAGATGAAGACAGGTCAACAGTAGTAGGTTAAAAAGTGGCTAGTTGAAGTCTGGACAAGCTAGATGGACATAACTGTACCTCAGCCCTGCAGTTGAAGTCTTCCAGGTCGAAGACTGACTCTGGGTGCACTCTTGCATTCTTGGTCGTCTCCGTTCTCTCCAGGGGGTTTTCTCAGGAGCTTGGAGGGAGCCAGCATGGTGACCAGCAGCACTTTCACAATGTCCTGAAGAGAGGCCAGGGGATCCAATCATAGCCAAGTGTATTGTATGTTTTATTGCTATTTTATAATTTAACTTGTATTTGGGTTGTGGAGTGTCTCTATGGGCCCGCTCTGACCGGGAGGCATACGATAATCCGACATCCCATTTCTCCGACTATGTGGCATCCGCGTGCGGTTAGGGTTTGGGTTTGGAATAGGGTTAGTATTGGAAACGATGTGTGCTCTGGCTGAGTTACAGCACTGCAGACCACGATTGGCCCTAGGAGGCAGAATGATTGAGGGATGGTACCTACCTGCATTCCTCCTCAATCAGATCAAATTGATTACTGCTGTGTCTAATCTCTGACACCTGGGTTCTGATCAGCCTGGGCTCTAAAATCTGAAGATTGGCTTCCAAAGTTTGCAGGAGTGGTTCGTATTGAACAAAATGCCTCAAATCATGAACACAGAGTGCGATTTCTGTGAAATTTTGCGCACACATTTTCACTAGGCAGAGGCAGAAATGCCACTTAAAAATGTTCATGGTGGTGCTATAACAGGCCGATTTGTATTTTTACCTATAACTGCACTGATCTGTGTAAAACTTTGTAAGTGCACTCCCTAGAGGCCAAGGAAAAACCTTTGCCCTGCATTTTTCACATCTACCTTTTTATAGCACCACCAGGAGACCGACTTATGTAAAACATATTTTTGGATGTTACTCCTTCAGATTTTTTCCAAATTTCACGCACACATGATCTCTATAGTCATGTGATCAAGACGGATCTGTTTGATTTTTCATATTCTGATTGGCTAAGATTGTCATCTAAAGGTTGCAGGAGTGGCCCATTTTGAACAAAAGGACACAAATCATGAACTTATTTCTAATGAAATGTTTTTCTGTTTTTAAGCAATATATGGGGAGTTCTACTAAAAGACTGTATTGAAAATACCCCCAGGGAAGACAATTTATGTTTGGCTGCATTCATTTCCCCATCCCTAAATTGTAGGGATACAACAATTCTCACACCACAAAGTGGACCATGGATGAATGGTCAAATTGATCTGGTAAATGCAAATAAAAAAGTGCAATCCTCAAGCAATTAAAGAGTACAGTGATTTTACACATTTTGTATATGGTGCTAAGAAACCTGACAGGATATGGGGGTAGCAATACTCGCAAAAGGAGATGGATGTCAGTTAAACTTTCTGTGGGTTCCAGGGCGAATGAGAGTGTGGATGAGTTGGCAAAGAGGCTGTTAGAGAAAGGAGGAAGGAAGGAAATGTTAACTAGTATCAGTACAGCAGGGGATAAACTAGTAATTTTGGGGGGGAGACAATTGTGCCAAGAAAGGTGGAACAGGGAGGGAAAAGGAAGCATCTTTATCAAATTCAAAAGATTATTATTAGAAGTCACTGAAAATGGTAAAGAAACACCACACCGGGCTGTGTGAGGGGTGTCAGGAAGAGGAGTTAGTGGTTGTGTAGACGGTATGGGACAGAGAGAGAGAGAGAGAGACCATGAGGAATAATCTGAGGGAAATATACAAATGCAGGATTACTGAGCATGATGGTAAGAAAGTCCAGGTCAGGGTACCGTTACATTTCTTAATTAATCTGTTTTTCTTTCTTATAGTATATCATTATATATAGGGTGTGTGAGTCAAAGTGATTTACATTGTAAGTTTTGTCTGATCCACACTCCGGAGCAGAAGATAGCAGTAAAGCATAAATAATCTGGATGATAGATGCTGTTTATATGCTATGATACAGTTGGATTGGTTGCTATGATACGGCAATATCATGCACGCTATGATATGTTAGTATCATAGCAACCAAAGTGTCTTAGCATGAAAAAACTTGGTGCCTCCAAAGCACCCCAAGGCGCTCTGAGATGGGTGCCTGAGGGACAACCAGGAAACCACACTGCTTTTCTCTCCAGTCTCTTCAGAGAAAACATAACAGTTGTGTCTTTTCTCTGCCAGTGTGAGAGTGGTGCTCAGTATGCATGGCACAGCATGCAGGTAGCAGGCAGTTGTTCTGTCTAGACTTTCTAAAATATCCTTTGGCTCTATACCTGGTGGATACAGTCAATGTAGAAGCTGTATTGAGGGTTGCTGGGACCAGTATGAGGAGACTGGAGTCTACAGACTGTCCAGTGTCGCTTCAGTCCAAGACCTGTTCTGAGGAAGAACAATGCTGGCTGAGGTACGGGAATCAAATGAATAAGAACAATATAGTATTGAAGGTGGTTTACTTTCAACAGCTATGATTTCAGAGCAAAGCTTTTAATTTACTTTAAAAAGCCAATAAATAAACAAACAAATGAAACGCAGAACCACGGATGGAGCATCTCTACTCTCAAATGGCCAGGCGGAAAAGACTTTGACACTGAGAAAAGAAACATGTGACTGTAAAAGAACAAATAGGCTACCAAAGAAAGAAATCACCACATCATCGCAACAGCAATTCCTGATATAATCAAGCAGAGATTTTATTGATATCCGTTATGACAACCATCACCACCACCATTTTTTTTATAACCACTGCCACCATCTTTATAAACGTCAATACAATCATTATCGTTACCATCAACCATCATCAGCTGTAAAGATAAAATGACATTATCTTTCACAGATCAATGGCCACAGAGCTATTCTTCCATAATGCATGTGGCAATAACATCCTGTGTAACTTAACACTGTGGAGATTTTGTGTGACCATGGCTGAACAGAAAACCCATTCCCGGCTTTGGTGTAAATCAATGACACATTGCATGGATATATAGTGCAGTGGTTCTCAACCCTTTTAGTTTCAAAGACCCCCATAACTTTGAGTGTACAAATGGAACCAAATAGAAACATAAGGGACCATTTGATTCCATTTGCACATTCTCGGAGATACAGACCTGTAATGCATTTGGAACCCCCACAAGGAACCCTTGAGGGTCCCTGGACCCCACTTTGAGAACGACTGATGTGGGCTTATCGTTTATAACTTCACATGTAGGCTACATAATAACTACATTGTACTGACATTTCATTGGTTCTGAAAGCTCACTAGTAATCCAGCTTCAGTGAATGAATAATTTAAAGGGAGATTCCAGTGTAAAATAAAATTAACAAGCAAGGCCTAAAATGTTTGATGTAAACGTCATACGCTCTCCTGCAAAGCTGGAATTCAGAGCACCACAGCTCTAAGGATGTCACAACAAGGAGGAGACACTTCATGGACATTGTTGCCAGGACATAGAGGTTTGTGTATTTATCATAGTTAAAGGCATAGTGCCCTGTGTTTACCTAACAAAACAATATATACTACATGTTTTAGCCATCATTTTCCTCCATACCAGCAGTCATCAGCCACTGGAGTAGTGTGGTGGTGTTTACCTGCAGAAAGACATTGCCTTCTCGTTGTTTTTTGGTGTTTTCAATGTTGTTTTGGTAGACTGGACGTTTTTGGGCAATACCAAACTATTCCAGTGGCTGATAACTGCTGGTGTAGAGGGAAATGATTAGCAAAAAAGAAAAGGTACTTATTGTTTTGTTATGTAAACTAAACACGGCAAAGTTACATACTATGCCTTTGAAATTACAACTAATATAGAGTTCTAATATAACTATGGTAAATAGAGTTGTTTGACTGACAAAACGTGAACTTAATTTGTTAATAGTGCTTAACTGCTCTGAACCAGAATAAGTATTCATATTCCAGAGAACTGCAAGTATGGCGACACTTTCCACAAAGTTGGACTCTTATTTTTTGGGCTCAATGAAATCTGCTTAATATAAGTGTTTGTTTATGACGGGACAAAGACAAGAATCTTGTTTATTTTGCTGCCAAGAAACTTGGCAGCATGAGGATTAGTGTTCATGCACACAAATCTACACGGTTCACTTTGATAACAGATGAAGTTCCCTGGAAACTGAAGTTTAAATTGAATAATAAAACAAACAACTGGAGCTTATGTGATAAGCCAAACCAATTCTATATACAGTATATTTTTACTGTGCCACAATCTTGCTATGATGAGTAAACCCATCCACACTATTGTGCCATCACTGAGTGATCATGAGGGTAGCAATATCAGTATTGATAACAATACATCAATCATAAACAATAGATACATTTTCTTAAACATATACAGTACAGTATTGACAAGATGATAATCTATTGAAGAATGTAGTGTTGATGACAGGGTTAGTTTTGCTTTAAACAAAAAGAAAAGCTACAGCATGTATATACAGTATGTGGCAATGTAATAGATATATGAAAGTTCTCTCAGTATTTGAGTGCTATATTTCAAAAATATAAAATTGTTGATCTCAAAAGCCAAACATTGCTTTCCTGCATCTAATTAACCCAGTTTATACTGAGAATTTACAGACCCCACGGAACACGATAGTTATTCCAAAACAGAATGCCACGAGAAGCCATTGATAAAAGTCCTTCTACGTTTGTATGAGGTCTGTCCCTGAAACCACTAAAGATGTCATAGCTCCCAATTTTTCAATTTGGAATGTAAAATAAGCTAATCTTGCTTAGTGACAATTAGAATTAGTGCCAGTAATGAAAACGTATGGGTAATATTGCTTTATAACTTCCAGCTTCCAAGAAGTAACAAACATATCTGTGGTGAATTTCAAGTATTCCTGTGCCTCATTGCCACAACTCTTTCTTATACAAGACCCTGCTTTCATCTTGTCAATGCCGCAACTCTGTGAATATAAGGCTTTGCTGCCACCTACTGCATGAAAATCCCTATTGCCAAACTAAACAAAATCGACAGATGGGACTTACACAAGAACAATCCATCATTTCATAAATCATGAAAAATGAGATGCAACAAAATTCTCTCATCATTTATAGACCTGCTTCACAATGAATCAAGTATAATTATACTTTGTTTCTACAGTTAATCATAGAAGAATATGGCATATTAACAATGCTAAAGCATTTCATTTAAAAGCTTGCTGCCCTTGGAAATGTTTACTTTGGTGATATAAGACACCAAAAGTGCAGTAAAAGTTCACCAATTAAATCAAGACTTATTTTTTTTATACCAATATAATCAGGCTCATCGTTTCTTTTAGTCGCATGTCCTGCGTTCAAATAACTTTGTTCTTGATAAAATCCACCACTGTTGTATCTCTTGGAACAATACCTAAATGCACGCACTAGCGAGTGCGTGCAATAAAGTACTTGTTCATTTGTGTGCATGTGTCTGTGTGTCTGTGTGTGTGTCTGTCTGTGTCTGTGTCTGTGTGTGTGTGTGTGTGTGTGTGTGTCTGTGTGTGTCTGTGTGTGTGTGTGTGTGTGTGTGTGTGTGTGTGTGTACACTTGTATTACTATACTTGTGAGGGCCAAATGTCCCCAGATGTATAGTTTTATAGAATTTGAGAATTTAACATTGTGAGGACTACTTTCCTGGTCCTCACAAGAGAAATGGCATACAAATATGAAATCATTCATAGATTCAGGTTAGGATTAGGCATTTAGAGGGTAGGTTTAGGGGCTGGGATTAGAGTTATGCCTGATTCATACTTAGTTACGTGCTGGTGCAGCTTGTAGATCTGCTATTTTCAGGTTTAAGGGTTAAGATAAAAACAATGGCAAAAGAAATTTGCATTCACAAAATCATCGTCCTAAAATGTGGATGTCCTCATATGTATAGTAATACAAACGTGTGTGTGTGTGTGTATGTATGTGTGTATGTATGTGCGTGTGCGAGTGCGTGTATGAGTGTGGGTGGGTGTAGCTTTGAATTATTATACTTATTCCTTTTTTTGCTTTGGCATGTCAATGGCTGTCGTTCAGCATATTTCTCTATGTTTGTTTGTGTGTGAGTGAGACAGAGACAGTATGCTGATACACAAATGCAGCATCAACTAAAATCCTGAGTAAAAAAAGTTGGCAACATCAGATCGCAAAGGCAATATAGCGGAATTGTAGCGCGTTAGTGTGTGTGTCTGTGTGTGTGTGCGCATGTGTGTGTGTGTGTGTGTGCGTGTGACTATATGAGTTTGTACTGTATGTGGGAGGCTATTGCATGCATTGGATTAATGATTATGTCACTAAGTTAAGCCGTTGTAATGTCTGGCATAATGCTGCGACTAAACATGCAAGCGCGTGTTGTGATTATTATGTGTGCATGTAAATGTACTGTGTATGTGGGTGTGAGAGATAAAGTGTGACATCACTGGCACAAAGCGGTGTTTCTCTGGGCACTCCCAAAGAGGCTGAGGTGATGAGAGACACGCATGTGGAAAATATAATAGCGTAAAAAACACACACATTTATCACAAATACCTCCAGGGTTGGGAAGGAACACCCATATTGATTGTGAGTTAATAATAAATAATAATTCACATCTAGAATAATGAACGGTTAATCATTATGGGCAGGTCAAAAATTTGCTTCAAGAATTTCGACAACGCATCAGAATGCAACGCGTTGTGAAACCTTTCAGATCGGCTATCTTCAGCACACAACACCATCGTATGACAAAGTATAAATCAAACCTAAAGGAGGCCGACACCCATTTTCATCTCAATCTTCAATTGGTACTCACTGATGCTCATTATAAGATGGCACAATTTCCGACTACTCACTCAGTGGTTGGACAGTTAAGAAACCTGCCTACCAATGACATCATCGACGGGGATTCCAAGCCAACAGAAATTACAGCCTTTTCTCTGCCTGGAAAGTTAACATGCTGAAATAGAAGCCATTGTTCTTGCATTAATATCAAATAAAGGTTGAAATCCTGTTTGTAGGCAGACCAAACCTGCCTACCGATGCTGTGACTGGTAGGCAGGTTTCTGAATTGTCCACGCTCTAAGACACAGAGTGACTAGACAGAAATGGTGGCATCTTATAATGAGCATCAGTGAGGAACAATTACCTGTTTATGAAAATAGGTTGAAAATGGGTGAAGAGGTGCTTTGAAGTGGTTAATCGTTCGCCTGATTTTCTGTACCTTTTGTGGGCAAAGTAATAGAAGTAAAAAAAATTAACGAAGTAATGAGATTATTATTGCAGATTACAAATAGACGCAGTCTGTATTCTCAGCCCTCCCAACCCTGTCAACCAGACAACCAACAACCAAAAACGAATTGTTGGGACCACATGTGAAACCAACATGATAGTGCAAAAAACCGACACAGAAGTGTGTTCAGTGCTTTTGAGTCGAAGGGGCAGGTCAAAAGTTCAGTCGTCAGTCAGGAGGTTGTGATAATGATGATGATGTCCTTATTGTTCTCAAGATTAATATGAACTGTCCATTTGTCCATTCTCTCTCATTTGGTTCTCATTGCTTTCTTTTTTCTTTTTTTCACTCATTCATTATTTTGTCCAACAGTCTGTGTCTTACTCCGTCGCCCCTTCCAAGTAGTGGATTATGATGTAGTTGATGTTGTTCAAGTCATGAGTTGTATCAGGATATTTATTCACTGCTGCTGCCTAATAGAAGCATAATGTCCCCCAAAGCTACCGAAGGTCACAATGTCACAGTACTGTCTCTGTGCATGTGTGTGTTCATTTGTGTGTGTCAGACACACACACACACATCATTTGTGTTAGTATTCCTTTTCCAGAATGTTCCGTAGGGAGAATTTGCCCACCATCTCTCTGTCAAATGCTGATTGGACGACGTCCTTAAAAGCATATCCGAGTGTGTACGTCCTCATTGTGTGCATGTTCATTTAATCACTGATTAATTATATGAAGCCATGTTGTTTTCTCCTCACGTTTCCAGTAGGCTTCTCCTGTGTGAGATCGGGGGAGAATCTGAGGAGAACCTGTTCTTTGTTCTGTGCTTTAATCTTCAACACTGCGTCCAAAGTGATTGGACAGAGAGAGAGGGAGTCACCGTTGCGCTAAACAAAAATCTGCCACAGAGGGGGGGTGGGTCTGTGAAGGGCACTACTTGAGGGGCTATAGCTTAAGAATTCTCACCAAGCTACGATAACTGGCTTCTAAGTAGCAGATAAGTGTGCTTTCTAAAGTTCTATAATATGCGTCAAGAAGAAGCACTGGCATTTGTCTTACAGTAGATGTGCCAGCTCTCTGTGCAGGGATTCCATTAAAATACACCCAGTCACATAACGTAGGGCATCATAGGCGTAGTCCCTTCTGATTGAAAAAACAACAAGAGAGCCATTTTCAAACCCTTGTCTGCAAGGAGCTATAAATTCTAAGTCTGAGTGGGATGACTTTGAATCGTAATGTTCTGGCCATAGCAGTTGGTTATCAGTTACTGTATCAGTGCCAGCCAAATTTGCTCTATACTGTGATCCTGATCCGTAGGTGTTACTAGGTGACATGCATGCCAGCTGACGTTTCTTTTATTATTTTTTTATTGTGTATACAGTATGTTGTAGAGGGCTGTGTTACTAATCCTCAAGCATAATTATGTTCCATCCATAGAACAACCTGGCCAACATCCTTCCATGAGTGGTTCTGCTACAGTAAACAGACTAAATGAGGTTACACCTGATCAGCTTCTACTCTTGGGAGTGTATTCGATACCCTCCAGGCAAGTGCTGGGCTATTATGATCTTAATGTGATATTTATGGACCAAACTTATATTATTCGATGTCACCGAATTGTCTTGTTTCCGTCACTAATCATGCAACTCAGCAAAGGACCTCCATTATGTGACTTAAGTTACAGAGATGAGACCTCTGAATCACACAGGTTAAAGAGGAAGAGGTGGGGAATTTGTCCCCCTCACATTGCTGAATATATCCGAGAATATATCAGAGAAATTGGTATATTGCCCAGAAAAAGGCTACCGTTGCTCTCTCAGTTGGGGGGGGCGTGTCTGCACAGAAATTGTCAGCTACCTCAGCCAGAAGTCATCATGTAGGATAATGGGGATAATGGAGGATATATATCACTCACTGTATTCATGTGAGATCTTGAGCCAAAATATGTTTTCTGTGTCGACTGACTGTCCCGACCCTAACACGAGTCACGAGGCATCCCAAATGCTCGCACGGTTTGAAAATAAATGGACAGAAAAACGGACATTGGTTGGAAAAAAAGGTATCGAGGGCCGTTTTCATTATGGATCAGTGTTAATTATTACTTGATTGGATTTGTGATTATGTTGAAATCTGCCTTGAGAGTCGCGAGAGGTGAAACCTGATTCCGAGGCCAGCGTTTCCAGGAGCAGGGAGAGAGGGAGGGTGTATCAGATAACCACCACCCACTTCTATCTGTCTGGTTACAGAGGGGGATTCAAAGGGAGGAGGAGGAGGAGGTACTGGAGGAGAAGAGGAGAGATGAGAGAGATGGAGGATGGATTCAAGTGTATTTTGGTGCGACCCCCCTCGCTTTGCGTTGCGGCAGCACGACCTCCACTAGAAGAGCATCGTGTTGCTACGCTGTGTGAGCATGTTTCTGATGACGAGATGAGATGCCTGCATTCAAAATCACAGTCACTGACCACGACATGCACCAGGAGTTTACAGAGACACCGGGGAGGAAGCGGAGATGATGGAGAAGGAGAGACAGTAGTAGGGAGGGATAGAAAGATGGGGAGGTGAGAGGTGGGGAAAGCAATCACTCTTCTATCGAAGTGCTTATCATGTGCTTATCACCGATGACAGAGTGGAAGAAATGGTGAGGGGAGAGGTTGGGGGGGGGGGGGGGGCTTTGATTTAAACATGTAGGGAACAAAAACGAAGGGAAACATTTCTCATGCGACTGCATGGCATTAGTTGCACAAATATGAATTCAGAAGCAAGTGGAGAAGGGAGCTGGGGCGTAAATCAAGCTGGGCTCATTCTCAGGTGGTGACTGGCGGGTGGAACCATTTGGAAAATGTGATTTGAGGCTCTAAAAAGAAATGGCTTTTTTGAAATTAGATTTGATAGATCTCAAGCGAAGTTTGGCTCCGATGACTTCCACGTCTGTTGTTCAATGTCCTACTGAGCTGAAGGTGTGGCATCACAATCCCCAGCTCAAAGGAAGACATTGAGCAAATGATTCAGGGCGATCTTGTCTTGTCCTTCATTGTGTTAGTGCGTTCTTCCCCCTCGGCCCCCTCTTCGTCCCCATTGCATCTGGAGAATCATTGACTTTGAGGACAACCTGTTATTAATAGCCCTCTATAGACTATTTTAGTCTCCCTTTTCTCCATCCTTTATGAGTTTTAGAGTCACTGATCTGAGTTGTACTATCCTCCCCCATCAGTTTTATTTTCTGTTTTTAACAAGACACCTCTGTTTTGTTTTTTTGTTTTTTTGTTTCAAAAGTATCACCATTTCCACTCCTCCACTGCTTCCTCTCCATCTTGATCAGTGTGACTTGAAAGAAATCCAATATCGCTGCCGCATCAGCGTCTCTTTGCCGCTTGAAGAGCTCGCCAAATGGCTATCTTTAGACCCGTCTCTCCTCCCTCGCCTGTTCTTGCATAGATAGATATCTGGAACTAAGACATTCCTGGCTTGTCAGTCTTCTGGCCTCCCGCTAGCATCCTATCCTCTCTCTCTCTTTTCTTCTTTTACTCTCCCTTGTTATCTCTCACTCTCTCTCAGCACTCTCAGGGACACGCCTGGAAAAAGAGAGATACTTCTAAGTTCTTCAGGATTCCTATTTCTGCGTTCCCATCTTTTAAGTCACATTCCCTCATTCTCTCACACACACACACTGGCCCTCCCTCACTCACGTACCCACACATACTTTCTCTTTGACATCTGTTTATTTTTTTCTTACTTTTTTGATCAAACGTCTTTTAATGTTAGTGTTGCACAGCTCTTTATTTTAACACAGACTCCAGTCACTTTTCATCTCACTACCAGCGCTCTATCTCTCGCTCCCTTTCTTCTACACTCTTATATCAGTCTTGTTCCTCTCCTGTTTCACTCCTCCACTCGCTGTCCTGTCCTTCCCCCCTCTCTTCCTTTTTTACTCGCTTCTCATCCTCTCTTCTCTTTCCCCGCTCCACACTTCTATACTTGTTCTGCATGATCCCACCATGCTTTGTTTTCTTCCTCTCTTTCAACCACATCCACTGTTTTTGTTTTTAAGTCACACTGTTCCAGTTCTTTTTTTTCTTTTTTTGCCTATTGTCTCTTTTTTTCCCATCATCAGTGATGTGACGTTCTCTCCTGTGATCCTGCTCTGTCCTTTCTCTCCATTCTCCCTTCCATCCTCTGTACACACTTTGTTCCCTTCTTGTCCTTTTTACTCGTTTTTTATGTTGGTTTATCTTTTGTAACTGTCCATCACATGTCGTCTCCGGCGTGGCAGCTCTCCTCTCCGTGCACGATCAGCACGGGGAAGAAGAAGGCGTCCTGGTAGGGCGGAGGCCTCTCTACGTCCCTCCCCTCGCTGGTGTCCCCACTCCCACCTCCTCCGTCCTGCTCTGAAGCCTCGTCCCTCTCCTCCCGCCCTCCTCCTCCTCCACTGTCGTCCCTCCTCCTCGCCCCCTCCTCCTCCTGTCCGTCCTCGTCCTCGTCTCCGTCTCCTTCCAGCACTCCTCTGCTCTCCTCATCGTCCGCTCTCGACCCTAACCCTAGGAACCCGCCCCCGCCTCCTCCACCGCCACTACCTCCGCTTCCGCCGCCTCCCGTGCCGCCGCCTCCTCCATCCTCTGCTCTCCCTCCCAGCCCTCCCCCCATGCTCCGGGAGTGAAATAGGCTAGTGGGGCGCCCGCCTCCGAGCCTCCCCAGTGAGAACCCGCTTCGGCTCAGCACCAGCCGTCCGCCTCCTACTACTCCTCCTCCTGCTACTCCTCCCCCCGTTACGGGTCCTACACCTCCATGCCCTGCCGCCACTGCCGCCGCCCGCATCCCGGCCACGGTGGCGTTCAGCAGCGCCGTGGTCCCGCTTGGCGCCCGCAGCCTGGTGGGCAGGCTGGAGCTCGACGTGGTCCTCCGGCACCGTGGGCAGCTCTGGAGGAGGTACGCCGAGTTGAAGACCACGGGCAGGGTCAGCGGAGGCACGGGGTTGCCGACACCCGTGCCGGGGGGTCCGGAGATGGGGGTGGTGGTGGTGGTGGCGTTGGACCCCACGCCGCCGTTCGAATCCAAGTCCATGAGGAGCGCCTCCGAGTAGCTGGGGACCATCTGCTGGTTGCAGCGGATGTGCCACTCCAGCTCCGTCATGTCCACCGTGTTGACCCGCGAGATGGCGCGGTAGCTCGTCGACCCGTTCGCTCCGACCCCGACGCTGTGGAGCCCGTTCTCCGTCCCTCCGTCCGTCCCGTTTCCTCTCCCTCCTCCTCCTCCTGTCCCCCCGCCACCTCCGCCGCCTCCGCCGCTGCTCTCCTCGTCCTCCCCGAACAGCTTCTCCACGTGGTAGTGGACGTAGGCCGTGCGGTACTCCGCCACGACGCGCAGCGGCCAGGACAGCAGGAAGGCCGAGGCCAGCCAGAACACCCTGTGCCGGGAATACCAGGGCTGGCGGGCGGGGTCTGGGAATGCCAGGATGTGCTCCCGGAAGTCCACGTTCTTCAGGTGCATGCCTTCCCGCGCCTCCATGTAGTCGTCCAGCCCCTCGTTCTCGCCAAAGAAACGCGCCCGCTGTGGGGGGGAGAGAGAGAGAGAGAGCACAAATAGCAGAAGTGAGTAAAACAACAAGTCATCTCATGAGAGGACAGGAGAGGGAAGAGGAGGGGAAGGGAGAAGAAGTAATAGAGTAGAACAAAGTTACAGAACAGTCCTAGATTTTTTTTTTTGGCTTTGTCTATATGTTACACTTTGCACGTTCCAGCACTTTTGTTGTTATTGTTGATGAAGTATTTATTAACGGCACCTATAAGCAACTGTAGTAACTTACTAACGATAGCTAATCCATTAAAAGACTGTTAGACTCTGTCTGGGCCTTATTTTGGGGAAACTGGGGAAACGAGTGCAATGGGGAAACATTAACTGAGCATCTTGCCGGATTAGGCTAAATACATTATCAGTGGGTGTGTTTCAGGTGGATTCAATCATGATCGATCAAAAGGCCACTGAAACTGATAGCTCCAGTCCTTCATTATGATTGGTTGAGCCACATCCAAACACACTGCTGTGACCACGTCATCAGATTACTGTGGCAAAAACGTACACTTTTTTTTTTGCTATTAGTTTGATGTGGATTTTGATTTACAAAAACATTTTCTGCTAACATTTTAGGCAGGAAATCAGCCATGCAGTTGCTAAATATTGATTTACAGCAGCTAGTTTGAGTTTTGCATAGCAACTTCCTTGTTTGTGCAAGCAGTCAGGGACTACTCTTCTTTTAAATTGATTCCGGTAGTGAAATAGTTTATAGGTCTATTTGGTAACGATTTTATAAAAGCAATATAAGCCTCACAAGGCTGTGGTTTACACTGATTTTAGAATAGGTAAGGGGGGTTTAGAGTGGCCACACTTTTTGCAATGCTGCATCAAATTAATATCACAAGATATGCCCTGTTCTGGAACCCACAAGGGTAAAGGCCAACCAAGAAACACCTGCCAGCGTGACCTGGATGCAGATGAAGAGATCTAGCCACACATGGGGACAGCTGGAGAAACTGGCCCAGGACCGGGATGCCTGGAGAGCACTTGTTCGTGGCCTTGAGCTACAGGCGTAAGTAAGTTTAAGTAAGTAAGGGGGTTTTGGCACTGCATGTTGTGTTTAACAAGCTCCTTAGCTGTTCTAAAATCACTGTAAACCAAGGCCTCTTGGGCAGTGTTGCCATGTCTGCTTATTATAAGCGACTTTGGGCTTGTTTTTCTGTAAAGTTGCTTGTAAATATTGGTAGTAATATTGGGCTTGTTTCTAAAGTGTAGTTGCTTAATTGGGTTTCCTTCCAAATGTTTTAATTATTGTTTAAGCAATAATTGAGGACCCCCAAATTATTGTGTATTTGTTCGTAGCGCAGACCCCCCCCCTCACACGTCAGATTTGCGTTGTGTTTAAAAACCATCAAATAGCTAATATATATACATAGGTCAAAAGTACACATGTGGCCTAGTCGCTTCTTTTGGGCTTGGCAACTCTTATTGCTTTATCCCATTGAGACCTGGAACTGTGTCATTTTTAGATTTGAGCTAAAAAGCATTATTTTACACTTTGGGCTATTCAAAAATAGCAGATATACAAGCTTATAGCGCGGCACCGAGTGCCGCGCTACGAGCTTGTAGATCTGAAAAAATCTGAAAGAAAATCGTGAAAATGTGTGCAAATCTTTGAATATATATATTTTTAAAGCGAACATTTTTAACTCAAATCTTTGCTTCTGCGGGGTCCCTGGAACAAAATGTTTTGATGGGGGTCTGTGGCCAAATACATATCATTTTGGGGGTCCTTGACATGAAAAAGATTGAGCACCACTGATATAGAAACATACTTTTTTCAGAATACTGTTGAGATTTAGGAGACATGTAGAATCGGCTTCAGGTCTCAATAGACCAATTAATTGTTTACTAACATTGAGACTGGATGCGCAGGTGATTGTTTCACGCAATCAATTTCCAACCTGTTGTTTCGGGGTGCGCTAGTTTCAGCACACCCCAACCCCCTCTTGTGTGTTGGCTAGTGTGGCACGTCCTGGCGAGACCTGATAGAATGGGTTTCATTCAGCGCATACTGGTTGCACGCATACTGGTTCTTATCAGTGTGACGTCGTCTGTTAAGGGGTCTATGGGTTATAAGAGCAGTACACTGTGCTCAGAGCAAGGGCATCCTACTATAATTCTAGTAACCTGACGGTGGGTGGGTGGATGGAGTCCTGGGTCTCCGATCAAACTGCGCATGTGTCGTGTTGCCAAGTTCCGCGAGAGAAACAAGCAACGAGGTCTATGAAAACGAGGCCAAACCAAACGAACCCTATACCACCAACATTGGCCCTACAGCGCTTACAGTCGGCCGACATGGCAACATCTCGACCCCGCCCACTCTCTCAGTACAACTCTTCCTGTGGAAAGTAAACACACCAGACGGACCCGAGGCGGCCGAGTGACATGCCCGTGGGGAGGGGTGACCGCGGGCCGGGGGGAGAGCCATATGAAATCCGTGTTAACGGAATCGCGGTCGGAATCGCGGAAATGACCAATAAAAATGGAATTGGAATAAAACACGGACTATTGCAGAATTTGGAAAATAAAAAATATTCGCGGTAAAAAAAAAAAATGTATCGCGAATTTTTACAAATCCACGGGCCACCACCATTTTGCATGGTCACATACTTTATAAACAGTAAAATCCACGTAGAAATAGTCTTACAAAGACGATAGAAATAATAATACATGGGCGACGCCATTTTTCGCATGCTCAGACCAAATTATTTTGGGAACATTTTTGCGTATAACACAACAAGGGCCATTAGCGTCCGCGCAGTTGAAACGTGACGTGAGCAGACCTGATTGTATGGGTAACACATTTAACACACGTGAATTAAAAATAAATTCTGATTAATGTTGTTAGTGGTGTAAAATGCCATCAACAAATATACTCAAGCCTGCTGCAGGGCAACAGAAAATAGCAAGCCTACCGAATTATTTTGGGAACATTTTTGCGTATAACACAACAAGGGCCATTAGCGTCCGCGCAGTTGAAACGTGACGTGAGCAGACCTGATTGTATGGGTAACACATTTAACACACGTGAATTAAAAATAAACTCTGATTAATGTTGTTAGTAGTGTAAAATGCCATCAAAAAATATACTCAAGCCTGCTGCAGGGCAACAGAAAATAGCAAGCCTACCGAATTATTTTGGGAACATTTTTGCGTATAACACAACAAGGGCCATTAGCGTCCGCGCAGTTGAAACGTGACGTGAGCAGACCTGATTGTATGGGTAACACATTTAACACACGTGAATTAAAAATAAACTCTGATTAATGTTGTTAGTGGTGTAAAATGCCATCAAAAAATATACTCAAGCCTGCTGCAGGGCAACAGAAAATAGCAAGCCTATTTTGCTATTTTATATAGCAACTTTTTATATATATATATATATATATATATATATATATATATATATATATATATATATATATATATATATATATATAGAAC
Organism: Gymnoscopelus microlampas; assembly: GCF_963454915.1. NCBI lineage: Eukaryota > Metazoa > Chordata > Actinopteri > Myctophiformes > Myctophidae > Gymnoscopelus > Gymnoscopelus microlampas. The sequence goes on along the minus strand of NC_139956.1, from coordinate 24,670,134 downwards.
TATAACAACATAGTATTTATATATCCGTTTTTATATTTATATTTTGCTATATTAAAATAGCAAGCCTATATTGGTGCTATTTAATGTACTTATATACTGTTCTATGTTTGCATATAATTTGCAAATATTAAAGATTTGGAATTGTGTAGATTTCTTTCAGAGACATGTATGGACTGTTACATCTTGAACATTTATTCATTTCCACTTACCAGACACTTTTTTTATGGTAAAAATTAGCATAAAAAGCAAAATACAGAATTCAGAAATATTAAAATGGAAAAAACAGAATTTGGGAAAAAAATAAAACGGATTTCATATGGCTCTTTCCGCGACGGGAGCGACCGGGGGGGGGGGGGGGGGTGCCACGACGGGACGCGCGCGGGGGAGAAACCGCGCGACAGGACGTGCATTAACCCCACGTTTGCAACGACTTTCGTCTGCGCCCTTCACCGGGTATGGTCTAGTACTGGTATTGAGGGAAAAGGAAGAAAGGCGTAATTTCTCCCAAGACCAAGGGCAAACTGATGTCCTTGTGCAGGAGGTGCAGAGTAATCGAACAACAAATATACAGCGCCTCAAAACAGACCGCCAAGAGCACATGATGAAAAATTATATCGGAAGGAAATAACAAAGTGTAAAGTTCAGTTCAGGTGCAGTAAGTGATTTTCTTTTTTCGTTTGAAATAGCTCTATATTCTGATACAGTAGAAATCATTGCTCGTGTTTGTTAAGTAACAGGGGTCGCTCCATATCTCCACCTCTTTAGCAAACAGAAAATGCATTTTCATGTTGGGACACCAATGTTATTCAATCAGGAGAGAGAACTCATACAGGATACTGCTCAGCTGCTCCTCGACTGTGGAATGCCCTCCCTTACCAGCACCACAGTCCGTTGATGCTTTTAAAAGGGGACTAAAAACCCTCAGGCATTTTCCCCGATGGACTTATTGATGCCCTGTGTGTTTTTAAACGTGAACTCTTTCTTAGCTGTGTTTAGTCGGGGAGGGGCCATTGATCATTGATCTGAATTGATCTGATCATTGATCAGAATTTTATCAATGTCATTGTTGAAATTCGAAGTTCGAAGTGATGACATAAAGAAATGAGCACTATACAATTGAAGCTCATAAATGGGTACTCTCTCCTGATTGGATGAAATTGGCAACCCACCGGAAAATGTATTTTCTGTTTATTAAAGACCTGGAGAGACAGGGAGACCCCTAGAAACTGAACAAACACTCAAGCAAGGATTGCTATAAGAGTATAGTATACAACCTTTTGTTTTAACCCAAAAATACACTTAGGTCCAGGTTAAAAAACTGCATTGCGCAGCTGATTTGTAAACAATACACTATACCTCTTCCTCCCACACCGGCACATGACTTCCCCCAAACAACAAACAGCATGCAGGCGGTGAAAATCACGCCACTTTGCCTCTGGAAATTGTCAATTCAACAACCACAGCAAAAAATAATAATAATAATAATTGGAACTTGTCCTTATGTCTTGTTTTATGTTGACATGACTTACCTGGGTGAGGTATGCAGCCTCAGCACGTGCACTGGAAAAGCTGAAGAGAAGAGAACATTACTGGCTATTATTAACTATTTTATACTCCTTACTTATACTGTCTTGCCATGCACTCACTAACTACACAAATGCATGCACGTCAGTGTTGGAAAGTAACTAAGTACATGTACTCAAGTACTGTACTAAAGTAAAATTCTGAGGTATTTTGACTTTCTTCAGTATTTACAATTTTCATCTTCGCTGGCAATCTACAAGCTCACAATGAGCTTGTACGCACGCACGCACGCACGCACGCACGCACGCACGCACGCTCGCTCACTGGACATCCACAGAGGCTGAACTGTCATCTACATTACAAAATTGATATCGTTAACCACATTCTGAGGATGAGGTCCCTAATCATCATCATCATCATCATCATAGAGGTCCAGTGGGTGCAGTTTTCCATTGCACCCCATAAGATTCTCACTATTCCCCACACCTTCTGCTGGAAGGCAAATTAATTGGGGATGTCTGTTCTAAAGGGTACTTCACCCTCTGTACATGTCACCCAAGTAACCACCAACCATTCACGTTTTCGTAGCAAACACATGACTCTCCACCTAAAGACAACCTTTACCACCATGTGTCATCTGCTTCCTTGTTCAAAGTGAACAAATCACATACATGCGTGAGCCATCGTTATCGTCTGTACTTGGTAAAAGCACTGGCAAGACTAACGTCCGTTTCAGTCAGGACAACTCATGAATTGAATAAGAATATTTGTAATGAATAGTATTAGTATTCTGATGGAGCCCTCTCCTACCACATAGGGGTCTGAGGTGGTGGGGGGTGAGAAGCAATCTAAAAAACAACAGCAGCAGATATAGCAAGCAAAGCAACAGCACAGACAGCGAACAAGGCAGCAGCAAAGACAACAAGCAAGGCATGAACAAGAACAATGCAAACTTCTAAATAGGGTGCTCTAATAGTAAAGTGAGACTTGTCACAATTATTACATGATGGCCTAATCACAATTATTTGAGATAATCACAATTGTTTTTGCATAATCGACATAATCGTTGTTGAAATGAAATGAAAACATTTTTAAAAATTGTGGAAATAGCCGATCTACAAGCTCACAACATGTTGCGATGCGATAAGTTGTGAGCTTGTAGATCAGCTATTTCCACTATTAAAGTTATTGAATATAGATTTAGGTTATTTGTCACATGTCCGTAAAAAGCCAAACAGAGATGGAATTTGTATTCATATGTTCCAGTGTTCAACCACAAAAAAACAATTAAATCGTTAATTACAATTATTTGTGTGACAATTAATCGTCATGTAAAATGTTAGCCTGATTATCAGCCTGAAGCTGCGTGGAGCTTCAGGCTGATATTGGCTGCAGTGTCGGCAATTACAAGGGGGGGGGCTTCGAATTTCCCTAAACCAATTACCATCCACGGATCCGCCTACATCGGACGTCATCGCACAGCTTGTTTTAGCAGATATTCACTGATTGGCTTGTCGTTAGAACCACCCCCACCTCCGACTCTCATTGGACGGTACTTTTTGTATCGAAAAAATACTAGGCTCACATTTCAACACCAGACCAAGAGGGGCAGTCCACTCAGAGAGTGGGCGGGGTCTATGGTTTGGGACCAGACTAGTAAAATGTCAATATTAATCATCGTGACAGCCCTAGTGAGAATGTGATTGGGTGAGAACAGAAGCATAGAGCCGACAACTGCACTGTGAGTGTCCTGACTGAACTTGTCATTTCTCTAACCTGAAACACTTGGTGAAGCGGAGGCGCACAGCGGGGTGCCGCTGCAGGTCCAGCAGCTCCTTGGAGACGTCTTTGACACCGTAACGGGCGTAGTCGAACTCTGAGCTGGAGGCGTGGGTGTTGACCCGCTCGTGGTAGACCTGTGGACCAGAAAAGGAAGGAAGGGGGGTACGACAAAGAAAGAGAGGTAGAGAAACAGAGAGGTAAAGTTAAAGAGAACCGTGGGAACAATCGACTTCAAACTCGGTGTGTGTTGCCAAGGACCGGAGGGAGTGCAGGTGAGCAACTTCATTGAAATGAATGGAAGGGGATTCACGGTCCCCACTCTAGATAATGTGCAACTATATGGTATGCACAAAGTACTCGGGTACAATGAGTATTGCATAACTGAGGTTCTGGTGTGACCAATGGGTATTGTCTATGCATTTCTAATTTTGGAGACATTGACAATGCCTCTCTGCCAATCACAATACGAGGTGACATCACTGCCAATATACAGTAGAGTATAAGAGTGAGCGAAAGTGTTTCAGCATTGCAGTTTGTAGAGTTTGTTGCAGGTAACAGTATCTCAGTAGAAGAATATTCAGATAGTTTTGAGAAATACTGATATATATTTTGACTGTTTACAGTAGCAACTCAAGGTACGCAAACATGCAGATTTTTGTCAAGACCCTCACTGGCAAGACCATCACCCTGGAGGTTGAGCCAAGTGACAACATTGAGAATGTCAAAGCCAAGATCCAAGACAAGGAAGGTATTCCCCCTGACCAGCAGAGGCTGATCTTCGCTGGCAAGCAACTGGAAGATGGACGCACCCTTTCTGACTACAACATCCAGAAAGAATCCACCCTCCATCTCGTCCTGCGTCTGAGGGGAGGAATGCAGATCTTCGTCAAGACCCTCACTGGCAAGACCATCACCCTGGAGGTTGAGCCAAGTGACAACATTGAGAATGTCAAAGCCAAGATCCAAGACAAGGAAGGCATTCCCCCTGACCAGCAGAGGCTGATCTTCGCTGGCAAGCAACTGGAAGATGGACGCACCCTTTCTGACTACAACATCCAGAAAGAATCCACCCTCCATCTTGTGCTGCGTCTGAGGGGAGGGCTGTAAATGATTCCATAATCTTAAAGTTTGTCCATTCTCCAACTTGTCCTGCATCTGAGCAGAGGACAATCTTATGATTCATAAGATTTCTTCCCATGACAGGAGGGCCTGGGGAAGGTTTACAGTCATTGGCTAAATAAAATGTAAACATTTAAAACAGCTGGCCAAATTAATACAATAAAAAGAATAATATAAAAAGAGGTGGGTGGGGTGGCTCACCAAGTAAGAGTGCATACCATGATGACATACAGTAACATGTTTTGGGTCTGATTCAAACTGAGGTCAGCTTCAGGAAGAAGAAAGGACTAGAGCCTGGTATATGCGCTCTTACTTTGTGACTCATGAGGCGCCCACCAAAAAAACAATGTGTGCCTCTCAAAATCCAACCCTACGTCCTCGTCGTGAGAGGTGGAAGCAGGTAACGCTGACTAACAGGGCTCTGGTAGAACTGCATAGGCACTAATCACCTGTGCAGTGGATTCAAATGTAGATTACAAAGACATTGACAACATGACCGGATCTAATGGACATGAACAACAAGACTGGGTCTAATAGATAATGACACTGTCCAATAATGGACCTGGATGTGGATCTCAGTCAGTCTTTGTCGTTGGTCATCTACGACAGTGGGTCGGGATCCATTTGTGGGTCTTGGACACATTTTCATGGGTCACGAGTAAATACCCCTTTTCTTTGTTTCCAACAATTGTTTTAATGATTTCAATAGACAAAAGAAAAACACAAAAATCTTTCAGAAATAAAAACAAATTAATTTTAATATTAAATACTAATACTAAATACTACTAATACAATTAAATAATTAAAGGAATTCCATAAAAAAATATAAATAAACTTGTAAGAAGTAGTGAAAATAGTAGATCTACAAGCTCGTGTAGCTTGTAGATCTGCTATGTTCACTATTTTGGGTCTCGGGGCGTATCTAATTTCTCTTTTGGGTCTCAAGCTAAAAAGCCTGGGAACCACTGATCTATGATGTATATTACGTATGGCTTCAACTTTGGGCAATGTTTCAGCACGATCCGAGCCCATTGACTTTCAATATTATGACTTAAAGCCCATTGGGAACCGGCCCACTAGGGAACAATACAAGTTGCTAATGCATGCCCCAACCGGTTATGCAATACCTGTTGTACCCATTGTCAGAGTAGCTGTTGTGCTCGTCTGTCTGTGTCCCTTTGATGCCCATACTGCATATGGACATCTCTGTATGTCTGGCCATGTCACTTTTATGTCCTTTTTATGTTATCAGTATTTATGGGAATATCAGTCAGACCGGTGGTTCTGGACAACCGCCTATCTGACAACTTCATGCCGGGCACCGCACTCCCTCAGGTCCTCATGATACACGCTAAGTTTGTTGTCCATCAGTCGGAGACACACACACACACACACACACACACACACACACACGGTCTTTCAAATCAAAAGGTTTGAGAGAGTCTAACTAACGTACTGTGTGTTGTTGTGCTTTCACCACAAATGCAGTTACTGCTCTCTGGCACTCTTTACTGGAGGTGCTAGCAATATTCTAACGTTGCTAGTGCTGGCTGATGTGTTTTGCTCTCTAAGACCACAAGACACCACACTCATCTTTCAGATTGACGCAGTGCCCACTCATTATTCTAACCACCATCGAGAGTGTTGATAGGTGCAGTAAGGTGTGCCCTGAAAGAATTGTCCCCCATCCTGATGAAGGGACTGCATAACCTTAGACCCTCCAGGCTATGGGGTCAGATCAGAATATTGTCCGTCTGTGTCCCTGACTAATCAATGATCAGCATCACATTTCTTGTGCATTCTACCAGTAGGCCAAGAAAATCAATCCCTGTATATATTTCACATTTTGTGAATATGTGTGTACCTTCTAGGAGGCCGAGGTGGCTAGAAGAGGGTCTGTGTGTGTGTGTGTGTGTGTGTGTGTGTGTGTGTGTGTGTGTGTGTGTGTGTGTGTGTGTGTGTGTGTGTGTGTGTGTGTGTGTGTGTGTGTGTGTGTGTGTGTGTGTGTGTGTGTGTGTGTGTGTGTGTGTGTGTGTGTGTGCGCGCGCGCGCCTGCCTGCGTGCATGCGTGTGTGAGACTAAACCTTCAAACTACTGGATCAATCAGCGCCAAATTTGTTGTGCACACCACCAGTAAGATCATAGAAGTAAATCCCAGAATACTTTTCACGTGTTGCAAATAAAAAAAATTGTATGCATGAATATCCTTCACATTTTGTGAATTAATAATCTCAAATCTACGGTCCCTCCATACACGCAAATGGATTTCACGAAGACACTGATTTAGGAAGCCTGGTCGTTCCAGAGCTGAGGGGCGCTGACACCAAAGGCAATATAAGTTTCTCCACATCCACTAGGGTAGACTAAGGCCCCGTTTAAACGGTCTCTAGAGAAAACGGCAAATTAAAAATATCAGATGTGCCTTCCGTTTAGACGGCAACAGCATTATCGGGGGTCAAAACAACAACAACGCAACAAAGTGAAACCCCCTTCCAGAGTGGAAATCTTTGAAAACTCTCCGCCTCGGGGAATCAGCAAAATGGCTCACGTCGGCTCATGCCACGTATGCTATTACATTGGTGCAGAGCCATAGAACCACACTGCATTGGTGTAAGCAAACAGCTGTGATAGGAAGTAGAACAGAAGTGGTTCTACACATGCGTGACTGGTCAACCTAGCGCGTCTCACCGCCACCCGGCATGCACACTACAGCGCTTTCAATCACTGTTGCATCTCCGTGTAATCGCAAAATAAAAAGTGAGAACGCAACGGCACGTGTTCTAAAGCAGTGGTTCTCAAACTTTTTCATGTCAAGGACCCCCAAATGGACACTTATTAGCCCGCAGACCCCCATTTGAAAAGATAAGCCAGGGACTCCCCATAAGAGAAGATTTTTACGGCTCTAGCAGTGATTCTCAACCATTTTAATTTTAAGGACCCCCAGTTTGACATGCATTAGGGCTACGGACCCCCATTTAATGGCATTTCTATCTCTGGGACCCCAATTCATATTGTAAAATCAATGTTAATTTAACTCTGAGAGTGTACAAATGGAACCAAATGGACCCGTTAGGGTCCATTTGGTTCCATTTGTACACTCTCTGAGTTACAGACCCATAAGGGTCCATTTGGTTCCTATCCATCATTTAGCTGGGGACCCCCTGGAACCCCCTCAAGTACCCCTGGGGGTCCCCGGACCCCACTTTGAGAACCAATGTTCTAAAGACATAGGTACCGTAACTCCTTACCTGTGTGGTGGTGTATGCATCTCCATTGCGGTATCTGGTCACCTGTCTGGTCCTCCTCACATAGTGATAGCTGATGGCCTTCCACCAGATACAGGGCGTTGCCTGCTGGAGCCTCTGCACACGCTCCAACACTTCCTGTGTCAAACATTTAGTCAGTCAGTCAGTATGTACTGTATATCGCACACTTAGTAATGAGTACAGACATCATGCACAGTGAGAGAGAGCTATACCGTGAAATACTGGTGTGTTGAGCTGCAGAACACCGGTGTCAGTATTTTCCATTATGTGGAGCCAAAATAAAAGTCATTGAAAGGAGCAATAGTGTGCAGAAAAACCTTTTCTGGGATGCTTTAATTAACCATTAACCTTAAATTTTGACTGATTAATACTATCAATTAAACTGTAAAACAATATAACTATATAACTATATAACTATATATATAACTATATATATATATATATATATATATATATATAACTATATATATATATATATATATATATATCTTTCTCTGACGCCTGGAGGCAGGCGCTGTGTTGCGAAGGTGCACACTGTGTTATGATTTCTACCTACATGTAATACGGGGGAAATATGGATCCTTGCGCACTACAGGAAGTTGAAAAGCCATGATAGCTGTGACAGTCATGGTATTTTCATTTCAAAACATTGTCTTTTTGCAGAATAAAACCTTTCTCCACGCAGCTATAACCAGGTGTCTTCTCTTTACAAGTACTACAGGCATGTGCACACATACAATAGACATGAAAGGGGGCTCGAGCCCCTGCCCTTAAACACAAATGCCCCCTCTCCATGCTGTACTACTCGAAGGCAGCATTCAAGACTAAGAAAATTGCCCCTTTCTTACTCCTCGAACTTGAATGCAGCATTTTATGTTGAAAGAATTGCCCTCTGTAGAAATCTATGTCGTACGGCGCATTATACTTAATTGAGAGCGGTATCGCACACAGAATTATAGCCGATCTACAAGTGCACAGCTTGTGAGCTTGTAGGTCGGCTATTTTCGGTACGCGATACCGCGCAAAGACGCTCAGACGTCTTAAATTGAGACAGATAGGAATGTGGGGAGAAAAATAATTCATATTATACTTATACTGTTCATTTCCTCTCGCTCTCTCTCTCCCTCTCTCTCTCTCTCTCTCTCTCTCTCCCTAAAATACTTAATAACTGCAACTGCTAATTTAGCTTTGATAACCAGTAATTCAAGGCTACTGGATTGTTAGGGCAGGCTGGGTGGTTGTTGTGGCTCTTCTTGCAAAGATCGTTTTGTTCCTCATGATCAGGGCTGTTGTGACCTACTGTAGAGTAATACATGCTGAATTGCTATAGATAATCAGTGACAGTAACTTTTGTATGAATATTGTTCATGTTTGTGGAGTTATTTTTTCAGTATAATCCTAGATACCTAATGTTAATTTAAAATGAGATAATCTTGGTAGAAATGCCCTTTTTAAATTCCTCTGCACGTCCCTGAAGTACTATGGAGGATGGCAATCTCTCCCCAGAGCATTAACGAAATGTATTCTTCCTAAAGTGCCGGATGGTTTCCATAATTCACCCAAAGACTACATTTGCTCGCATTTGGCTAGACTGGGTTCCTGTAACACTTTCATAACTGCAAATGCATTCCTGGCCGGTGTGTAATTTGGGACCCTGAGTGAGTCACAGAAACTATCTGTACCATTTCTAAATTATACATTCTAATCTTAGCAGTTAATCACTTGAACACCAGCATCCAAAAATAGCAGATCGACAAGCTCACAATGCGGGAGCAACATTGTGAGCTTGTAGATCGGCTATTTTGGGGGCAAGTACAAACCTTAGAATTCCTCTCTTGCAACTGGCTGGTCAGACAAAGGCCTGAATTACGTTAGAGGTCATATAATGTGTGTGTAAGTAGTTTATTTGGCATTTGGTTTTAGTGCATACAAATGCACAGCACATTAAATGAAAAAATGATTATCCCATACCCCCACCTCCAAGGGAATCTGCAGTGCAGTCATCTCATTTCAAGCTGAAATCTCTGTTTACACACATATACAGTATAAACACACACACCCATGTACTTCTATCCTGCAACTTAAGTACTTTCCTTAATGCAAAAGCATCTGGCGACCCCTCCAAATTATTTGGCGACCCTTTGGGGGGGTCGCGGCCCCCAGGTTGAGATCCAGTGATGTCACAGCCAACCGACTTACAGAATTAGGGCCCTATTTCTTACAAAAAACGCTGTATATCATGAACACAACATCCAATCAACCCCAAAACGTGTTGAGGGGCCTCTATCGAGTGCACCTCCAAAAGCACGTTCACTTCTGCCCATAGGGGGCGCCACAAATGCATCGTATCTCGTAGAGATGCTATTCCTTCCCACAGCTTCCTCTTATCCTGACAGCTGTGACCCACAACTAACACATCCCTGGCTAGGCAACCCAGCCTGGTGGAGATCTATCTATCTTCTGAAGAGTTTTTTTTTTGTACCTGTACTATTGCCAACTTATTTTTTTTTCAAAAATAATCATTATTTTGCATTACATCCAGTGTTATCATTGTTATTCATCATCTTGTTGTTATATTGTATTGTTACTTGTAGTCTTGCGGAACATGCCACACCAATTATTTCACTGCTTCTACCTGTATGAGTGAATGAAATAAAACAAATCTCTTATCACGCATGCAGCAAACTGTTCATTTAGCCGAGTGTAAAAATGGACCATGGGTCAATTGTTCACACCTGGAACTCGGCGTTGGCCAGAGTGGCGGTCTTGGAAAAGCAGTGCCAGCACTCCACCAGGTAGACGACGTACAGCATGGCGAGGAAGGCCAGCGGGATGTAGACGTAGCCGCTGGAGCACGGACTCTCAAAGTGCAGGATGTCCCTGTAGAACGCCGCCGAGGTGGCGCCGTCGTCGTCGCCGATGCCGGTGCCGAGGGCGACGGAGGAGGCGGCGCCGAGGACGGGCACGCGGCAGAGCGCGCACCAGGCCAGCGTGGCGAAGCAGCCGTACATCAGCAGCGTCAGCAGCAGGCACTTCCAGTGGGACTCCCGACACAGAGAGGAGGCCAGGGACTGCTGCACCGGACGCTGCTATTGGTGGGGATTTGGGAAGGGGGTATAGAGTAACAGGATACAATAGGAGGGAGGAAAGGCAAAGATGGGAGACGAGAGGAAGAGGAGAAAGTATGAGTAAGGAGAGAGAGCGAAAGGTGCGAGAGGAGGGGGGTAGGAGACAGAGAAAGAAGGGTTGACAACGCGGAGGGGAGAGAGTAAAAGGAGGAAAGGGTGGAGGAGAAAGACAGGGGGAAATGGGAGAGGGGGAGGAGATGGAGTAAAACAAGGAGAGGAGAGAGGGAGGAAAGAGTGGAAGATGAAGAGCAAACAGAAGAGATGAAAGGGGGGAGTTGAATGAAAGAGAAGAACAGAGGGAGAACAGGGAACAAAGTACAGGTCAAGACACTGGGTTGATTAGTTAGGGAAGTCAACACCAAATATTGCTATTGGACAGAATAGGATGGGGAGAGAGACAGAGTACGATGAAGAGATGAGGAACGGAGGAGAGGAGAGGAGAGGACGGCTGAGAAAGAGAGGGGAAAAGAGGTGATCTATGACAGAGAGAAAGGAGAAGAGATGATAGCAGAGAGGAGACGAAGTAGTGAATTAGAGATCGAGATAATGTGAATGGCATTGGAGGTAATGACCATTAAAAACAGACGTTGGCCCTTAAAAACCTTTTTAATTAAACCTGCTGCTCAGTAAGTTCCAACAAGAAATAAATGACTAAAGGGAGCAGACAAAACAAATTAGATGAGTACGTAAACTTGAATTAAAACTATTCAAACGAATGACCATCATAAGCTGATGCAAGATAAGGAGAGAGAGAGCAAGAGAGAGAGAGAGCGAGAGCGAGGCTAAAAGGAGGAAAGAGGTAGGCAGTGAGAAATGGTGTTATAGAGAGATATCAACACTGGCAGGGCTTCCACTTTCATCTCCTTAGGTATAAGGTGTTCCATAATTTGGGAGCATAATTGGAGAAAGCTTCATTCATCTCAAATGTTCTTTTGGGTGGGGTTATACATATCTAGCACGCCTCCAGTAGAGGATCTAATGGCTCATGAAGGGCAACATAAAAACAACAGGGAGTCTGTGATAAAGGCCGGCCCTAACCCGCTGAGAGCTTGGTAAACAAGTAGAAGGACTTTAAAACCTAATTCTGGAAGACACAGGGAGCCAGTGTAGACTAGCTAAAACCTGGAGTGATGATGTGATGTGTTCTCTCTTTCTGGTTTGTTTTTGTTAGCGACCTAGCTAGCAGCATCACGGTAAACAGAGGAAAGGAGAGTAGGAGTTTAGGACTCAAAGATGAGAGTCAGGAGAGAATGCAGCACTGGTTAGTTCATGTTGGAAGGCACTGTTGCAGGATTCTGCGAGAGAAATAAGCAGCAGGTCTATGAAAACAAGCCCAAAAGAAGTGATCTGGTACGGGGGTCCCTGGTAGGGCATTAACGGAATAATCGAATATTCAAATATTCGACTATCAAACCACTATTCGACCACTGTCCATACAAAGTCGATTATTCAAGTGGCTTTTCTACAGCAGACACGCAGCTCTGAGCTCTGGTGTTGGTAGTTTTCCTAATCCATTCATGGTTGAATGTTGTCAAATCATGTCATACTGTATGTGAGGTTGTGCCTAAAAGTCGACGCGTCTGGCGAGGAGCCTGACGTCGACTTGCATTCCTTGAGTCGAGTCGTCAATGGCATTTTTATTTTTTATTCCTTATTTTTTTAATAATCAAATCGATTAATCGAATATTCGAATACTTATAGGTCGAATAAGTCGAATGCTAAAAATCACTATTCGATAGATATACAAATTAAAATTTCAGATTGGGTCCGTGGACAAATATACATTCATTTGGGGCTCCTTAATTCATGAAACTGTTTGAGAACCACTGGTTTAAACAATAACCAACAAACAAAGCAACCAACAAAATAAGCAACTGCACTTTAGAAACAAGCCCCAAAAAAATGCAAAACGCAACCACCAATATTTAGAAGAAACTTTACAGAAAAACAAGCCCAAAGTCGCTTAAAATAAGCAGACCTGGCAACACTGTTGGAAGGTGATGTTTGAGCATTATGACAGGATGATTGTTGCTCTATTAGGTGACATGTGACTTCCTGTTGATGGTGTCAACGTAAGGCAAAGCTTTCATATGCCAGGACCCCCTGTGAAGGTGATTGTTGTTCTCTATCATCATCATCATCAACATCATCCTGTTTTGTAAAGGGTGTCGTATTTCCATGCTGTCTAAGTGTGTATCCAGAGGGCTTGACCATAGGAATGCATTACCATCCTACCACTCATCACGACGCCATCATAGGATAAGTGCAGCACACAACACACACACACACACACACACACACACACACACACACACACACACACACACACACACACGCAGTCTCTCTCTCTCTCTCATCACCTTCTGTCTCTCCCTCTCCCCCTAAGTGCATCATTTGAGAGAGCCTTGCGTTCATAATGAAGACATCACAGAACAATACACACGTGCACACATACACACACAAGCATATTCTTCAAACAATCCCGTCTTCAACAAACATTCACGTATACATCAGACAATGACATAAGCACGTTCTAATAATACACAGTCTTCAAGAACAAACGTGCACGCAGAAACGTCAGACATGTGTTAAGCACATTCTTCACTGTGTCTCTGCCAAATATGCACTCACTCACACACACACACACATACACACACACACACACACACACACATAGACGGCGTCGTGACGCTTGCAAGCAGTGTCTGTGTGTGAATAATTTAGATGAGAACGATGCTTCCAGACCATTCAACCCAGAGCCATCAGTTGCATACAGGATCACTACTGCTGCTGCAGTGACGGTGTGTGTGTGTGTGTGTGTGTGTGTGTGTGTGTGTGTGTGTGTGTGTGTGTGTGTGTGTGTGTGTGTGTGTGTGTGTGTGTGTGTGTGTGTGTGTGTGTGTGTGTGTGTGTGTGTGTGTGTGCGCGCGCTTGTGTCTATGCAGGTGTGTGTCAGGGAAAGGGTAAGAAAGAGAGACACTGACAGAACCTTGTATATGTCTTGTGTCTAATGTGTGTATGTACGTACATGTGTGGCTGTGCATGCGAGAGAGAGAGAGAGAGAGAGAGTGTGTGTGTTTAAGGTGCACGTGTACAGTATGTACGTTTCTCCATGTGAGACAGAAATGCAGAGAGGGAAAGAGTGTTTAAGGTATGCGTGTGTGTACGGCTCTGCTTGTGGGAAGAAATACATGAGCATGGGCTGGAATCTCATGATTGCACGTACTGTACGTGTATCCAGTAAGTATGGGTGTACATGAGACAGAGAGAGAGAGAGAGAGAGAGAGAGAGAGAGAGAGAGAGAGACAGATTCAGAGAAAGACAGGGCATATGCCGAACATTCTTTTGACTAATGGGTGTATGTGTCCATGTACTGTGTGCGTGTGCGTGTGCGTGTGTCTGAGAAACATAATAGTCGGATGCATTGACAATGTGTGTATATGTGTGTGTAATGCAGGACGGGAAAGAAAGGTGAGGCTGTTCATATTCATGCATGCTGAATGCAGAGAGAGAAAGAGAGAGGACAAGATGGGATGACACCGCTCGAGGACGCGTCCTCTCTTCCTCCCGGCCAAGTCCCCCTGTACTGTCAGCACATCGCTATCTCCCTCCATCTCTCCATCCTTCCCTCCCTCCATCTCTCTCTTTCTCTCGATAATTCTGTCCATTTTGACCCCCGCCGCACATCTCTTTTTCACCCGCTCACGCTCCTCTATCCATCTCTCTCTCTCCCCTATTTCCGTCGTTTTCAAGTTCATGCACCCTTCTCCCTCACTCCCTCCCGTCGTCCGTCCGTCTGTATCCTTCTCTCCTTTTCACTCACGACCTGTCTTTCTCTCTCTCTCTCTCTCTCTCTCTCTCTCTCTCTCTCTCTCACCCTTCTGTCACTCTTGCTCCCTCCATCCCTGTCGGACACAGCCATACATTTAGAACACAAGCAAGAACACAAGAATCCCCTCTTCTCTCTCTCTCTCTCTCTCCCTCATGCACACACACTCCTCTCTCTTCATCCCTCTCTTTCTATCGAGCAGAAGGGAGCCACCATTTGCAATTACCCCTGGCACGCACGTGCGCAGCCGTGCACACACATTCACACACATAACACACGCACGGATGCACTCACGTGCGCGCAGACACATACTTTAGGTCCCTGTTTAATAAATGAACTAGCTTGAAGGGCATTTCTACAAGCATTGCCAACCCAGCCAATGGTGGACTATCTGCAACATCACAGAAGGGAAGGGATGTTAAAAATGTCACTATCATACCGATACAGTATGTCTTCCTTTTGGATATTCATGTAGTACTGCTTGTGAACAAGCTTTGTCAGACTGACTTTATCTGTCAGGCGCAGATAGAGCACGAGAGTGAGTGAGTGAGTGAGTGAGTGAGTGAGTGAGAGAGCGAGAGAGATAGGAAGGTAGGAATAGAGCGAGAGAAAGAGATTATACGTAGTAAAATCATGAGATTCCAGCTCATGCTCATGTATTTCTTTCCCACAAGCAGAGACGTACATACATGCATACCTTAAACACTGTTTCCCTCTCTGCATTTCTGTCTCACATGCAGAAACGTACTGTACATATTGTACACGTGCACCTTAAACACTCTCTCTCTCTCATGCACAGCCACACATGTACGTACATACACACATTAGACACAAGTAAGAGAGAGCGAGAGAGAGAGAGATAGGAAGGTACAGTAGGAATAGAGAGTGAGTGAGTGAGTGATAAGACGGTAGGAATATGTACCGTATATATATATAGAGAGAGAGAGAGATGGGGTAGGTAGGGAGGTAGGGAAAGGGAGAGAGAAGGAGGGAGGGAAAAGAAGGGGCAGAGATAGAGAAAGGGAGGGAGGGAAAAGGAGGGGCGGGTAGAGAGAGAGAGAGAGAGAGAGAGATGTTGCCGTGTAGAGTGGTGTGTGTTGTATTGTGTGGATGTTCAGTATAAATACTGAATATACTCAGTACCCTACCCTGTTTGTCCTGAGCAGACACATACACAGCAAACCATTAGAGCATCAAAGTGACCTTGCTTTACCTTTCTACCCAGCCCCTTCTCTCTCCCTCTCTCTCGCTCTCTCTCATCTACTTCCCTGCCTCCGGTCTCCCACACAATACTCCAATACTCAAATTTCTGCCTCCTCGCTTCCTCCGTCATCTGTCCTCTAGCATGGCAGTGTTACTGTAAAATTGGTGACCTGCCGAAATATGTGACCATCTTGTGGACTTCACACAACTTACATCGAGGTCTTTAAATACGTGGCCTAAATATTTTTTGTGCTTCACAAAGAAACATTCTTCTCATATTCAAAACAGAAAATAAGGTAAGTATGAAATACAAAAAACAAATGAATGTCAAGTGCAAGGACCAAAGAAGTGCATGTATTGCGACCTTGCCTTATCCTTCTTCCATACGTCTACTATACAGCCACTCCTCTTAGTGGGGCGGCGTAGCACGACAATCGTTCCCTTTTGTGATTAAACCGCCAAATTTGGTAGAGGTGTTGATTGATACATTGGGAACAAAACTGGATATTGGGCCATCGCAAATTCTCACCCTGGTGGGCGTGGCAGCCATTTTTCAAAATGGCCACCAGCGGTTGATCAAATCTTCCTAATTTTTGTCCTACTAGGCCGAAATGTTGCTCAAGTATGTGAGTATGAAGGTGTGTGGGTGTGTTCATGCTAATTGTCTAAAAGGGGGCGTTGCAATGGGAGTGGCTTAGATAACAGCAATATTTTGGGAGAATTGTTCAAATGGTGATACAAGCGGGAAATTTGGTACAAATCATCTTTGGAGATCACGCTTCGATTTAGGAAACCAGGCCACTCTTAAATCAAAGATGGCAACCTTTTTTCAAGATGGCCGCCAATTTTTTTTTTTTGCATTTTTGCATATCTTTGCCTATAATCATTTGAAGTCAATCACCAGATCACCTAATAGCACTCCCATAGTATGTTTTTGAACATTTTCAAACAGGAGTTACCATTTATTTGTAAGTCACTCCTAATGAGAATCGTAGCATCCTCAATTCTGCCACCTCCACCTCCTGTCTTTTCGTCAGTGCCACCGTTTCCAAGCCGTACAGCATCATGGCTGGTACCCCTCCTGTCTTATACATCTTCCCTCTCACTGGTATACTTCTGTTAAAAACAAGTAAGACGCGCGAATGCTGGAAGCGAACCCAGCTCGAAAATATTGTGTATTTACGGACTTTGTGTGTGTGTGTGTGTGTGTGTGTGTGTGTGTGTGTATGTGTGTGTGTGTGTGTGTGTGTGTGTGTGTGTGTGTGTGTGTGTGTGTTTTGACTGTTGCTGCACTCTGGCACACTCTGTCGGCCGCACCCAGGCAGTGCACTGCACACAGACAGACAGACAGACAGACACACAAGCCGAGCAGACTTTCATAGTAAGCTCCACTTGGGCGGAGGCGCGCCTTCGGCGCGCCTCCTTCCGCGTTCGCAATAACTCCTGACACTTTCCTCCATCTGTTTCCTCAAAGTGCTCCTTCCGTCTTCTCAACACACTGTCTTTGGTTGCTAGAACATTTCCATCCATCCTTTATCACCTTAACCTGTTGCTCATCCTTCCCATCTCAGTGCCTCTGTCTAGTCAAAATGTGCAGGTCCTTTTCTCCCTCCTTGGTGTCCAACCTTTCATACAACTACTCATACTCTTTTCCTTAACCCTCACCACCTTTCTCTCTGCCTTACCCCTCATCTCTTTGTACTCCTCCCTACTTTCTCTCTGGCGGCCTTTCTTATCTCCTCCCTGAGCTCCACACAGCATTGTTCTTCTTCTTCATCTTCACACCTAACACCAGCTCCTAGTACTCAAGCCATACTCAAGCCATGTTTGAGTACTGCAGGCTCCAAGGGCCCAGCTTCCTGCTTTGAAATAGAGTCTAAATAGGAAGTAAAAGTTCATATGAATGGCCAGTAGGTTCGCTGTTTTACCCCTGCTGATGTCAGAAAGATTTTTTCTCCATTCAAGTGGGTGGGTTTTTGTCGCTAGTTTAAAGTCTTCTTTCAATCACCATGATATGCGTTTTGGGACATTATGGTCCCATTTATTTTTAAATTGATGATAAAGTAGGGTATGCTGTAGTAGGGGCGGGATGATTTGATTGACAAGCTACCCAACCAATAGCATTCTTTCCGGTTGCGCAGGATATGACGCGATATAGAAAGATAGCGGATTTGAAATTCCTGAACAATCGGCTTCATTTACGGTCTGTAGAAACCAATGGCGTCACTTTGTCCAAACATTTTTACAGTCTATGTGCTACTCATACGCTGGCACCGTCACTGTAAATGGTAACTCCTGTCGTGCTAATAGGTGATTTGGTAATTGACCTCAAGTAATAGGTAAAGATATGCAGAAATTAAAATACAGTCTTTTGGTGGCCATCTTGAAAATAAATGGCTGCCATCTTTGATTTATGAGTTGCCCGGTTTCCTAAATAGAAGCGTGATCTCCAAAGATGATTTGTACCAAATTTCCCGCTTGTATCACCATTTGAACAATTCTCCCAAAATATTGCTGTTATCTAAGCCACTCCCATTGCAACGCCCCCTTTTAGACAATTAGCATGAACACACCCACACACCTTCATACTCACATACTTGAGCAACATTTCGGCCTAGTAGGACAAAAACTAGAAAGATTTGATCAACCGCTGGTGGCCATTTTGAAAAATGGCTGCCACGCCCACCAGCGTGAGAATTTGTGATGGCCCAATATCCAGTTTTGTTCCCAATATATCAATCAACACTTCTGCCAAATTTGGCGCTTTAATCACAAAAGGGAACGATTTGGCTGATATATCGTGCCACGCCGCCCCACTATCTGCCTCTCTCTGGACTCACTCGTCTGAAGGTGCATGCTGCTGTAGCACCAATGGCCATCTAACCATGAAGGCATCTGCCACACTTTTTCTGATGTTCACCCATTAATACAGGGAAAGCAGGCTGCTAAATCCCGTTCCCGACGACCTTTGCTGCGCGTCACTCCCCATCTCTCTCTCCCCATGTTCCTGTCAGTCTACTGTATTCTATCAAATAAAGGCAGAAAAAGCTAAAAATATCAACAACAAAAAAAACATATATATATATATATATATATATATATAGCATATTAGTTGGCTATTCAAAAGTAGCAGATATACAAGCTCATAGCGCGTCGCGTCACGTCGGGCCGCGCTGTAGATCTGCTATTTTTGAAGAATCTTGGAACATTTTTGCAAATCTTTGAATATATATATATCTTTCAAAGCAAACTTTTTTTTTTTGTTCAAGGTTTTTATTTTATTTTATATTTCCACATACAGAAGGCATACAAAAGGCATACAAAAACAGTGAATGTATGTTACCCCTCCCACCCCCCCAAAGTTCCCGCTCCGAAAGAGCCACAACCCTGGTATCTTATTGTACCATTTCAAAGCAAACATTTTTAACTCAAATCTTTGCTTCTGGGGGTCCCTGGAACAATTTTCAGATGGGGGTCCGTGGCCAAATATATATAATTTTGGGGGTCCTTGACAACCACTTAAGAACCACTTAAATAGTAACTCGACCTCAGGTCTTAAAAGGTTAAAAGGTTGTTTGTGAGACGCAGTTGTTGTTGTTGTTGTTGTTGCTGTTGTTGTTCCACCGCTAGTGGTTTGCCAGGAGGCTGGCTGGGTCACGAAATGTGCATCTAGCTTTGTCAGCTCTGATCGCTTCTTGTTTGGATGCACACATGGGGAAGGTAAGGGAAGGGGAAGGGAGAGAGAGAGAGATGAGAAGGGCAAAGAGAGTGTGCCAAAAGAGATGGCAGGTAAGCGCCAGACTGCACCTCTCCGGGGAGCCCTGGTGCCCAAAAAAAATAAACTGCCTTCTCCTCTTTCTCCTCCCCCCTATCTTACTCATCCATTTTTTCCCTGCCACAGATCAATGTTGCAATGATCCAAAAAAACAACACGGGAGGATTTGGATGTTCGTGGGCCTGTGTTCTCTTCCAGGACCTCCAGGAGGAAGCAGACGTTTTAACAGGAGGGTCTTTATCCCCGCCAGGCATGTGTGGAGATATTGAAAGTAACTGCCTCCGTCTTGTGTGTGTGTGCGTGTGTGTGTTTTGTCTGTCTACAGCTAATCTCATGAACTACTGAGCCAGTCAGCGTCATATTTATTGTGCATGCTACCATCAGGCCAAGGAACTCAATTCCTGAATATTTGTCACATCGGGCAGTATGTCTCCCTTTTGGATATTCATGTAGTACTGCTTGTAAACAAGCTTTATCAGACTGACTTTATCTGTCAGGCGCAGAGAGAGCACGAGAGTGAGTGAGTGAGTGAGTGAGTGAGTGAGTGAGTGAGTGAGTGAGTGAGTGCGAGAGATAGGAAGGTAGGAATAGAGCGAGAGAAAGAGATTATATACATACATAAAATCATGAGATCTGTGTCACTTTTTGATTTGAGCTAAAAAACGCATTATTTTACACTTTGGCTATTCAAAAATAGCAGATACACAAGCTCATAGCACAGCAATCGAGCTGCAGGATTTAGAAGACATTTGTAGAATCGGCTTCAGGTCTTAATGGGTTAAAATGCTTCCAAACTTAAAGTACCAGAATAATTCACTCAATGCTGACTAAATATCACTTAATGTCACTAAAGACTATACGCTTCAGACCTCCCGAAACAAATTGATTCGACTACTTCTCGGCCTGGGGGCCATGATGACCCACCTAATTCCAACACATTTTGCTAGTCTGGGATGGCTCAGGGTAGAAGACAGGGTTAAGCAATCAAAAATGGAATTGGTTTTTAAGATGGTCAAAGGAGCGTTGCCCTCAATACCCACATACCTGACTAACTACTTCAACAAAGTGAGTGACACCCACAGACACAATACTAGAGGGAGCTACAACGATCTGGTGCCACCCACCTATAGAACAAAC
The DNA here is from genome assembly GCF_963454915.1 of Gymnoscopelus microlampas. Classification (NCBI taxonomy): domain Eukaryota; kingdom Metazoa; phylum Chordata; class Actinopteri; order Myctophiformes; family Myctophidae; genus Gymnoscopelus; species Gymnoscopelus microlampas. The sequence goes on along the minus strand of NC_139956.1, from coordinate 24,649,371 downwards.
TTGGGAAAATTCTCGTTCTAACACTCTGCCACCAAAATGTGGAATGCCCTGAAACCATCCTCTTAAAAAATGTGTATCACTGGCTACCTTCAAAACAGGGTTAGGGTCAGGGTTACAATCCATTTTTCAGGAGACCACAAGTGGCGGTAAACTCACTTTTCCCATAGGAAATGAGATGGCATTCACTGCTGAAATCTTTTCCCTTTTTATAGTGTTTTATATTTGTTGATGATATTGTATTTTGGTGTTATTTTTATGCTATGTTGATGAATTGAATACGTAGGACCACAATGGAAACAGGTCCAGGACTTTTTTGTGTTATCCTTTTAGCCCAAATGTCTGACTGTACCTCGTGCTGTTTACATTTCTGTTTAATAAAGTATTCAATCAATCAATCAAGTGGTTCATAAGTCACAGATTTTTGAGTCTTGTTCCTAAATCAATGTTTTCTCCCGGGCCTATTCGGCTAGTCCCTTTAAGATGCTACAATAATGTATAGAACTCTGACAATGTAATAACGTAGTGTCATTTTATCTATCTCAAGCAAGTTTCAAGTCTCTGCAAGTCATTTTTCTTACTATAGTTCTGCTGATGATATGGCCGATGGCAACGCACATCGCAATTGTACGGATCAAAGACAATGTTGTTTTTTTCCCCAGTCGAAGCTATCGCCCATGCAGACCCCGCCCAAGTTCAAGTTATGCTCAATGTAAACTTGATCGTACGACACGTGTCACACATTGAAAACAGCAGATTTACAAGCTCAAAACGTATTGCCTCGCGACGTGCTAACAACAGCTAAGCCTAAATTATACTACTGCGTAGTACGACAAAAAAACGCCAACAAAAGAAAAATACTCACAGGGTGCCTATGGGACGATCTGAGTATGTTAACAAACATCACCTGTCTCTATTTCATACCATATTTAAATTAATGGAAGCCAGTAGCTTCCTTGAAAATAAAACCATGATATGCTTTGGAAAGTTGTCAGCAGTAATGTCATGTACACAGTGAGTCATAGCCAGCTGGGGACCAAATATGGCACACAACCAGTATGGCCCTTTAATTAACGAATATGATTGCTCAACTTCATGTTTGCTAATTGCTTATACGATATTGAGAAACATCAGACCTTAATAGTCAACATTAGACACACATTCATGGACAAGAGACCCAGAGCACCAGGACTCTAATCTGCACTGTCATCATCAGCAACCTGGCGCTTCTCCATTGATAATTAATTGGGGACTGACCTTGGGGACTCATAAAGAAATGTTTAACCTTTTACAACCAGATGAGCGTTTCTTTGTCTCTGCAGCGCCAACAGTAATGGACCTGTGAGGCCAGTGGCCTGCACAAAGCACAGACTAGTAGACAAGATTGATTGCTGCATGTTCCCAGTGATGGTGCATTGGAGTGAAAATACATGGGGGGGCGGGGGGCAGCCCACTATGTTTAAAAAAAGAAAAACAATCCATATTGGCGGCCACTGTAATGCATATTGTATAATTTGCTGAGCAATAGTGCATGAATTAGAAACAATGAGTTCAAACTTAAAATGCAACTTAGTAAGCACAATTGCAAATATGACGATGAGATGATGCTGTTTTAAATTGAGTCAAACGGTACAGTAATTTCTCTTTTTCCACTGTCTTGAGTAGGCTTATTAGATCAGCATTTCTACAAGCAGAGGTTATGACTAATGCCATTTCCAAATCTCATGAGGCTATCCAATTTCTTTACGTCAAACGTGAAAGCCAAGGTGTTCCAGATGGCCTCCTTAACAAGTTTTCATGTGGCGTGCAGAAACCTTAGCAACCAAATGAACTTACACATGGCAGGAAAACGGAAATAAAATCTTTGTTCACGTTCAAATTGACCCGAAGCCAAACATTAGCTTTCTCCTTATTCGTTTTTATTAGATAAAAGGAGGATCCTTCCCCGTATATCAACAATTTGATTTAGTTATTAAAGTGCTCTATCGAAATGCACTCAAGAGATGTGGTGGAAGTGACAAATCTTTTCGTTTGGTATTTGTTCCGTTTTACGATTGCGCTGCATGCATACGTATATCCAGCACATTCCTCTCTCTCCTTAATGTCATCTCTTCTCTTCATTCACCACCCACACACTAGGCTTGCTAATTATAGCAACTCTAATCACACCTCACCAGCTGAACGGAGACAGAGAGAAACGACATCTTGACTGTACCAGACAGTAAAAGATCAGGGTTATTTTACATCTTCTGCCCGGGGAAGCTTCTGCTTTAATTAGAAAGTATTATGTACTTTACTTTATTATTACTTTTTACAGGTAGGAAAAGTAGCTGTATGTGGTGGAAATCAAATTTGAAACAATTATTAATTCATTCATTCATTATTTCATTCTTTCATTCCTAATCAAAATAAAAATGGAGAAGAGAGGGGATTTCACATTGCTGCTTCATCAGATTCACGGATAATACACAGTATGGTGGATGCCCTAGCCTGATGAGCCCCTCACACAGCAAAATATGAGAAAGTTAGTCAGACCGTTGACTGGGACTCAAGCTAATGGATACATATTGTTGTCCTTGGACCCACCAGAAAGATCCTAAAAGCCTATCCACAAAACAGCTGCATGCTGTTAACAAACAAGATGCCATTGTACTGTATTGTCTTAGGCTTGATGCAACTAATACTCCATCACAGTGCATCATATTGTTTGGAAGTGACTCTAAGCAAAAGAAAAACATAGGAAGAGTCCAAGGGTTCTAAGATGCCATTGTTACGAGATTTAACCATCTGTGTGTGTATATTTTGTTAACCCATTAAAACCGGGAAAGAGTCCTCTGTGTCATTTTAGATTTTTGTGTTGGCTATTCAAAAATAGCAAACATACAAGCTCACAGCATGTCACTTTGTGCCACGCTGCGAGCTTGTAAATCTGTTATTTTTGATTTTTTTAGAAATATCTGAGAACTACTGCTTTAGAAGGCATTTGTAGAGTTGGCTACAAATGGGGATAGTGTGCTCATCTTACGCCTGTATCTAGCACATTGTGCAGCTGGATAAAGAGGCATAATCAAAGAGAAACAAAAATATCCACACACTCAGAGTTGAAGCTTCCAAAATATGTATTACAAGGGAAACGTTTCATCAAATCAATTGCCTGATGAAGACCTATATGGTTGAAACTTTGCCCCTGTGATACATTTTTTGGGGAGCCTCAGTGTGCGGATATTTTTCCTCTCTTCATATATACCATTGAACATTATATTTAGATATCAGATGTACTCAAGCCTAGAAATTACTAATAATAGGGTGGAACACAAAATAAATCCCCCATATCCTATTTTAAAATTGGCTTAAGGGAGGACCGGTCGGCAGGCGGGCGGACCATCACGCTCATGTCACGGGCGAACCTCTGACGTCACGCTCATGTCACCATGACTCAGCCATAACCATATGAGTTCCCAATGCACCTACGCCCAAATATGGAGTGTGGTGTCTAACCTTAAAGTGTCGTCATGCCATCAGCAAACAAATCAGTCAGCTCCATACATATATGGGCACAAACAATGTGTTTATATGATAAATAATCTAACATTTCATATCACACAACATAAGTATACACTCCTGTAACTTTCACAAGAATAAAATTATGTTGATTATTTATTTATTTTATTTTATTTTGATAATTGATTAAATCAATAAATTAAATGAACTGCTGCAGCTCTACTGGCTATGGAAAACTATTCAATTCCTGAAGAATGTTGAGGTCTTAGTCAAACAATAATTTGCAAATTATTTTAGGGTATTTTGTATTTTTTTCTGTATTGGATAAGTACATACAGTAGTAAAATGTAAAGAGGTTCTTTTCATCATTGTGTTTAGGCAAACCCCAAATCTGGCATATTTACAGTCCTACGATCTATTGAGCCTAAATAAGCCTTTAGCATATTAGGATAAACCAAGGTACACTTCAGCCTTTACCAGCCTTTATTGGGCTGTGAAAAGAAGATGATGGCACTAATCTCTTCACACCTTGAAAATAAGATTAAATTACTTTTGTGGCAGCCAATAGAGCAATGTTTATCAATCCCAGAGCTTCAGGTTCAAGAGTACATGACCACCATACCATAAACAACAGCAGAAGATGCTGACTCTTTGTTCTATCCATTCCCCTATCACTCCCACTCCTCTTTTACTATCAGCTGACCCATTTATTCCATCAACGCACCCATTAACAACATGCATGTGTGTACGTGCATTCGTGCAAGCATGCATATGGAATTTAGTGTGTGTGTGTGTGTGTGTGTGTGTGTGTGTGTGTGTGTGTGTGTGTGTGTGTGTGTGTGTGTGTGTGTGTGTGTGTGTAAAGAGAAAGTGGAGGTAGGTACAGTAGTCAAGGCTATGTGAGCGAGTGCATGTGAGGAGGAATGCAAAAGTGAGAGAGGGAGAGCTGAGGGAGAGTGATTGGTGGATGATGTTACATTGTCCAGGAAAGGCAGAGCAAGACAGAACAACAGACCAAAAGGGGAAGTAGAGAGAGAGAGTAATGGAGTCAGAGAAGGAGAACGGACGCAGACAGAATTGCATTGCATTATATTCGCCCCGTCTGCACTGCAGACACTGACTGAACTCAACTCAGTGTGAAAGGCTAAAGACGGCAGGAGATTGAAAGAGGGAGGGAGGGAGGGAGGGATGGTAGTAGACAGTGAGACAATGAACTACTTTAATAGCCATTTTAAAGGCACAGATATTGAGCTTGTAACGGTCTCTAGTCCGCCAGACAAAATGCTGGTAAATGTGTCTGTTAGTCTCTGTCAATTCCACTTGCCACTTTGGCAGCCAGCCAGCCCATTGTGTCTTTATCTTTTCTTTAAAGTGAGTTTGGGGTTAGTTAATTACGAGTGGTGGACAAAGCATACACACAAGTAAATAATGAAGTATTCAAGAGTACAAATTAAGTACATTTTCAGAGATGGACCGAAATGTATTTTTAAATAGTGAAAATAGCAGATCTACAAGCTCACATCGTGTCGCACTGCAACCCGTTGTGAGCTTATATATCAGCTATTTTCACTGTATTTGAAATAAGGCTTAAAGGGATGGTTCACCCCAAAAATATCTATCGATTAGTCACCCGATGGAGACTTGAATTCATGGATTTATTTATTTTTTTGTCGCATTCCTAAGCCAATAATTTGATGACCAGCGGACCAGTAGGCAGTGGTTCCGGTAGGAGACACAAAGGAGACTCTTTGTGTCTCCTACCGGAACCGCTGCCGGTCATCACAATATTGGCTTAGGAATGCGACAAAAACAAAACAATATCCATGAATTCAAGTCTCCATGGGGGGAATAATCGATAGAAAAAGTCATTTTGGGGGAGAACTATCCCTTAAAGTGGTTAATTCATAATATATTTTTGCCCATACTTTTGGGTCCCAAGAGTCCCTTCCAAGAAATGTAATGGAGCCAAAATTACAATATTTCTATTTAAAATGTAGCCCAGTGAAAGTCATCAGCTTTCAATAAACAGCAACAAAAAACAAATACTTTTTTGAATATGGGGATCTGGGCACATCATCCCTCGAACAGCCTCATTGGCCTGCTGTTACATCAATCACCACAAGAGAGAGATGTTAAAGGCATAATATGTAACTTTGCCCTGTGTTTACATAACAAAATAATTAAAAAAATAATTTACCCATCATTTCCCTCTATACCTGCAGCCATCAGCCACTGGAGTAGTGTGGTGGTGTTTACCTGCAGAAACACACTGCCCTCTCGCTTTATTTTTGTGTCTTCACAGTTTGTTTTGGTTGCCCAAAAATATCCCTGTCTACCAAAACAAACAGTGAAAACACCAAAATACATAGAGAGGACAATGTGTTTCTGCAGGTAAACACTACTGCAGTGGCTGATGACTGCTGGTACAGAGGGAATGATGGGTAAAATATGTAGTTTTTGTTTTGTTATGGGAACACAGGACAAAGTTTTTCTTTTTCTTTTACATTTTTTATCCCATGATTTTGTAACTCCTTTTTTTTCACCCAGTGCCAATTTTCTAAGTGATCCTGGGTGCTACACTCCCCCCACCAGCCTAGGGAGCCCAGGGCCGAGCTCATGCCTCCTTCAATGCATGAGAGCCAACTGACCTTCTTGTCACCTGACAGGGGGGAGTTTCCCCGATAAGACGTAGCGCGTGGAAGGAACACGTTATTCCAACCAGTTCCTTTCCCCTCCATCAGGCGCCCCGGCTGATGGAGGGACAAAGTTACACAGAGTACAGAGCTAAAGGACAAAGTTACATACTATGCCTTTAAGAAGATCACAGCGAGAGCCGAACACTGTTTCTTTTGTCCACTTGCCATATTGGCTTGTAAACTTTACTTTACTTACTTAATTTGTTTATTTACGGTGTAGGGTGTACGTTCATGAACATTGAATACATGTACAAGAAGTGAATCAATTGAACATGATGTTATGTAAACATGACCGATTTAGCCAGAAGCTAATTTACATCCGTAGTCCCACATTATAAAAAAAGAATCGCAACATGACAAAAAAACAAAAACACAACATACAATATACAACTGCCTACAAATTTAAAATACAATACCTAATTTAAGCCTAAATAACAACACTAAATGGACAAATGCCCCAAATTCACCAGACACTTTAACTAAACTGTCATACAGTCTTTCACAATAGATTATCACCTTGAAATAATGGTCCATTATCTTACAAACTTTGACCACAAATCACCAGCCAACTAGGAGAGAATACAAAACACCCAATGATGATAACATAATGCTGTAGACTGGTATACATTGTGGTATATTACCTGCACTTGGCTGTGGCTCTCTGGTAGTCATTTCTCACCCTGTAGTTACATAAAATCAGCAAGTTCCTCAGCAGTAGAGACACCTACTCAATGCGCATACATGATTGCACAGGTGTAGTGCGTCTTTATATACCACATAAACACACACACACACGAGCACGTGTGTACGTGTGTGTGTGTGTGTGTGTGTGTGTGTGTGTGTGTGTGTGTGTGTGTGTGTGTGTGTGTGTGTGTGTGTGTGTGTGTGTGTGTGTGTGTGTGTGTGTGTGTGTGTGTGTGTGTGTGTGTGTGTGTGTGTATATATATATATCTACACACACACACACACACACACACACACACACACACACTTCGTGCAGCTAACACCTACTGTACGTGGCACTGCTGATCCGACCAATGTCTGAGTCATAGTGTCGGGGGCTTTGTCAGAGTACCCGTTGTACCCGTCTTTCTGTGTCTCTTTTGTGCCCATATATGGAGATGTCTGTTTCTGTCTGTCTACATGTGTCCCTTTCATGCCCATATATGTCGATATCTGTATCTGTCAGTCCTTGTCCCTTTTTTTTGCTTTTATGCCTTTATTGATAGGATAGTCGTCTGACAGGAAATGGGGAGAGAGATGGCGAGTGACATGCAGCAAAGGCCATCGGGATTGGGACTCGAACCCGTGACACGCTGTCAGGCTACTTTGGAATCTAGGTGCCTGGACCGCTATGCCAGCAGTCCAGGCCAGTCCTTGTCCCTTTTATGCCCATATGGAGATCTCTGTTTCTGCCAGTCTTTGTCCCTTTTATGCCCATATATTCATGATGTCATCAATATATGCCCATATATGGGCATGCCCACTTCTGTGCCTATATATGGAGCTGACTTGTGGTTTGTTTATGGTTATGTTGTCATAGTGATGTGGCCGACTGGCCGTGGTTTCTTTGAGTTGTCAATCATATAGTGACGTGGTTGTGGTTTGTTTATGTTGTCATAGTGGTGTGGCCATGGTTTGTTTATGGCTGAGTCAGAATGACTTCAGAGGTCCGACCCCCACCGGCAGACTGGCCGGTCCTCCACTAAGCCAATTTTAATATAGGATATATATATATATATATATATATATATATATATATATATATATATATATATATATATATATATATATATATATATATATATATATATATATATATATATATATATATATATATATATATATATATCAAAGACATGTGTATAGCTGAGGAGGTGGATATATTGCAACAAGGATAGTGAAGTGATAACATTTTGATATTGAGAAGCTGGGTACAGCATATTGCTGGAGAGGTGAGAGACATACTGTAAGTCTCTGTGACCACTCCAATATTTTTTACAATTAAGACTAAATGGAGTAAGCTGAAGGAATGATATGGTGTACTAACAGTGTACAGAGTCTGTCTGCATACTGTTAGAAATGCTCCCACCATGTTTATTCAATAAACATGGCGGGAGCAAGTCTTAACAGTGTGCAGACTCTCTTATTATTTCATTATGCTGACTTTCTGTTTGTCCTGCACCTGATTACCAGAGTGGATGTGCATGCTCTACTTTGTCCTTATGTATACAGTATTCCCAGATTTCCCACTATCTTGTGCTCCATTTCTCAGTTTGCTCTATTTCTCTAGAAATTAGGCTGCTAGGTGAACATATTGTGGATTAGCCAGATAAATAGGCTGGGTACTGCTGAGGAGAGGTGATTCCAGTAACTAGTTCAGTGGAAATGAGTCTGGCAGTGGCAGGTAATGGTATAGCTACACCCAGGGGAGTAGGTGGGAAGTGTTTTATTGGAGTCTAAACTGGTAGGTGGGTATAATCTATTACAGGGGTCTTAAACGTTTTTCAGGCCAAGGACCCCTTAGTTTAGCGAGAGATGAAGCAGGGACCCCCACTATATAGTGTATAAGATTGTGTTGCAGATTATAGATGTCATAGACTGTATGACACTTTATGAGCACTGATGATCAAGCACTGTCATTAGTGCTTGACTCATGTTTGTTCATGTGTATTTTCAGACATTTACCCACTTAAAGGGGTATTTCACTTTCAATTCCATCAATAATTACTTTAAACCTGACCTTTAGCTCTGTACTCACTCTGCTCTTTTTTCAACGAACCTCACCAAACCTCTTTGCCAAAATCAACTTTTACATTAACCACTGGAACCCTAGCATCCCTATTCTGGGGGGAACCTTTGTCGAAAATAGCAGATCGTCAAGCTCACAACGTGTTGCGATCTGCTATTTTCGACAAAGGTTCCCCCCAGAATAGGGATGCTACGATTCCAGTGGTTAATGTAAAAGTTGTAGTTCCTATAAAACAGAAAGATTTGGCGGACCCCCTGTAGTAACTCTGAGGACCCCCTAGGAGTCCCGGACCCCTTGTTGAAGACCCCTGGTCTATTATTATACCCTAAGTAAGAAATATCCCAAACCACATTGCCCCCTTTACTCATTCTGCATCTTTTCATGAACTGTTTTCTTACCGTGTCCTTTTACTGTTCTTGACCAATACAGTTTCCCTGAAGGGGAAAGAAACCTTGAACTATTTCTGCTTACTCGAGGATTTCACTTTATTTAGCTTTGCCCTAGATGTTGTGTCTGTATTAAAGCCGGTATAAACAATTCATAACAACATGAGCATCACCCGCTCTCATTCCCTTATCCGTCTCTCTGCCTAGAATTTAGGCTAAATCATAGCATCACAAACATTAACAAGGCCAATATCCTGTCCTGCGTCCTCTCCAATGCTTTAAGCACCAAATGTCAAATAGGCCCATAGCCTACATCTTTTACACCGGCTATGCTATAGGCTGCCTTGTTCTGACATGCAGCATCATCCATGCATTTAACCCTTTCAGCCGATAACGCATCTGTGTCATTGTAAGATTTCTTTGGCTTTATAAAAATAGCAGATATACAAGCTTGTAGCACGGCACCGAGTGCCGCGCTACGAGCTTGTAGATCTGAAAAAAAAAATGTAATGGTGAAAATGTGTGCAAATCTTTAGTTTGAATATATATTTACTTTTTTTAAAGCGAAAGTTTTTAACTCAAATCTTAACTCAAATATTTTACAAATGTCTTCTATATTCTAACAGTTTTTTTTCCTAAAGTTTTTATTTATTTTTATTTTTTACTTATGTTGCTATATTATCAATGGTTTTCAAACTTTTTTCATGTCAAGGACCCCCAAAATAATATGCATTTGTCCGCGGACAAATGCATATTTTGTTCCAGGGACCCCCAGAAGCAAAGATTTGAGTTAAAAATGTATATAAAAGATTTGCACAAATGTTCACGATTTTTCTAAAAATAGCAGAGCTTGTTTATCTGCTATTTTTGAATAGCCAAAGACATCTTAAAATGGCACATACAGTAGATGCGTTCCCTTCCCGGCCATAAAGGGTTGAAGATGACACAACATAACACACACATGCAGTGTGTGAGGAAGACTGCATGACTGGTGATGATAACTGTAGGGTGTATAGGACAAAAATAAGTGTGATGTAATGAAGGCACTTATAGGAGAATGAAGGTATAGTCCATTCAGAAATGCAAAATAATGCCTATATGTTCATCCCCATTAAGCCTGATTTATACTTGGTTGCATGCTGGTGTTGCATGCAGTAAATAGCATGTAAGATCTGCAGTAAATTGCAGATCTGCTATTTACTGAGCCAGCAGCAGCACACAACTAAGTATAAATGAGGCTTAAGGTGTACAGGACAGAAATAAGTGTGATATAATGAAGACACTCAAGGGAGAATGAAGGTATAGTCCATTCAGAAAGGCAAAAATAATGGCTATGTTATGTTCATATGTTATGTTCATCCCCATTAAGATGATTTAGGTATACTCCATGTTGGTGTTGCATGCGTAAATAGCAGATCTACAAGCTCACAACTTGTCACATTCGTGACATGTTGTGAGCTTGTAGATCTGCTATTTACTTGGGAGAATGAAGGTACTGTAGGTCCATTCAGAAAGGCAAAATATGCATAATGTTCATCGCCATTAAGCCCGATTTATACTTGGTTGCATGCAGTAAATAGCAGATCTACAAGCTCACAACGCATCACGAATGTTGTGAGCTTGTAGATCTGCTATTTACTGAGCCCGACACCGGCATACAACCAAGTATAAATGAAAATGAGGCTTTCCCCTCTCTGTTTACAACTGCCAGAGAGAGAGAGAGAGAGAGAGAGAGAGAGAGAGAGAGAGACACCGACACCCTTACCTGCTCTCTCCCTGCACCTTCCTCCAAAATGGGCTCTTCTGCGGCCGCCGTCTCCTCTTCCGTCTGCATCTTCCTCTTTGTGTCCTTCCTTCAGAACCAGAACCAGAGCCGGGCCCGGGCTGCAGCTCCTCCAACCAGCCCGGTAAGGGCCGAGGCGGGCAGGGCCAGGGACCTCCTCCCCGGCGGAGCAGGAGGACGCTCGGTCACCCCATCCGCCGCAAGTCGGTATCCAATTTCACAATGATGATGGCGGGGCCTGCGGCAAATAAGCATTCTTATCTATCTAACGCCGAATTCTCAACGTTTTGCCCGTGCCCCGTCCCCGTCCCGTGACCGTCCCTCCCCTCTGTGTCTTAACGGTCTGTCCGCTTCCCCCCCAAAAAAAATGATGTCAAATTGTCAACCTGCACAACGTCCCCCCTTCATCCTTCAGCTCCCTGCGACAAACGGCCAAACAAACACGCAGCACGGCAGCAGCAAGCCGTAGAGAGTCTGGTCGTCCCGGGTCCTCCGCCAATCCGTGTTCAGCTGCCTGCTGCTTGTCCTGATGCTCAAGCGCCTCGTCTGCGCGCAGTAACCGGAAGTCTCGCCCCAAAACACGCTCACCCCATAGAGTTAAGGCTCACCCCAATTTCTTTTTCTCGCGCTCGCCCCCAGCGATTCGGTTTAGGGCTTTTAGGCATAGTTTTACTGAGGTTACGTTTAGGAATAACAAGGGTAGGCTCGTTTAGGCATACTTTTATTGAGGTTACGTTTAGGTTTAGGCATAGTTTTACTGAGTTTACGTTTAGGAATAAGGTTTAGGCATAGTTTACTTTGGTTACGTTTAGGAATAAGGTTAAGTTTACGCATATGTTTACCATGGCATTTACTGAGGTTACGTTTAGGAATAAGGTTGAGTTTAGATTTAGTTTTACTGCGGTTACACTTATAATTATACCAGATGGCGACCGTTCCGAGGTCGCCGGATTTGCCCCGGGGTGATTGTGTTTTGGGGCGAGCGTTTTGGTATTCCTGTGCTCGTTCGTTTGTTCAATGTGCGCTTCTGTGCATGTGAGAGATTGGATTGGGGGGGGGACGCCGAGACTGCAGGAAATGTGTGTGTGTGGGGGGGGGGAATAAACACAAAAATACATAGGAGATATTTTATTTTATGATTATTTATTATAGCCGGCGTCACGGATTTTGCTCGCGATGTCGTGACGTGATAATGAATTTCGTTGATAATGATTTCGAGGTGGAAAACCCCCCAAAACAAAACAACTTTATTTTCGTCCCTGGTTGTCAGCTGCTCCGCCTACCTGCCTATTGCCGTCTCTGGCGGTGACGTCATACATGGCCACCTGCGCAGGATTCCCGTGATACTACCCCCCCAGCGCGCGCGCGCGCACACACACACACACACACACACACACACACACACACACACACACACACACACACACACACACACACACACACACACACACACACACACACACACACACACACACACACACACACACACACACACACACACACACACACACACACACACACACACACACACACACACACACACACACACACACACACACACACACACACACACACACACACACACACACACACACACACACAGTCCTTTTATTTGCAAATAATCATTCAGCCTAAAATAAAAAAACTGAGTCATGATGTAACATTATATGCAGCTCATTTAGCTGCTGTCATACATTCTTTCCAGAAAAATAAACCAGAGGAAAAGAGCAATACGTGGTGATCTCATTTATTGTAGCACTGATTTGACTATATTTTAGTGTTAAAATAAAAATGGTACAGTACCCTATAATGACAATTCAGCCTGGTGATGGATACTCAGCCTTTAATTAATATTATCTGGGAAATCATTAAGAGTGACCATCATTTACAATGATGCAGAGGTTACAGTGTGGAAACATACAAAACAAAAGCAGATGAAATAGTTACCAATACAACCATACAAATCACAAATCTGTTAAAACAGACGGGTAGGCAAATGGACCGTTATTAAGTACATTCGTCCTAAATCGTCCAAGAGGTACAGTATAAGGCCAGTGACCAGCCTTTATTCCTCTCTTCAGAGCTGATTAACCCATTAAGACCTGAGGCCGATTCTACAAATGCCTTCTAAATCAGTAGTTCTCACACTTTCAAGATTTTTCAAAATTGTAAAAAAAAAATAGATGTACAAGCTCGCACTGTTCTGAATTGTTTTCATTCAAATTTCTCTTTGAGACTACTCGAGATGTGTTCAGAATATTGTTTCTGGAGCCAGTGATACAATATGGTCTCTCCTTCTGAAATATAAAACCAAATACATAATATCTATCTATAGATATAAATGGCCTATCTATCTAATCTGTAAAATTAATGTCATAGAATAAAACTTGAGCTTGCTTATGTTATCCACAGGCAAATTGACAACCCTGTGGGGGAAAAAGCAGTGGAAATCTGGCGAGGGAACCCATATGGGATTTTGGACAACAAACAAACTGTAGCACCCTGTAGTCAGAGGTAGAGCTGCCTGTGGGGCAGTACCACTCCTCGTCTCACAGAAGGGGAGGAGGTGATTATGTTCACTCCAGGCCTTTCTTTGTTGCGTGATGCGGTGCGCTCCTTTGCCCATGAATCATATAAGTCCTCAGGTAGGACGGGTGAGAGATTTCATGTTAAGGAGTTCCTTTTCCTGCCACTGTGGCCTGCACATGAAGACCAACCGGCCCCAGTGGATGTCATCTCTTCCAACACACAACATCATTGTAATTTGCTCGATCATCTATTACAACACCTTTTATTCATCATTTCAGCAAATCTATTTTTGGATGTACTGTCTGAGATGTATGCCTAAGGATCATTTCAGATTGTGGAGGGTTGTTTTTAATCAGAGAGTATAATAGTGCTGCCACTTCTTTATTCAGGCCCTTAGGTATTTCTGTCACTTACATTGTATAATATTACATTATATGTGTAATAGATATACATATTTTGAGCCCTGTTTGTAATTGTTGTACATTTTAATTTTAGTAACATTTCTTAAAATGTTTTCTATCTGGAGTACTTTATTATGTTATGAATACGCATGAGTATCGACTGCATTTAACTGTATGTTTAACGTACTTGGCCTATGAAGTGACACTGGTTGATTCTGAACATGCATGACAAAAGTCAAAATGTTCAATTACAGTATATGAAGGATATTTGCAGTGACGGGGAGATAGAGGATTTCTGTCTCTGTGTTGATGACTATGTGCTGGGAAATGTAGTTCTTTGGTTCTGCCTCTTCTTCTTGGACTACACACATGGCAAACAGCTGCACCTGCAGCTCAACATGCAACCCAGCAGCCACCTAGGGGACAGATGGTTCAACAGATACCACAGGTTGCATACAGTATATGCATACATTTATGTCAGAGTTTCTCAAACCTTTTAGGATGGATGTGTGTGTGTGTGTGTGTGTGTGTGTGTGTGTGTGTGTGTGTGTGTGTGTGTGTGTGTGTGTGTGTGTGTGTGTGTGTGTGTGTGTGTGTGTGTGTGTGTGTGTGTGTGTGTGTGTGTGCGTGCGTGCGTGCGTGCGTGCGTGCGTGCGTGCGTGCGTGCGTGCGTGCGTGCGTGCGTGCGTGCGTGCGTGCGTGCGTGCGTGCGTGCGTGCGCGCGCGTGCATATATGATATACAGTATCCACACACACACACACACACACACACACACACACACACACATACACATACACCTACATACATATACACATACACATACACATACACATACACATACACATACACATACACATACACATATATATATACATATATATATAACATATATATATATATATACACATATATACATATACATATATATATATATATATATATATATATATATATATATATATATATATATATATATATATATATATATATATAAATTAGTTATTTATTTATTTAACACGGTACTGTACATCTCAAGCTAAATTGCCAAAGATTAAATTCTAACAGTAGAACTGCACATAAAACCTTAACTATAACAAAGCACAGAGACAACATACTTGCAAACAAACATGCTCAACACCCACACACACACCAACACCCAGAGTGAAGCTTACAGGCCCAGGGTTGTAGATGACTCGGAGCCCTGTAGCTGGAGGAGGCTGTTTCACAGTGAACCTTGAATAGGAACCAAGAACAAACTGTTAGAAGTGAAGGCTGTTACTTTATACAGCACTTGTAGGTCAACCAGACAGGCCGGAGTTTCTGTGTCGGTGTGCATGTGCGTGTGTGTGTGCGTGTGTGTGTGCGTGTGTGTGTGTGTGTGTGTGTGTGTGTGTGTGTGTGTGTGTGTGTGTGTGTGTGTGTGTGTGTGTGTGTGTGTGTGTGTGTGTGTGTGTGTGTGTGTGCGCGTGCGCGTGCGTGTGTGCACCCATAGTCCATTTCCTTGTAAACAAGCATTAATTCAAATGCAATCCTCCCACCAAATCTTTTGTGATGCAGTTGAGTAAGCAAAGTCAATTTCAGCATCATTAAATATAATTGTGACGGCCCTCTGTATCTTCATTCCAGGGAAGAATGACAATAACTTCACTGTGTTTATGCACAGATGAATGGTGATTGATTTCTGTGGCATCATGAATATGTTTATAAACAGCACTCCAATCTACACAAGCTGAACGATTTTAGTCTCCATTTGCAATCATTGACCCTTTCAGAGCACCTGAAATTGCGTTTGATCTGCATCATTACATTTAAGTGGTACTTATGATTGTCCGATTTCTCAGTCTTTATGGACATTTTGGTTTTGCTATTACAGAAGTGTAACTCTACTTGTGATTTCTTTGATGGTGTGAACATACAGAAGAGAGCAGCCAGCCGAGTCAAATCGATTCGTAACCACTTGAACACTAGCATCCCTATTCTGGGCATGACATAATAGGCCAAAAATAGGCAAACATTCCGTCAAAAATAGCAGATCTACATGATCACAATGCTCACAATGCATCAGGCTGACAGTGTCACACAGTTATTTTCAGAAAGGGATTTGGTCTAGAGGGGAAAAAGAGGGAGCATAGTATAGGCCCCTGGGGGACCCCGTTCAATGAAGTAATTTATATAGGGTGCAAGTGGTTCATCTTGTGAATGCAGAAGAAACGGTCTCGGATACTCTTTATGAGCCGTGCATCATACAATACGATATTACTTTATTATCAGCTCTCACTGAAATTTGTCTTGCGACTCAGCAGCCATGTATGCAACACATAATACACACATTTGACAAAACACAGAAACAAATCAAAATAAAAGACAAGAGCAATATCCACTGCTCAGCTTACCCCAGGCCAGATTCTAAATTAAGCCTCAAAGTCGGCTGATGGACAAAGGACTTCTTTAGTCTGACCTTATTGTATTTTGGAACGCTGTAACTGCTTCCTGAAGGCAGCAACCTATATTCCCCATTCAAAACATGGCTATTGTTTGAAGTGATATTCCTTGCCAACCTCAGCATATTGTTATTATACGTATGTACCTGTAGATGCATAGAGTCTCTCATGCAATCTCTCGTCTCACCTGCAGGTGTCGACGCCAACATTCTTCATCACCATCGTTATGGCATAGGAGCTGCCTTCTCTGAGGGTCCCGAAGTCAGCGCTGGGTGGAAGCAGCTGGAAACCCCTGGCGATGGGATACGTACCCCCCAGAGACACAGTTCGGCACCTCCTCCTCACTGGCTCTTCCAGCGACAAGTACTGGAGAGGAGGAAGGTGAGAACATAATGTGGTGTTGGATCAGAAGTTCATATTTCCGCTCTATATCAACTTTGTTAAGGAACTGCGAAAGGATATTTGTTTACGCGTGTGTGAATGCATGAACAATACAACAACATATTTTGTTCTATTGTATAGATTGTATTGTAAGTCATCAATCAATAAAAGTCATCAAGTTCATCAACCATGCTAGCATATTTGTAGCTTCATACAGTGGACATGTTTTGCTTCACTTAATCTTAAATCAAGATAATATGGACAGTTCATAACAAAATACATTTCTAATTGAGATCACATATTGTAACGGAGTGTCAGTCATAATGTGGGCAAACAGAGACCTTTTTGTCTTTTAAAAGTTATACTGCACATAGTTTTCTTTACCAAAATCATGTTTAATATCACAGTATGTACAAAGATTTTGGCTTAGCCCCCTCCTTAACCAGGAAACCCAACTCTCTCCTTATTCAAGGGAAACAAATTCTTTACACATAAGATCAAATCTGACCATAATTAACCACTTAACATATATCCATATATTGTGTTGATCGGAGTCCCCCAGGGTCTATGTTTGTTCCCCTCCTTGTTCCATCCGTTCACCGAAAAGGTACACTAGGACTCAAGTGGTTAATATAAACACCCTCACAAACTAATCTCACCCACAGCAGCATTTGAGGGTGATGTCCCAGTTGAACACTCCTTTAGTTAATCTGTAATCATCAATCCCCAGCAGCCTATTCCCCAACCTCATTATAAAGATATTCCAGGCACGCACAAGCCTGATAAAGTTTAGTATATTATGCAGAGAAACGAGAAATGTCTTGCAACATCTTGTTTTTTTCCCCATGACTCTGCCAAGAGCTCTACTGGCTGCAGTCCCTTTTCATTTGTGTGTGTGTGTGTGTGTGTGTGTGTGTGTGTGTGTGTGTGTGTGTGTGTGTGTGTGTGTGTGTGTGTGTGTGTGTGTGTGTGTGTGTGTGCGTGTGCGTGTGCGTGTGCGTGCGCGCGTGTGCGTGTACCTTTTGGTTTGGTGTGCTAAAGGGTTTGGAACCGAGTATAGAGGATGGTATTTTGACTTTAGTTTTCCTGGGGCTTCCGGTCACATCCAGCTGGATCGATTTATTACGCTCTGGCGAGCCTCTCAGGCTGCTGTCACCTGGAATGAACACACACACACAGAGACTGTGTTAACTGCTCTAATTGGTTGAGCCTATAATTAGTTGAAAATTAAGTGGGGTTGTGTAGAACAAACCTGCAGTCTGAGGGGTGGGATTGGTGGGTCTCCCTATGGGCAGCGTTTCACTCACTGCTTCATGACTAAGAGAAGATTGCCAGACAGCCAAGCAGCACATTTAACCCATTCAATGCAGGAACGTGTCATTTTAAGATTTATTTGGCTATTCAAAAATAGCAGATATACAAGCTCATAGTGCTACAAGCTTGTAGATCTGCTATTTTCTTAGAAGAAAAAAAAACGTTTTTAACTGAAATCTTTGTTTCTGGGGATTCTACAAAATGTCTTCTAATAAATCCTAACAGTTTGTTTTTGGGTGGTTCTCAAACTTTTTTCATGTCAAGGACCAACCCAAAAGGATATGTATTTTAAATGAGATTCATAATAAAAACAATTATTTTCCACTTTAAAAGGCAGTTTTTGGGCCTTATGACTCTCTAACTAACATTCACTTGGACTGTGAACATATATAAATACAAAATTATGGGATGTACACTACTGTACTTTTTGTTTTACCTTGCCGCATGAGAGGGTGTGGGGTTCAGGGGTCGCTGGGCTGCAGAGCACAGGCAACACATCACATTATATCTTTTCTGATCTGTTGTTACCTTCTTCTAATGATTATGAAACCTTTACCAAAGAATGAATCTATTCAATTAAATCTTGAAAGGTGAATAATCACATCACACGCTACTGGTTGACTAGCTTCCAACTAATGGTGTAGTACTGGTAAATGTCTTTACTGTTCTCATGCGGGGCGACTGTCAGGAAGGCCTCTGCGTCGTCTGTCTTTGGAAACGGTGGGAGCTCTATGGACACACTCCTCATGTCTGGAGCTTGGTAGTGAAGCTGACCCTGGAAAATATGTTTCCCTCACACTCATTATGCAGTGACACAATATCATAGGTGGAAAATTACTGCTATTTCCAGATTTGGTGATATTCTAATCTAGATATTATGTCTGTCTGTCTGTAAAATTGGACAGATTTCTATTCTATTATTAGCAACAAAAAAAACTGTGAGTATACTACATGTGACATTTCTTCAGATTTGAGTGCATCTTTGTTTTTTACATGGTTGACTATACATGAATCCAGTTCCTATGGATTTGATCTGAGGAAATTCATTGCGTTGTTTGTTTATACATAAACATGAGTGGTGGAATATAGTTTTACACTATAGATTCTGCAAACCTTTCGTTTATTTGTTTTCTTCATATTAGCCATGAGGGGTCTTTAACCAGAATATCACATTGTGTTCTTACCTGGTATAACGGAGCATTTTCTGGGTGAAAATAAGGAACAACCATTCTGTTCCTCAGAGCTTCTCTACATGCCTTATCCTCCAAGAGCTCTTCTCTGCGATACACACACAGTATGCACACGCACACACGCACGCCAACACAAACAGTGATGTTCAGAAAATTGTTGATCAGCAGTTTTAAATCAGTGCCTGAATAAATGTGATTAAAGTGCAAGTCCATTACACACAGGGTTCAATTTGCTGGAAGGGTTCCATGCCTCTGCCTTTTAAATCCCCTCTGGTCATTGGGGAGGATATGTTTTATCCCTGCTTCTGGTCAGACTGAATTAAATACATGCATTTCCTTTAGGGGAAATGTAGACTGACTTGATATCTCATATCAAACGTACATTTTATTTTTGATAATCTCACAATTTAACAATGTTTGTTAACCACACTTACCCTGGCGTCCCAATTTCGGGCAAATTTGTCAAAAATGTTCAAAGTTTTGTCTTTTTCTTTTTTCTTTCAAAGATAGTGAAAATAGCACATCTATAAGCTCAGCTCACATGTCACATCGCGGTGCATTGTGAGCCTACTGTATAGAACAGCTATTTTTGCTTTTTGTCGTATGAAGTATACAGTATAGGGCTTCAGTGATTACAAAAATGACCTCCCACCTCTATTTTTCGGGAAAAAAAACATTGGTCATATCTCACTGAAGATGACATTTTGTGATTAACCAAAGAGACAATAAATAGTTGAAAGAACGGATGGTGCGTTGACCATGTGAATGTTACTTCTTTAGTTCCATCTAATTCTTTAACCCATTAAGACCTGAGGCCGATTCTACAAACCTTTTCTAAATCCTAACAGTTTTATGAAAAGGTTATGTTGCTAGATCAGTGGTTCTCAAACTTTTTCATGTCAAGGACCCCCAAAATTATGTGTATTTGGCCGCCAACCCCCATCTCAAAATATTTTGTTCCAGGGACCCCCAGAAGCAAAGATTTGAGTAAAATGTTTTCGCCTTGAAATATATATATACATATATTCAAAGATTTGCAAAAATGTTCACGATTTTTTAATAGCTAAAGTATAAAATATGGCTAAAATCTAAAATGACACAGATGCCTTTCCGGTTTTAATGGGTTAAAAGAATATATATATTTTAAAAAAATACGTTTTTCCCATGAAAGACACATAACAAATAAAATAAAATAAACTAAGGGAAAGAATGCAACAAGGTCTACCTGTGTTGTGCAATTCTTTTGGTCCACTGGGATTCATTTCTCTTGGGATTCTCACTTGCAACACTGTAGTGGAGAAGAGTTCACTTTGCATTTATAATTTAGAAATTGAATTAATCTAATCCATATCCTCAGACGATTATGAGAACTTCTCTATGTAATCAATATTTTATTGGGATTGCTAGGCTGTGCTTTTACTTATTTCTTGGCTGTATTCTAATGTTGTTGTATATGCTGCATTGTACCAGAGTTACATTCTGTAACATTTTGAAAAATCAATAAACATTTGAATTACAAAAATAAGAAAATAAATTGAATTTATATTATGATTACTATATATACACGCTAATAATTATCATTATTTATTTCTTTATGGCAGTTTTTGCTTTCCTACCTGTCTTCTGATGACATATCTAACTCCAAAACTGGAGCTGAGACTGCTTGGGTATACAGACTGGCTATGTCCACTGTGGATACACACACACACACATGAGATTATATGCAGTCAGCCTACTACCACATAATTGTACCACGTAATCCTACCTGCATTACAACATTTGTTGGTCTTGATTGTAATCCCAACCTTAACCATAATCACTAAATGATAGTGTATCTCACATCATACCAGATCAACTATTTTTGACAAAATTCACTGACCAACCAGACAGTGTACAATCACTAGTCTGAAGTAAATGGTTACCCACTTGAAGTCCTTTTGTCAGATGAATGACCTTTCCACTCTGAATCTGGAAGTGACTTTAAAAAATAAAAGAATAACATATTACTTTTGTTAATTAAGTGCATCGAAAAATACATTTCCACTTGTCCAGTGTGTTTGTGTGTGTGTGTGTGTGTGTGCGTGTTTGCGTGCGTGCGTAAGTGCATGCGTACCAGAACCAGTTTGAGCAGGTCACTAGCATGGACTCTCTCCTCGTCTGTGCGTGGATCTTTGACGTTCCTGTCCTCTGACAGCTGCTCTCTCTGTAGGAAACGCTCCATGCACTCCTACAGACAAAACACACGGTTTGTTTTGGTTTGGTTTACTATACTTTACAACAGAATGGAAGCTAAATTCATCTGCAAAGTACATTTGGAAATTGTCCTAAGCATTTAGCCCATCCTACCTATTAGGAGCAGTTGTCAGTTACTGAGTCTTTAGCTATTCAGAGTCTTGCTCAAGCAAACTTTAACTAACTAGAAGTGTGGGGGGCTACGCTCCCCCACACCAACGTCGCACCGCGGATGGAGATTTCTGTATCTGTCAGTCCTTGTCCCTTTAATGCCCATACATGGAGATCCCTGATCCCAATCGACACACTACAGCTTAGAACATAAATGGGTGTAATTTACCTTTAGCCGTGTATCCAGCTTGTGTCTGAGCTGCGTGGTGACGGATGGGTACTGAATCAGCTCTCTGAGCTCCAGGGCCTCTGGGCAGCTCAGGATGGGATGAAGAGAGGCAGGAGAAACACTGGGTCTCTCGGTCAGCGTCAGGCCCACTCCCAGATCAGAACCCAACGGAGGGCCCGGCGTCTTCCTCTGGATTAGGAGAGGCATACAGAGATAAGTGGTGTGTGTGTGTGTGTGTGTGTGTGTGTGTGTGTGTGTGTGTGTGTGTGTGTGTGTGTGTGTGTGTGTGTGTGTGTGTGTGTGTGTGTGTGTGTGTGTGCGTGTGCGTGTGTGTGTGTGTGAGTGTGTGTGTTAAATCCAGTTTCAATCAGCTGAGGCTTTTAGCCAAGTCTGCTGTAACCCTTTTTGATTTTGAACGTCTTATCCATGCTTTTATCTCAACCCGACTCGACTACTGTAATGCACTTCATGTTGCCGTTAGCCAAGCCTGCCTGTACAGTTAGTCCAAAACACTGCCGCTCGCCTCTTAAGGGGCACGGAAAGTACGAACATCTCCCCGATTCTTGCCTCCCTCCACTGGCTCCCTGTTCGTTACAGGATTCAATTTAAGATTTGAATGTTTGTTTTTAAGTCTTTAAATGGGTTGGCACCCATGGACATATCAGAGCTTCTACCCTACAAGGGTCTTGAGGTCTACTGACCAGTCACTTCTTCAGGTCCCACAAACAAGGCTGAAGACCCGGAGGGATAGATCATTTTCTGCTGTAGCGCCCAAACTGTGGAACGATCTTCCACCCCATGTTAGAGTGTCTCAAACCATGCTTGTGTTTAAATCACGTTTGAAAACTCACTTGTACTCCTTGGCTTTCGATGATTCAGACTTACCCATTATCCCTAAACAGTTTTTTACTATTTGTAAAAACATTTTCAAATAGTTCAAATAGCCAATCTACAAGAACAAAGGGATTCTAGTCTACCGTTGCGCCTCAGCCTTAAACGGCCAGTCCGGTGCGTCACAAGTGTAGGGATACTAATAGCAGAAGAGAAAAACGCTGGAGCAACACGGACAGTTTAGGCCTTTTATTTAATACGGTGCAGGTAACAAAATAGACTGACGTTTCGGTCTTTCGACCTTCCTCAGAGTCATAAGTGGCAGCAAGCAAGGTAGACATATATACAGAGGTGAACATGGGCTGTGCTCTCAATAAACCAATGGTGGATGGCCCTCTGTTTAGTGGTAATTACCTAGTACTGCATGTCACAGTCTCAAGGTTGCGCCTATCAGTGGTGATTAGGCTTAGTTCTGGGCATGTGGACCATTTCTACAATCATTTCTAGCCAATCTACAAGCTCACAACGTGTCGATGTAGATCGGCTAGCTGAACTATTTGAAAATGTTTTTAAAAATAGTAAAAAATGGCAAAGAAGTTTAGGGATAATGGGAAATGCACCGGTGAAAATAGGGCCCTCTATGTGTTTTCCCCTGTTTATTGTGTCTATTGGTTTGTTTTACTCGTAGTATTTTTAGTATATGTTACTGAATGTACAGCACTTTGGTTCAACACTGTTGTCTTAAATGTGCTCTATAAATAAAGGTGATTGGAATGGATCGTGTGTGTATACACATGTGTACCTCTTCTCTTGGGAAGTCATGCCAAGTGCGGTTCCTGAGGTTGGCAGGGATGATGTCGGGGTTCTGTTTCCCTAGCACCCACTGGGACCACACACTCTGATGACTGGGCTTCAGGATGGTGATATTGAACACACCTGGGTAATACGCACACGCACACACACACACACACACACACACACACACACACACACACACACACACACACACACACACACACACACGACTATGTAAGATGTTAGTTGTTATAATGAAGACTGAATGTTATATAGATGCACAGGATCACTGGATGGGGTTTGATTGACTGAAATTGGGGATACAGTGATCTGTGACGTAAAGGTTCAGTTCAGAATTTTATATTTGGTTTGAATCACACTTCCCTGAATAGCCTGCTATGGTAAAAATAGATCAAAACCCTGCCGCGGCTAGTAATACATACAGTACAGTATATTGTTGCTGCCAGGTGGACAAATCAAAAAATGTCAAAAATAGCATCTACAAGCTTTGAGCTTGTAAATCTGCTACCTTTGCTACTTTTATGTGACACTGGAGCATGACAAAGTAGGGCATTTCATTTACATAAAAAAGGAAAAGGAAAAATATGGAGGTAAGAGGGTTTCTGCCTGACAGCAACGATATATAGACCATTGGTTCTCAAAGTGGGGTCGTGGGTGTAGTTAATATAGCGTCATTTTAACCACACATATTTAATACTTTGGCTATTCAAAAATAGCAGATATACAAGCTCATAGCGCATCACTTTGTGCCGCGCTATGAGCTTGAAGATCTGCTATTTTTAACTCAAAACATTGCTTCTGGCGGTACCTGGCACAACACATTTCAGATGGGTGTCTGCGGCCAAATATATATATCAATTTGGGGCACGAAATAGTTTGAGAACTACTGATATAGAGAATCCAAAGATTGTACCGTGTGCATCAGGCAGTGGTTCCTTCAGCAGAGCCACGGTAGGATCAGAGTAGGCCTGGTCCAGAAACTCCTCCACACTGTGAGAACTGAGGAACTCTGTGCCTGAGCCATCCTCATGGACCAGGAACAACCTGGAAGACAAGGACAAGAATATACTTCTCTGGTCTGATCTTCTTCTAACACAGTGTTTCTCAAACACTTTCATGTCAAGGTCCCCCAAATTGAAACGTATTTAGCTGTGGGTCCCCATCTGAAAAGATTTTGTGCCGGAGACACCGATAAGAGAAGATGTTGTGTTTTGAAATGTTTCAAAATCTTAAAGAAATGCGCAAATGTTCAAGATTTTTCTGTATATAATGTTTTTCAAGTATAAAATAGGGTTAAAGTGGATAAACAGACTTGTATGCTATATGATATAACAAATTTAGCTGGGGACCTCCTGGAACCCCTCAAGGACCCATGGGGGGTCCCATGACCCCACTTTGAGAAACACTGCTCTAATGTTCAAAATAATATTCAGTGAGAGGAGATTGCTGCACATCCCCAGAGCACCCAGTAGTGGTCAGTGTGACCATTCGTGAACTCCTACACCACCTCCATGTAAGTGATGCACAGTACGGAGGCCCACCTGGGACACTGTTCTCCATGATTCACATGCAGTTGGGCCATCTCTCCATCCTCTTCCTCTTTTTCACTGTCTTCCTCCTCCAGCTCCCATGTGCTTTCAACAGGACTGGAGATCACTGCTGATGTCTGTCCATCTTCACTCACCTACCACACACGCACACACACGCACGCACGCGCACGCGCACACACGCACACACGCACACACGCACACACACACGCACACGCACACGCACACGCACACGCACACGCACACGCACAAGCACACGCACACGCACACGCACACACACACAACTTATAAATAACTTATTTGAATTTTCCATTAGCAGTAAAAGCCTTTTAACAGTTGGCTAGTTAAGGGGGGCGATCACTCTGACATTCGTCGCTAGAAATTGGCCGCCTGGCGACCCAATGGTTGGGGCACATAGCAGATGGGCACAATGCTGTGATCAGCGAGTCCCAAGTTTGCTGAATATCTTCCCGTACTCTTTCTCTGCATTTCCTGTCACTCTCCACTATCACTGTCAAGGCAAAAAGAAATCCCCCAAAATATAAAAGAAAAAAGTGAAATATATCGCCAACAAAACTATTGGTTTCCTATGGATGGCGCACCTGACACATACTGTAAAAGTTAAAATATGCTCAACTTTACAGCACAAGGAGCGGAGTCACAATTGCATTTAACCAAGAGTGCCAAGTACAGCTCACAAAATGATTTCTGTCGACGCAGCCCCCATATTCCGAAGCGAAAGTAAATATGAGCCTGTGGCAGCGTGTCTCTTGGTGTGATCGTCACTTAAGTAACTGGTTCTCAAACTTCTTTATGTCAAGGACCCCCAAAATGACACGTATTGACCCGCGGACCCCCATTTGAAAAGGCTTTGTGCCAGGGACCCCCAGAAGAGAAGATTTATGTTAAAATTTTCAAAATAATTCAACATTCTCCAAACATTTTAAATATTTCCATGCCACCTTCTGCAGAACTGCATGGGAATTATGCCAAAGATATTCAATTAAAGATGCCATCCCAATTGGAGCCACTATAGGCGAAATGGTACACAATTGGTCTCTATAGGGCGTCGTGCCGTCGTCTGATCTTGCGAACGTCCGAGATTTACTGATGCTAGATCCCACAAGAGTGTGTTGCTGGGACAGAGAAAGGTCGATAATAAAGTATAGATGTTCTCCTGATTAGTCTCTCTGAAAAAAGCCATTTTAGTATGAAAATCTCGGGAAGATTGTGTGGCTTGTGACGATCGGGTTTAATATTTAGTTCAGTGACCATGGGGATAAAGAATCGTTCAGAATATTGACACTTTTGATACTAAATCAATCTACATATTTTTGTGTTTACTTCATGTCCTGTTATTATATTGGTATTAGCATTTGCATGTCAATATATAATTGCTATTGTCTTCTGTCCTATGGGGGCATTTCACACAAAATGAAAATATTTAATGTATGCCCTGAAATCCTGAATAAACAAAACTGTGGAGAAAAAAATGAATCGTTCAGAAGTTGTGTTCACGTTCACATTGGAAATAATAGACTCAACAACCTGATTTCCGGTCTCCTAAAAAGGCTTATGCACAGAGCGAGCAACGATCAAAATGATTAACTGACCTGGAAGTGGTTGCCGTCAGGATCTATGACCTCACAGGCCACCAGGCCCGTGTGACTCATGGCATAGCTTCCTGGTTGGCTCTGTGGGGTTCCACTCTCTGGGCTGGGGGTCAGGGTGGGGTGGGACGAGTACACACTGGTCCCGTTCTCCTGGATCTGAAGCAGGCCCGCACTGGAGGGAAACACCTGCATCACACAATTCCATTTTCTATTTCAATTCAAAGGAGCTTTATTCGCATGAGAAAACATAACATGTTTACATTGCCAAAGCAAGTGTCAAAATATAATTTAAACAATTTAAGAAAACGGGGAAAGTTATACATACAGGGGGGTATAAAGCCTTTTGAAACGGATAGCAGCAATCTTTTGCAGTCACTTTTGGAACAATTTAGCAGCATTTTTCTCAAAACTATTTAAATAGTAAACAAAAAAAGCCTCAGAATTAAATTGTGTTTACAGGTAGCAGCTCTGTTTATGTGCAGACGCTCGCTCGCACGCACGCACGCACGCACGCACGCACGCACGCACGCACGCACGCACGCACGCACGCACGCACACACACACACACACACACACACACACACACACACACACACACACACACACACACACACACACACACACACACACACACACACACACACACACACACACACACATACACATACACACACACACACACACACACACACACACACACACACAGACAGAAACATATCTGTTTCAAACACCATGGAACACACATACAGAATCATATCTGTTTCAAACACCTGGAACACACATACAGAAACGTGTGTTTCATTCGTATTTCATGTTGGCAACTAAATAAAGGAAGTCCAGACTATGGTGTCTAAAAACTAGGTTGTGTAGGCTCTCTTATCTATCAGAAACCGAGCCATGGTACATGGAAACAAACCAGAACCCGTGAAATACTTTACAAGGCACGACACAATTCACTTGTAGTTGAAAAGAGTAATTTGCCCGGTCTGGACCCGGTGCCATCCAACCCACCTGATAGGCCCCGTGATGGTTTGCCGTGGCGACTGTCCCATCCACTAGGAAGACGTGCGCCGTGCGTCTCTCCGGGTACATGACCACCGTGGCACAGCCCTCTCTCTCCACCATCAGCACGCGCTCCCTACCGGTCGCCGCGCTCGCCTCGCCGCTTTCACACTCCGTCTCACTGGCAAAGGCGCCCTCCTCCTCATCGTTCCCGTGCACGCTTCGACCAGCGAGCTCCCCTTCTTCCTCGCTGTTCTCACACACGCTCGACTCAGTAGCGCGCGGAGTGCCCTCGGGGCCACGTGCGTTCCTGCCGCTGGTCGTCCTGCCGGTGTCCTCTCCGCTGTCGCACGGCACGCTTACAGCCCTCTCTGCGTCCCACGTGCTCCCCTTGCCGTCCTCGCACACGCTCTGTGCGCGGCGTGTGACGCACGCTCTCTCGGGGTGCTCATATGTGCACGAATCAGAGTTTGATTTCATGCACCCACTCTCAGGCCACTCCCCTGGGTAAAGCATAGAAGGCAGGTCAAGTGAGAGAGTTGAAAGTAAGTAAGGCAGTGTGCATGTAACATGTCTCAGAGTGTGGGTGTATCAATGTGTGTTCCATGTGTCTGTGTATCAGGGTGATTAGAGTGATATGACTTCAGTTCACTTCACGATTATTTTAAACGTTTGTCTCAATTACGATTAATGAACGATTATTCAAAATATACACAGTTCAGTTAGACACTTCAGCTCAGGATTAACCATTCAATGCATTCAGATTGGCGGTGTGACTCTGCACCTGTGATACTACAGATTATCTGTGCAAGCATGACACAGAATCTGAGATCACAAACCCCCGAAGCACAGTTATTACATGAACATAAAATAAAACACAGTTATTACATGAACATAACATTGTAGATCGGTTGTTTTCACAATTTCAAAACAACAAGGTGGATAATAAGACTAATCGATGTAGTCGATTATTAAAAAATAATCTAAACATTTTTCATGTTGATTCGAAAAAGAAAAAAAAAATAAGAAAAAAAGCCTGCTTCTCAACTATTCGATTAACCTACAAGGTTCAAGGAACATGAGCAATTATATTATATATAATATAATTGCCCAGCCCTAATGTGTACGTGGTAGCATTTTGGCATTCAGATATGTGGGACACCGTCCGGTGCGTAGCAGAGTGTGCATGTGTGTGTATGGGCGTGCATGTGCCAGTCACCTGTGCGCAGCAGTGTGTGGGAGGGGCGAGGGGGCAGGCTGTCCTGGTAGAGGCTGGTGATTCTGGTTCCGTCTGCATGGTCCACCGTCACGGTTCCATCTTTGTCCAAAACGGACACCACTTGATCCTCTCGGGTCAACATCACCTGGCATGATTTGGACACAGGGTTGGCAAGGTCACTTTCAAGATTTTCAAATTCCATTAATGAATACATTCTTTAACCACTTAAACAATACAGTATATACGTCGTCCCCCAGGGGTCTGTACTCTGTACTAGTTCCTCTCCCTTTCCCCCCCATGATAAGGTGCATAATGGTCCCTAAGATAGACCAATCAGGTTGAACAGAACAAGATGCATGAGGTGCATTTCACTTGTAATTATTACGGGGACAGAGCTCTGCTCTGTACACGTATCGTTATTGGCAGTATTCTGTCACTTCTTCTTCTTCTGCCACTTTTCGCAGTTCTGGCTGAACCGCGCTGTCGCTTTTTACGAAACTCGGCCATATGGTAGATGGTCATGAAAAACGATCAAAAAATAATTCTCACAATCTTTCGTCCAAAGGTGGCGCAATAGCACTCAATTGAAAATGCCAACTTTGACCAGGTACAACTCATGCCCTGTTTGACCTACAGCCATGAAACTTGGATACACATATGCGTCTCCTCATGCTGAACAACTTTCACCCTCTGACTTTTGACCTCTGACCTTTAGATCTCCCACCATTTTGAATTATATGAAAAACAGTCATTGGCTCCTAACTTCTGCATTTTTTCACTTATGGAAAATCCGTTGGAAATTTTTGTAGGCAGTGGTCCAAGGTTCAAGTGCTAAACGTTTCGTGCAGATTGCTCAAAAATCCCAGGAGGAGATAGATTTTAACTATTACAGTTTAAAGAAAATTATTCATCTGTGCCTATTTCTTTGAAACTTTGCAGAAATGTACAGGGTCATTCCAAATATCACTGAAACCAATCTTACTCCAATTGGCCAAAAGGGGGCGCTATAGCAATTTTTTGAAAAGGCAGACTTTAAACAGGCATAAGTCATGCCTCGTTTGGCCGAAAGTCGTGAAACTTGCTTACACATGTGCCTTGACTCATGAGGAACACACGTATCGATTTGACCATTAAGCTCCGCCCTTAGATTTTCCGCAATTTTGAGCAGTTTGAAAAATACTTGTTTTTGCCAGTTCTGGCTTAACCGTGCATACGCTTTTTACGAAACTCGGCCATATGGTAGATGCTCATGAAAAACTACCAAGAAATAATTCTCACACTCATTCGTCAAAGGGTGGCGCTATAGCACTCAATTGAAAGTGCCAACTTTGAACAGGTACAACTCATGCCCTGTTTGACCTACAACCATGAAACTTCGATACACACATGCGTCTCTTCATGCCCGACAACTTTCGTGGTCTGACTTTTGACCTCTGACCTTTAGATCTCCCACCATTTTGAATTATATGAAAAACAGTCATTGGCTCCTAACTTCTGCATTTTTTCACTTATGGAAAATCCGTTGGAAATTTTTGTAGGCAGAGGTCCAAAGTTCAAGTGGTAAACGTTTCGTGCAGATTGCTCAAAAATCCCAGGAGGAGATAGATTTTAACTATTACAGTTTTATGAAAATTATTCATCTGTGCCTAAAACATACATGCAGACTCACATTTCTTTGAAACTTTGCAGAAATGTACAGGGTCATTCCAAATATCACTGAAACCAATCTTACTCCAATTGGCCAAAAGGGGGCGCTATAGCAATTTTTTGAAAATGCAAACTTT
This sequence comes from Gymnoscopelus microlampas, assembly GCF_963454915.1. Lineage (NCBI taxonomy): Eukaryota > Metazoa > Chordata > Actinopteri > Myctophiformes > Myctophidae > Gymnoscopelus > Gymnoscopelus microlampas. The sequence goes on along the minus strand of NC_139956.1, from coordinate 24,618,614 downwards.
AAACAGGCATAAGTCATGCCTCGTTTGGCCGAAAGTCGTGAAACTTGCTTACACATGTGCCTTGACTCATGAGGAACACACGTATCGATTTGACCATTAAGCTCCGCCCTTAGATTGTCCGCAATTTTGAGCAGTTTGAAAAACACTTAAACCCAGGATTTTTCAGCTATTTGCGTGAAACTGCATCATCTGTGTGATCTCCTTTTTCACAGTTACTTGTCTGTTGGGCCAATGGCGTCTCCCTTAAATGAATGCCTCACAATCTCAAGGTCGCCAGTTCAAGCCTCACTTGATGTAGACTTAATTTAAGTTGAATTGCAAACAACATGACTGTATCAATGAATACATGTGCAAATGGTAAAGATAACCTGAAATGCTTATTTGAGAGTACGTTTTTTACGTATGACATACTTCATTCTGAAAATAGCTGATCTACAATCTCACAACTTTTCATGGTTTTGGTTCTGAGGAGATGTACAATTTCTTCATTGGTAAATGGCTTGTGAACGAGTGATCTTAGTGTTAGTGAAACAGGGGCTTGGTTCATGAAAGAAGGCAAGAGTTTATGATCTTCAACAGACAATATCAGCCTGGACAAAGCTATAGCACTATAGGTAGTGTTGCAGCCTATTAGTCTGAAGGTTGAGAGTTCGAATCCTGTTAATGGCAGTAGGTTGAGATGTCCAATCAAACCATTATGTTTCCATCTCTCTCTCTCATCAATCTATTGTTTCCATGTCACTCTCTCTCTCTTCAATCTATTCCGTTTCCATGTCTCTCTCTCTCTCTCTATTCACTGTCCCCGTATTATCGCTGCTTGCAGCTATATTTTACTCTTACTTTACGTCCTATATAATCTCTCAAGCAGAATCTGTCAGCACTACTGCCTTAAACATGTAATGTTGTTGTTTGTTAGTAGGAATAAACACAGAAGCACCTCGGTGGGCTAAGAAAGGGGAGGAGCCAAAGCCGAGTTCCTGTCTTACACAAAAAAGGAGGTTGTGCCCTCAAAAACTACTTTTTACGGGGCCAGAGCTCTGCTCTGGACACGTATTGTTATTCGCATTATTCTGTCACTTCTTCTTCTTCTTCTTCTTCTGCCACTTTTCGCAGTTCTGGCTGAACCGTGCAGTCGCTTTTTACGAAACTCGGCCATATGGTAGATGGCCATGAAAAACAATCAAGAAATAATTCTCACAATCTTTCGTCCAAAGGTGGCGCTATAGCACTCAATTGAAAATGGCAACTTTGAACAGGTACAACTCATGCCCTGTTTGACCTACAGCCATGAAACTTGGATACACATATGCGTCTCCTCATGCTGAACAACTTTCACACTCTGACTTTTGACCTCTGACCTTTAGATCTCCCACCATTTTGAATTATATGAAAAACAGTCATTGGCTCCTAACTTCTGCATTTTTTCACTTATGGAAAATCCGTTGGAAATTTGTGTAGAAAGTGGTCCAAAGTTCAAGTGTGAAACGTTTCGTGCAGATTGCTCAAAAATCCCAGGAGGAGATAGATTTTAACTATTACAGTTTTATGAAAATTATTCATCTGTGCCTAAAACATACATGCAGACTCACATTTCTTTGAAACTTTGCAGAAATGTAGAGGGTCATTCCAAATATCACTGAAACCAATCTTACTCCAATTGGCCAAAAGGGGGCGCTATAGCAATTTTTTGAAAAGGCAGACTTTAAACAGGCATAAGTCATGCCTCGTTTGGCCGAAAGTCGTGAAACTTGCTTACACATGTGCCTTGACTCATGAGGAACACACGTATCGATTTGACCATTAAGCTCCGCCCTTAGATTTTCCGCAATTTTGAGCAGTTTGAAAAATACTTGTTTTTGCCAGTTCTGGCTTAACCGTGCATACGCTTTTTACGAAACTCGCCCATATGGTAGATGCTCATGAAAAACTACCAAGAAATGATTCTCACACTCATTCGTCAAAGGGTGGCGCTATAGCACTCAATTGAAAGTGCCAACTTTGAACAGGTACAACTCATGCCCTGTTTGACCTACAACCATGAAACTTCGATACACACATGCGTCTCTTCATGCCCGATAACTTTCGTGGTCTGACTTTTGACCTCTGACCTTTAGATCGCCCACCATTTTGAATTATATGAAAAACAGTCATTGGCTCCTAACTTCTGCATTTTTTCACTTATGGAAAATCCGTTGGAAATTTTTGTAGGCAGTGTTCCAAAGTTCAAGTGTTACATGTTTCGTGCAGATTGCTCAAAAATCCCAGGAGGAGATAGATTTTAACTATTGCAGTTTCATGAAAATTATTCATCTGCCCCTAACACATACATAAAAGACTCACATTTCTTTGAAATGTTGCAGTAATGTAGAGAGTCATTCCAAATATCACTGAAACCAATCTCACTCCAATTGGCCAAAGGTGGGCGCTATAGCAATTTTTTGAAAATGCAAACTTTAAACAGGCATAAGTCATGCCTCGTTTGGCCGAAAGTCGTAAAACTTGCTTACACTTGTGCCTTGACTCATGAGGAACACATCTATCGCTTTGACCAGTAAGCTCCGCCCTTAGATTGTCCGCAATTTTGAGCAGTTTGAAAAACACTTAAACCCAGGATTTTTTCAGCTATTTGCGTGAAACTGTATCATCTGTGTGATCTCCTTTTTCACAGTTACTTGTCTGTTGGGCCAATGGCCTCTCCCTTAAATGAATGCCTCACAATCTCAAGGTCGCCAGTTCAAGCCTCACTTGATGCAGACTTAATTTAAGTTGAATTGCAAACAACATGACTGTATCAATGAATACAAGTGCAAATGGTAAAGATAACCTGAAATGCTTTGGGCCAATGGCGTCTCCCTTAAATGAATGCCTCACAATCTCAAGGTCGCCAGTTCAAGCCTCACTTGATGCAGACTTAATTTAAGTTGAATTGCAAACAACATGACTGTATCAATGAATACATGTGCAAATGGTAAAGATAACCTGAAATGCTTATTTGAGAGTACGTTTTTTCAACGTATGACATACTTCATTCTGAAAATAGCTGATCTACAATCTCACAACTTTTCATGGTTTGGTACAATTTCTTCATTGGTAAATGGTTTGTGAACGAGTGATCTTAGTGTTAGTGAAACAGGGGCTTGGTTCATGAAATAAGGCAAGAGTTTATGATCTTCAACAGACAATATCAGCCTGGACAAAGCTATAGCACTATAGGTAGTGTTGCAGCCTATTAGTCTGAAGGTTGAGAGTTCGAATCCTGTTAATGGCAATAGGTTGAGATGTCCAATCAAACCATTATGTTTCCATCTCTCTCTCTCATCAATCTATTGTTTCCATGTCACTCTCTCTCTCTTCAATCTATTCCATTTCCATGTCTCTCTCTCTCTATTCACTGGCCCCGTATTATCGCTGCTTGCAGCTATATTTCTTCTTATTTTTTTAACCGAATGGGTTACCAGATTGCTTCCTACATGTTTTTTGAATACTTCTCTCATTTTCTTGATTTTAACCACTTGAACCCTAGTATACCTATTCTGGGCACGTCATTATAACAAACATTCCACCAAAATAGGTGAACATTCCCTCATGAATTTAAAACAAAACTTTGTGGTATTTCTTCTTTAAAACCTTGAAAAACTAGTTTTCATTGTGATACTGATAAATAGCAAATTATACTATGTTCCATTGATACAAGCTGGAACACAATCGATTGATTGATCATTAAAATAAATGTGCTCGGGAAAATGTACGTGGCCCACCCATCTGACCACTTAAGTGGTCAGATGGGTGGGCCACGAACACATTCGAAATTGTAAAGTGGGCCCTGATCCAGAAAAGCGTTGGGAACCAACTGATGGAGAGGGATAATATGAGGGGGCTAAGAGTGACACTCACCGCCTGGGTTAAGGGGTCCGTAGCATGGTAGGTGAGAGCAGGGTCGGTGGGCATGACCTTGTGCGTGTTACCCACAGTGGAGATGCGTTCTCCGGAGGGCGTGGTGGTTACCCAGCATCCTCTCTGAGGAGTGGGGACCAACTCTGGCTCAACATCCTTCTTGGTGGCTTTGCCTACACACGCACGCACGCACGCACACACACACACACACACACACACACACACACACACACACACACACACACACACACACACACACACACACACACACACACACACACACACACACACACACACACACACACACACACACACACACACACACACACACACACACACACACACACACACAGTACATATGCCTTCAGAAACAGAAAAGAATGAACCGCGGCGCACACACACATAACCCGACACATTCTAAGCGTACACACTGCAGTTTGAAATGAATGGCATCTTGGTTGTTTTGTGTGTTGCAGAGACTTTATGGCCTCATCCTGGAACCTCAGATAAGGTGTGGGACATCCTCTTGATCGATGCCCGTTTGTTGGATCCCACAATACTAGCTTGTTGGAAGGGCTGTTTCCATTGTCGATGGCAGTGAACGGCTGGTCGTTAGGTAGGCAGGTCGGTTAGGAACGGTAGATATTGTAACCTCATAATGAATCTGTGTATACCACCTTCGTGACGATGACATTTCACCACAGTTAGGCCAGCCCAGGGAAACTATTTTGATCATGTGGACATAGTTGGACCGCTTACACAGCAACAGGAGGGATCCATGGCAACAGGGTTCAATTCCCTTCAAAGCCCTGCCTAGTCCCTTTTGAGTTTGTTTCTACTCACCTACCGTGCACTTCTTCCAACACTTTATGCAGCACCTTTTAGACACACCACACGGTAGAGTCATGCGCATATGCATTACATTAATGATTCTCATATCCCATCAGTTCAGTTTTTGTTTGTTTGCTTTTGATTAATAAATAATCACTTTTGGTCTTCAACTGCGTCTCCCCTTGTTCCTTCGTTGTGGTTCTGGTACCCCTTTGCCAGGGTCATAACAGTAATTCAGTGTGCTGAAGCAGGGATAAAACATAGCCTCACCAGCGATATAAAAATGAATGACTGGGAGATCCAAAGCAGAGTCATGGATTCCCCCCACACCCCTCCAGTAAATCTAACCCTAGCATGGCAACCAACATGTGTGAATTCTGTCCCAGTCAGCACAACAGTGGTTCACTTCTAACACAGAGGAAACAGTGAATTGCATTGGGTAGTGTTGCAGTCTAACCTTTCTTGTTGTCCTGGGTTTCTTTAACGTCTAATATGGATGTCATTTCGTCTTCCACTTCGGAGTCATGCACCCACACAGGACCAGAGTCGGGGCTGAAACTGACAGAGCCATCCGCAAACAAAACCTACACACAGAGGCACTGCTTCAACGATTTTTGTACATGTTTGAGTGTGTCCACATTTGTAGACTCTAAAGGCGGTTATTAAAAAATGACAGTGTCACCTATGGCATGGTGTCAATTGGCTCTTATGTCACCCACGGTATGGGGTCAATTGGATAACTTGTGTGTGTGTGTGTGTGTGTGTGTGTGTGTGTGTGTGTGTGTGTGTGTGTGTGTGTGTGTGTGTGTGTGTGTGTGTGTGTGTGTGTGTGTGTGTGTGTGTGTGTGTGTGTGTGTGTGTGTGTGTGTGTGTGTGTGTGTGTGTGCACCCGTGCATATACCTCTGTGGATCCGTCCCTCATGTATCTAACCACAGCTCCCTGAATGGTGATGACCCGGGACATTTCTCTAGACAGGGACGGGTCCTGGAGCGCCCCTGTGACCCCAGAACCGTGGGAAGGAAAACTCTGTCTCACCATCACGGCCCCATCGCCTGTAAACACACACACACACACACATTCAGAGGCATGCAGGAGTTCTAGTTGCACAAAGACAGTTCTATAATAATACTTGTGAAGACAATTCCTTTACCTCAAGCACTCATAATTAAACATCCAACCCAGACCAAATCTTGAAATGGCCTCTTTCATGCCCTTTCATTTCCTTTTGAGATGTTCCAAACCTCGCAAAGACGATAGAAAGATGGAACGATACATAGTGTGTGTTGTGCCACTGACCCTGTGGTTCTTCTGTGAAGAACGTCACCAACAGGCCATTGGGGACAGACAGGTTGAGGCTCTTGAACGGCAATGGCGACACATTCTGCTGAGTGTCACACAAATGAGCCTACACACACACACACACACACACACACACACACACACACACACACACACACACACACACACACACACACACACACACACACACACACACACACACACACACACATGCCAAAAAACCCATATGCCACTGAGCTTTAGAATTAAAACCAGTATCTGTTGTTACAACAAAGAATCATGGCAGCCTCTTGATTCCTCTTGATCATTGAGCCCTGTGTACAGCGCACACATGCTTTGTTTGTGGTTTGTCTGTTGTCTGCATCTGTTGTCAGCACCTGTGTGTCCTCCTGAGATCTGGTGTGGCCAACTGGGTCCTGGGCCTGGGTGGGAGATGGAGATGGGTCCAGTGGTTTGGGGCAGTGGTTAGAAGAAGGGAGTGGGGCTGGAGGAGAGACTGGAGGATTGCATACAGTCTCTGGGACGTCCTCCTCCTCTGGAACTCGAGGACTCCCTGGAACATCACCACATAGAACCATCACTCACTGTACGCTTACATGAACCATGAATTAAAAGGATCCCTGGCTAATAAGCCAAATATGCCTTAATACATTATAATTGCCCTCTATAACTAAAATAAAACATTTGAAACACCTTAAATCATTTGAAAAAGTAAAAACAACAATTCTGAAATTATAAAAATAAAAATAAATAAAAACAATTAAAAAGCAAAGGTAGCATAATGTCATGTGGCACCTGTGTATTGTCCGGTGGGTCCGTAGTAACTGTATGAAAGGCGGACTCCATTGTCCAACACAGCTGAGAAGGAACCATGTTTCACTATCTTGGCCACTGTCACAGACACACACACACACACAAACACACATACACACGCGCACACATACATACACGCACACACACACACACACACACATAGGTCATCAAGGTTAATAAATATGTCCTTGTTATTGGTGCCGTATAATTGCATTGATCCATGTGTTTATTAATGTAATTTTGGATCACTATCTATATACTTTCCTATGTTAAAATGGATCCATTATTGTTGTAGTAACAGTAGTCATCATAGCAGTAGTCGTAATAGTACAGCAAGTATTACACAACAAGTAGTAATAGTTAATAATGACAAATGAAAAAAGTCATTCATAGGCATTCATATAGGGAGGGAAGTTAGGGAACCTATGGACTTGGAAGACCTAGGGTGGTCCTCTGGGTCTTTCGGTTCTTTATTTTGAGTACCTTTAGAATCCTTAAGGTCTTTGGTTGGGTCTTTATATTCCCTGGTGTCAGGCGGGGTAGGAGGAGCTGTCAGCGACTCCACTGGCACACGGTTGACATGCGTGTAGAAGTGATGGCCGTCCTTCCTCACGGCAACCTTCATCAGACGTGAACCTGGAGGGTAAACATGGCTAAGACATTCACCATGGAAAACACCTCCTGTACCACGCCAGCCTCATCTAGGGCTGAAACTATCCATCATCTCCTTTGAGATTATTCTATCGATTTTGTTTTCGAATTGAATAACCGAGAAGCGTGTTTTAATAATTAGAAATGTTTTATATCAACAAATCAACGTGAAATAAATAAACTAAATTGTCTGAATAATTTGTCTGATTAAACACTTATGCTAGCCTGGCTCCACCCCCTGAATCATTTGCCTCGCATTCAGGGTCTGGTGACGCTGTCGAAGGCGGGTGTTTCTCGGTTGAAAATCTGTACGACGAATCGGGATCGAGATAATCCAGTATGAACCAATCGCCAAAGAGTCTTTGAAAAAGAAACTTTGGCCACGCCCCCATCTCAGAAATCAGCTGCATTGAGAGGGCTTTCAGACTGAATAATGGAGTGAAACGAAATGAGTGTCAGGCTACACTTATGCCCTATTTTATACTATATTTGTACAACAGTATCACATCGCAATGTCTTGTAGATTTTCTATTGTCAGTATTTTGGGGAAATGTCTTTTTTTACATTGATTAGTTCAATGAACTGTTGCACCCTTACATGTGTCTACTGCAACTTGGGTTTGAGAGAAAGTGTATGTAGCTTACTGTATGGAAAACATTGATTGGAGATTAGATTTCTGTATGTTTGTCAATCTTTGTGCATCTTCTCGTGCTAGTTTCTGTGTGGGGTAATCTTCCCGGGCTTTTGTATGCATGAATTAAGAGCAGGGTGCGAAAGAGAGGGGTTCTCAGAGTGGGACTAATCTGCTATGGTGTGCACCGGTGATTCGGGCACGCATACAAAAGTCCCATGGTGTTACCATCTGTAGTACAGACTAAGCCTTCAGATGAGGGGTCTCCTCTGGTGACTGAGTGTGTCGCTCATGTTTGTTTGTGTGTGTGTGAGTGAGTGAGAGAATTAGAGAGAGAGAGAGAGAGAGAGAGAGAGAGAGAAAGAATTGCTAGGAAGTGTACTGTGTACCGTGGACGTAGCTGATGGTCTCCACGATTATGTGTCCTCCATCTGAGGGGAAAAGGTACTGCAGCCGCCCTGACACCTGGATCAGCTTACCATCCATTTTGTAACCTAGGAAACCCTATGCAACAGACACACACACACGCACACACACACACACACACACACACCACTGCCATGTTTGATTTACAACTATGTTGTTTTGGATACATATGGGTACACACAAAAAGGTTTGTATGGTCACTTTGTGACCTTATTCCCTTCATAGCACTGGCATGAAATTTAAAAGCGTTACTAGGATCAAATGTGTTACGGATTACAGAGCCAACATGGCCACCACCATACATTTATCAGCCTCTCACATGGAAGGGCTCCTCTGGTGGGTGTAGTTCCTGTCTGTCCTCCATAGAGGGCCCTGTGGCGGTGATGACTGATTCTGCAGGGCTCTTGGAGTTGCTGCGTGCCGTCTCTACCCTGCTCTTCCTGCCACTGGACGAGGGTTTCTTATTGTCTTTCTTGTCATCCTTCTTGTCGTCTTTCTTGTCGTCTTTCTTGTCATCTTTCTTGTCATCTTTCTTGTCCTTGGCAGAGCCGTCCTTCACCTTTGGTGTTTTGCGTCCACCTGTGTTGTCTTTCTTGGACTTCTTGGCCAGCTCCTCTTCTTTCAGCTGCTCCTGCTCCATCTTCCACGCCTTCAAACAACACGCACACGCACACACACACACACACACACACACACACACACACACACACACACACACACACACACACACACACACACACACACACACACACACACACTATAGATTGTCACATTTGACCTTCACATGGCAGCTATTACTTCTCAGCATGGTCTATTTAACTTTGTCTGGTCCAGTGTGTGTGTGTGTGTGTGTGTGTGTGTGTGTGTGTGTGTGTGTGTGTGTGTGTGTGTGTGTGTGTGTGTGTGTGTGTGTGTGTGTGTGTGTGTGTGTGTGTGTGTGTGTGTGTGTGTGCGTGTGTACTGACTTTGAGGGAGCCTTTTCTAATGAAAGATTCAAGGGCAGCTTCACGTGTTTCAGCATCATCAGCTGTGGATACACACACACACACACACACACACACACACACACACACACACACACACACACACACACACACACACACACACACACACACACACACACACAGAGAGAGAAACACACACATACACACAAAGACACACATGGGAAGACACACAGACAACAAATTCATAAAGCATTAGTTGTCGGTCTTCTCTGCTAGTGGCTTTGTGTACCTTTAACTGACTCAGATTCACTAGATTATTATTAACATACATTAACCAATTAAGCCCTATTTTAAACTTGGTCTATTCACAAATACAGTAGCAGATCTACGAGATTACAACGCCATCTGCTATTTTTGAAAGATGTGGACAGAATACAGTATGTTTTACTAGTAGAAAATGTAGTACTTTTTCCACCCCTGAAAGACATGGTATCCTCCAGTGGGTGTGTGTACAGTACCTTTTACTGACTCAGCGGGGCTGAGCTGTCTGGGTTGCTCCGTCTCTCTCTTTGCTTCCTCCTGTCTCGTCCAATCAGATATGGCATCTGCAACGTGTTCCAGGTACTTCCTGTCAGTGAATGAAGAGGCATCTTAAAAAAATTAAGTACAAATATTTTACATTAACACACCACAAAACCAGGGCCGGTTCTAGGCTGATCAGCGCTCTAGGCGAGATTCCTCTGATGCCCCCCCCCCCTGATTTTACCGATTTATTATCATTATTTTTTTTTTCCCGACTTTTCCGCCTCTCCAAACTGCCGCTCTAGGCGGCCGCCTAGGTCGCCTGTATGGACACGCCGGCCCTGCACAAAACAGAGCTTGTATGGTTGAACCGAATTCCATTCCCTCAGAGGCCCTGAAGTAAAGTTGCTCACCTGAACCCGACGTCAGTGTGAAGGGCCATATCCCAGAATTCCTTGCACTGGCGTTCTTGGCTCATTGGATTGTGGCAGATTATGTAAAGGATGTTGTTATGTTTCCCACGGAAGGTGTCCATGCAACGATAGGCCTCTGAGGCAGACTGGAGAAGCTAGAACACACATTAAAAAAAAGAACTACATCAACGATGGCATGATGTGAGCTTTTCTTTTTAAGATCATTCATGTTAAATACTCAGAATGTTTTTTTTATAGAAATGATTGTTTTATGCCTTTTTAAATATTAAGGAGGAGGGATGGGGTGGTCCTTGAGGATTGTTTGAAATATAGTGCAGTGATTCTCAAAATGCTTAATTTCAAGGATCCCCAGTTTGGTATGGACCAGGCCAAGGACCCCCATAACTCAGAGAGTCTACAAATGGAACCAAATGGACCCGTTCCATTTGTACTCTCTCTGAGTTACATAACGGCAAGGGTCCATTTGGTTCCTAACTATCGATAATTTAGATGGGGACCCCTGGAACCCCCTGAAGGACCCCTAGTTCCCCGGAGAAACACTGCTAGTGTTCCAGAACTTCAAACCGGTTGAGAACCACTGATGTAAACGCCTCATTGCTAGTATCAGGGTTTTGTATTGGTATTATTTTTACCTGTGGGAAGACAGTGGCATCGT